>NC_140976.1:33033487-33170987 GCF_056783735.1 Eptatretus burgeri | reverse complement strand
CATTCCGATGGACCTGATGCATCCTAAATTTAGCATTACATCCACAGGTTTCATTTCTGGTTGGAGATGGCAAAATGATCTGAGTGTTGTTTTATAACTCATGCCTATGAATCCAGTAATCAGCACGGTTTCAAATCCTGAGCTGTTTATTCATGATAGCCATGATATTTTATCTACCAATTGGGACTTTGTTGGCTAAAGATCTTGAGGGGTAATGAAGGTACGTGGGATATTCAAAATGTTCTGTTACAAAGATGCTCAAAGTAATCAAACACAACACGCAAGTATAACACATTGCATACATAAATAAACATGTGTTTAGATTTGTTTTATTTGTTTTCTAATAGGTGCTGGCAGGATACCCCAAAGGTATGCGCACTCATCTCTAAACTGTCTCGCTTGCATTGGAATCCTCATCCAGCAACTACAAATTGTCATCATGGTGTTTTGCATGCAGGCTGAGGCATCAATGTGTTTGCCGTCCCTGGGAAGGATGTTAATATGGGTGTCCATTCTGCTAGTCCTCGTCAGTGGACAAGATGTCTGTTTCGTAAAAAGTAGGCGAGCTATCTCCGACACCATGGCCAAATTTCAAATTCCTGCCAAAGTCACCTTCAGTCGAACACACAGGCCTGAGCAGCCGGTTCGTGAAAAACGTGCAAAAAAAACAACACACAACTGACCCCGAGTAGAAACATTATAGTAGTCGTAGTAGTAGCAGCAGTAAAAGTACTTGTTGTTGTTGTAGTTTTCCTATTACTCCCATTCCAACAAACATATTGACTTTTTCAGCCTTGTTTGCTCCTTGGACTGTTGAGTATATCATTCGAACAACCTTTCGTATGAAATTATATAATATGGCATCTCAGCTTCTTAATCCTCTTATCGTGACCAAGAGGGGTGTTCGAGAGGTTGAGCACTCCACTTGGTCACGATAAGAGGATTAAGAGGCTGAGATTCCATTTTATAATTTGATACAAATGGCTTGTTTAAGAGACTGATCTGAATAAATCATGTGCACTTCATCCTATTCTTCAGACTAGCTGAAATCAAGTAAAGTGCCATTTATGTATCCAGTTTTCCGTTGGAAAATAACCTTCAATAGTCTCGTTCAAAGAGTTATTTGTATTAAAAGTTCAGTGATTCATGGTCCAAGAAGAATTGTACAGGAAATATGGAAGCTTTTGATCATTGAAACTTTCCAGGTAAATGTTACAGTAATGTTGGTGGAGTACAGCAGGATTGTTTCCAAACAGTAATGTAGGATTCCAATGATCTGACTCTGGATCTTAAATTATTGAGTTGTAAGAAAAATGGAAATGATACCGCTTGGTAATATGGTTCCTTCCATCCATCCATCCATACATACATACATACATACATACATACATACATACATCCACCCCTGCACCAAATATCACATATATATCTCTCAACCACAACATCGGTGTTTGGGAGCTAGTTTCTTGGCAAGGTGTCAAACTACTGTTTGTGAAAGACACCATGGGATATTTAACGTCTACCAACTAATGCTTGCAGAAAGGACAATAACTTGATGCCCATCAATGGGACGCGCACCTTGTCTTACCGCACCCTTTCTTTGAAACACCAATTTGACGATTTATATTCGGGTCTGCAATTAAACCAAGACCAGAAAGCTCGGAGGCAAGTGTGCCGCCTCTACATTATCCTATCGGTGGAATTTGAAGCAACATTTGGTGATTGTACCAAGCATTGTGAACGTTGTGTGGAATGTTGAGCACATGAGCCTTGTGTCAAGCACATAGAGAGGTGACCGTGAAAGATGACCGCTGTGATGGCATTGGCCAAAGCCTGACCCTGTCTGACTGTGTGTCGTGAAAATGAGAGTTTAAATTGATGCAAATGGCTCTTGGGGTGCCAATTAAACCATCTTCATAAAGTGTGGAGTCTCCAGTGCGTGAACACGCCACCAGATTCCCAGCCTGATCTGCACCCAGTGAAAGTGATGTTGGGAAGACTATGACAGAGGATGTTCATTTCACTGGAAGAGTCAACATGAACCTCTGACTCTCTGAGCTTTTTCAAATCCCTGGAGTGAGTAACAGGTCTTTTGTTCACACATTTTGTTGATAATGGGTACATTGGGCATGACATAAACAAATTGCTACATAAACAGATTGTCAAAACATGGATGATGTGGCTTGCCTTCCTCGGCTTTAAGACCCCGTTTAATTGAATTTGCATCGAACATGCTCTTGTTGGTTTTAAAATCTTAATTATATTCGTCTATTATGGAAGTGCCGGGATGGAACGAGATTTTACATTTGAACAGGTAAATGTCATACACCTCAAGCAAAACGTAACCTATTGGGAGATAACGTTAATTATGAGTAATATGTTTACCACCTGTTGGAGTAAAAGAGTAAATGGATGTGAATAGTAAGTTTGTAAATAGAACGATGCTTTTGTTTTTGACCTGTTGTCAGATGTACAAATCAAGTTTGCCCACCTGGTATCCACGATCGTAGATTCAGGTGGGCAACATTCTCTCTCCTTGGCTTGGATAACCTCAGTCCTGGTTATTTGTTTACTATCCTGAACGTCTATGCTCTCAACCAGAGAGGGCTCTTTGGGTGATGGTAGAGTGGGACTTGAAATGTATAAATTGTTCGGTATACTGAACGAAAGGACTAAGGATGCTTCTATGTATAATAGGGGACACTGCCCCAACTTTCTTGCCCTCCCCTCAATCTGCACCAGGATTATATTCGACACATCCCCCTCCCCACCCTCGAAAACCCAGCTTGTTTAAAGTATACCTTTTGTGCTTTGTCTTTTATGCAACCACCTTTCACTAAGGAATTTCTTTGATACCATGAACTATGATTAATAGGGGTAGAATTGCTTCAAAGCTTCAATTTCAGTCCTTTGCAGGATGCTGGTCTTGCTCTGCTGATGTTAAGATGCTTTTTCCATACTTGCCCCCGCTTACTTCTCAAGTACGGGTTGGCGAGAGAGTTTAGGAGGAATTTATCTTTTGTTCAGGATGCCGGTGAGAACTCGCATACGGTACTCTTTGTGAAAGATGTCGTAGGACCTTCAATGTGCATCACTCATACGAAGCAGGTGGGACGTCAAGTCTAACGGCAATCCGAGAGGCGGCACACACCTTGGTGACTCGCCCTATCTGCGCAACACCGCAACACCTGTGACTGCTTGGCTGCATCATTTTCTGGGGATGTGGCTGTGTTGCTGATGCAGTGCCCCCTTTACCAGTCAGCTGGCACTCATTTCACCAACCTCAGAAGCATGACAGGCTGAGTCACCCAACCTAGTGTTAATTCAACGGACAAAAAGGTGGTTTGAACTCAACACCAAAAGATCTTAAGCCAACACCAGGCTTAACATCACGATGATGGTCGGTTGTCCGGTCATGTCCTCAACCAAACCTAGGCAAGACAGCTCAGAGGCAATACCTCCGCAACATCTTGTTAGGTGTGTGTGTGTGTGTGTGTGTGTGTGTGTGTGTGTGTGTGTGTGTGTGTGTGTGTGTGTGTGTGTGTGTGTGTGTGTGTGTGTGTGTGTGTGTGTGTGTGTGTGTGTGTGTGTTCGTTCGTTCGTTCAGAGAGTTATAGCTGGTAACGAAACAGCTTGGGTCGTGACTAGGAAACCTGTTGCAGAAAATGTTCTCACGTCACCAGGTAGACAGGTTAGGTTGACGTTTATCAATCGGCAACTATCAGCAATCATCAAGAAATTCCTCACAACGTTCATCTACTTTCATAGGCCTGAGCAAAACATTTCATCCAATGAATAGTTTGTGACTAAAAGCTTGTGAATGTGTTTCATCATTGTGTTCATGCATTCACTGAGATGCATATTAAAATGTTGAAAGCATTGTAAATATCTCTCTGAGTTCTGTAATTTGGAGATTACATTGCAGAGTGTGCTTTTACTGTGTGAATTAGAAACTTCCTTGGCATCTTTCATCAACTGTTTATTGTTATTTGTGTTCATATTTTATTATTATTTTTTTTCTTCGAAGTAATAATTGTCAGTCGAGATCATTTGTGTTCCAAGGGAATACAGATTTGTTTTTGTTATTCCGTTTCGTGATGGTTGTAATTGATTACTGGCTTACCGTGCAGATTCCAGGTGCAAGCACTGGTTTCAGGTTTGGGATTGAGAGAGAGGATATGATGGACGAAGTTTGTTTCACCCAATTTTGAATCGGGAACGAATCACCTTCTGGCAAAAGATTATGCTTTCAGTATTAAGAGGTTCTCTCATACAAGAGGTTACAAGAGATGGAACGGAGACCGACCGGGTCTCAAAGTACCCATCTCCAATTATAAATTGCTTTACACAGACTGGACCTCCGCTGACAATTTGGAATCATTTGACGCATTTGCATGACATTGGGTCCTTAGATATAAATATTTACACAGGTGTGAATCTCAGGCATTTGTGAAGCAAATTCAAGATCTATTTGCACCATTTCCTGCATTTTCAAGTCCCCTCTTCAAGAAAGTGTATTTGGGTCATTTTCTGGTGGAATTACAAGGTGTGTTCACCACCATGTCCCAAGACTCTTGGCTGCACCGACTTGATAAGGTCCAGCATGGACATGCCATCATGCCACTACCCACAGCAAAATATATTAACTCTTTTGCTCCGACGAAGGGTTAATGGCAGAAACATCAGGTCTCCTTGCTTGCAACTGTGGTTAGTGTATTGCGATCGACGTCCATTCCATCCATCGTTGAACCTCTGAATATTGTCATTTGGATGTGATGTGGAGTCGTATTTGCATTTAGATTGTGGAGTTTAAATTTCCTCGTGGGTTGTAGTAATAGTCGGCCGCCACATTATCCGTATCATGCAAGTAACCCGCAGTAGGTGCGAGCACCGGGGTGTGAGTCTCACGCAGGTGTGATGGACCATACGGTCTCCAGATGTGTATAGATTTACCGAATGATGGGCATTGATACACGGTGCAGTAATTCAGTGATGGATCTCGAGTAAACGCGATTATTTGGACCTTTTTAAGATTACTGAGGGGTAATCATGCGTTCGGCGGCAGCTCGCCCAACACGAATAGCAACCAAATAGTAAAAATAAGATTTATGGCGAGGGCACTATAAATGCTAACTGAGGCAATCTGGGTGAGGAATCATTCCCTCTGGATGTGCAAATTGTTGTCGCATCCAGGTAATTGATTTACACGGTGTATCCATAGACAATCTTTCAAGTCGTGTTTGTCATTTTGTCTCTCTGGTGTATTCGGTTTGCTGGGATGAGGACCCAATTTAGAATAACTTGTTTCATGCTGTGGGCGAAGCATCGCTCCATGCATACACTTACGCACATCCTGAAAAAATGTAATTAACAGGTAATTTAAATTTACTATGCCTAAATTACAAACAGTAATATATATATATATATATATATATATATATATATATATATATATATATATATATATATATATATATATATATATATATATGTGTGTGTGTGTGTGTGTGTGTGTATTGCAAGTTAGATCGTGAACAAGGTAATTTTAGTTCCAGTTGTCGTTTTTCAAGAGAAGGTGCTGTAAAAAGTGACCTTCCAAAATCTCTTCCAAATGGTACAGTATCACAGGTACACCATCCATGACTTTCATGGAAAACCAGCTCGGCGATGCTTTGCTCATCTTGTCCGATAGATTTTCAAGAGTTTCACGAATTCTCGAAGTTTGATGCTTCAGCACTTTGTCAGCATTTGTGCAGATGTGGGTGAAGGTGGATTTACAGCTACTGAGCCTTCACAGATACTTAGTTGTGGGTAAAGATAGATTTACAGAAGATGTCGGAAGTTTCTGTGGTCCAACAGGACTGTATGGAGGTTGAACACTTACTTTTAGTTGTCTAATCGGGATTCAATAAGCCTGGTGTTGGTGCAGTGGTTAGGGTGGCGGCTTGGGATCCTAGGATCCTGAGTCTTAGTGGTTAGGGTGGCGGCTTGGGATCCTAGGATCCTGAGTCTTAGTGGTTAGGGTGGCAGCTTGGGATCCTAGGATCCTGAGTCTTAGTGGTTAGGGTGGCGGCTTGGGATCCTAGGATCCTGAGTCTTAGTGGTTAGGGTGGCAGCTTGGGATCCTAGGATCCTGAGTCTTAGTGGTTAGGGTGGCAGCTTGGGATCCTAGGGTCCTGAGTTCAAGCCCCGTTGGCTGATGAATTAATACACCAGGTGGTTGACTCAGCCTGTCATCCTTCCGAGGTCGGCAAAATGAGCACCAGTGTACTGGTAAGGGGGACACTGCATCAGTGGCATAGCCGCGTCCCAACCAATGATGCAACCAACAGCCACAGGTTGCACTCGATAGAGAGAGATCGAGGTTCAATTCTCGACTCTACAAGAAACTGATGATGGTTTGCGCTTAGTAGGCAGGACGTTTTGTCACAGAGCGTGCCGTCCCTCGGATGGACATTAAGCCGGTCATCCCGTCTGCCGGCGTTAGTCATAGGACATGAAGTATCCTATGGCACATCTTTCACAAAGAGTAAGTGAAGTATCTCTGGCACAGTTGAAAAACTAGACATCCTTTCCC
Source organism: Eptatretus burgeri (assembly GCF_056783735.1). Classification (NCBI taxonomy): domain Eukaryota; kingdom Metazoa; phylum Chordata; class Myxini; order Myxiniformes; family Myxinidae; genus Eptatretus; species Eptatretus burgeri. Next base: position 33,164,410 of record NC_140976.1, on the reverse strand, counting down.
TGACTACCATTGTGAAGGCAAAGCAGCCAGTGTTATACCTGTCGTGGGGCTGCTTTGGTCGCATCGAATCTGAATCTTGGGGAAAATGCAAGCGTAGCAGCCACCTGCTAAACCATTCCAATAGTGACTGTTTCACGTGAAGTGTTTGTTTTTTTTTTCCTGGTTTTACCCAGCAATCATCGTTTTTCTTTCCGGGTGCTTTTTCTACTCTTTGGCCTGGTTTTGGAAGGAGAAAAGGCGATTTCTTTTATTTCTCTGCCGATCATCACTGGGGAAGAATGACGTCACTTGGGGGAATGAAGAAGATGGTGCTAAGAGGATGACATGACTGACGGCCTTGCAAAGAACTCAGTTCTAGTCCCGCTGATTTTGGAGTTGTACCCACCGAAGCATCATTTTTTGTGGGACGTCTCTTACGTGACCTTGTTGTGGATTCTACTTGATCACTTGAATTTTTCAAAAAACTTGTGCTCGCCAGAAGTGTTCTTCTTTTACAGACATTCCACGACTTCCCTGAGATTGTCTCTGAGTTGTCGGATATTTTTCACAAACTTTTTGCGAGTTATTTAGTTTTCTCGAAACTGCTCGCTGTTTGTTGAATATCAGGATTCCCGAGTGGAAAGGGTGCCATTATGAACTGTGTTTGATTCAAATCTGGGTAACACCATTGTACCGCAAACAGGAAACTGCATCAACAATTTAAATGCTCGCCCAAATTACTACCGCACTTTAAGACTCACATCTGGTGAACTCCAGTTCTATTATAGTACCGCGAGAATGTGTTGAAATCTTCTCCGCTACAGAAAACGGATCAGCAATTGTAGGAAGTGTAATAGAGTGGAGACGGACGTCCGCTGGATATTGTTTGTCATACGGTGTCACACCGTGTGGTGCAGAGCACAACTCACAAATGATGTGCATATTGTTGAACATTTTCCCGATATACGTGATGTAACACAACATAGAATCCTTAAGACTTTTGTCGAATCACAATGTCGAAAAATTGACTTGCAATTTTAAAGGACATGAAATAATATCTTTGTGAGCTTCACTGTATTCTCTTCCACAGCTTTTGAGAATCACCGATCTCCTCTAAACTATCACTGTCACGTGTTCCACTGTTGTTCAGGTGATTTCACCGCTCTCAGACTCCATATTGGGCGAGCGGGCTGTGACTGTACGCAAGGAGCGTGTGAGTGTGTCTGCGCTCAGAGTGCAGCTCATTTCTGGCTTATCTACGACTGTGCACAAAAGTACGATCGACCCTGCTGTGTTTGTGGCCACCACTACAGCAGGTAGCGTACTGCGAGCCCCAAAGCAGGTTAGTGACACCACACAGGTATCCCATTATTTTCAGTTGTCTGAAAATATACTCACATTGAGCTGTCTCGAATTAGCAATCTTTGGACTTGACATAATGATGTGTTGGTATTACTGTTACACCTATTCACAGACAGGATGGTGCAGAAGCAGCACACTTACCTTTGGGCTGAATCATGTGGGTTTGATTCCTGCTGAGGCAGTCATTGCAAGGGTTACACTGGATGCCTTCTCAGTCAACGTTAGGGAAGGAATTTGTAATTTATTCATTCTGCTGGCAATAGCTTGCCTACTCTTCACAATGGACACCATGGAATCCTTAACATTCACCAACTAATGCCAGCAGATGGGACCTCCATTTTAACGTCCATCCGAGGGATGACACAATGTGATGCAATAGCTTGCCTGTGACGTACCAATCCGACAGTGCATTGTCGGGTTGGAAATTGAATCCAGACTCGCCAGCTTCGTGTATTACTTGGTAACTAACGTTGATCTTACCTAAAAGGTCACTTCTGCACTATCCAGTCATACCTAAACCTTTCATGGCATAGCAATGGAAGGAGATTGCAGGTTTCTCGAGAGACAGATGCAGACACATTCGGGAATGAATTTTTTAATTTTTTTTTTCTACGGGACGAGTGGATTAATTTGGAGTAGAATGAAACATACCGAGCAACGATAGACATATTTTATATGGATGAATGGGATGGGGCATGAGTTGAGAATGGGAGGTTGGACAAGCATGCAAAAGAGGGGCAACTCGAGCACCCCAACATCGCATGACACCTCCTCATCACCACGTCTTCCTCACCATCTATTTTCTTTTTATTAATCCGTTTTAAGTAATTATTTCATTACCTTCATCCATTCGCCATGACAAATTCAACCCATACTTGGACAGTACCACATGCTTTAACTTTATAGTTGTGTCATCTTCCCTCAACTCAGTAATATACCCAACTCTACTTTATCAATTCCTATTAATACTTCAATTATATCAGCATGTAATCCTTTCTTCAAAAGCAAACCCTCTGATTTTCATTTGTGTCTTCCGTATCACATGTTGAGCAGGATTGAGCACAGTCTGCTGCGAGGATTCAGGGATTAAAACTTCTCTATGTAACGCATATGAGACATGTCATGTCTTGTGTGTACTTGTACGTATGTTCATCCCCTTACAGCAGCAGCAGCAGCAACAGCAGCAGCAGTAGTATTCATGTCCCTCTTGGTCGGGTGAACTTGGACTTGACTCCAATCATCAGCACAACTTGGGACGGAACCGAAATGCTCCCAAGAAAATGGCAGCATTGATCAGAATTACCCAAACCAAATGTAAAAACAAACGAACATACATTTATCGTTATACATCAGATAACGATAAAACATGACACGTTAAAAAAAAAAAATACATTTTGCCACAAATTGAGCATAGATCATATGCAGGAATCATGCCTGAGATCTGCTGGCATAAGCAGTACAAGGACATTCCATAAACGATACGATGGAGAAAATGACCGCAGACGAGTTTGTCGACGATTGTGAGAAGTTTGAAGGGAGTTAGAGGTAGTACCATGTTCTACCCAAAGTAGCTATAAAGATCCTGCGGATTCATTGGGGAGAATGGAGAAAGGCCATAAAACAACTTATGACAGTGAGGACAGAAGTACAAATTTGAAAAGAGCTTTTGCAGTTGTCGCGGGATTGATAAGTTATGGACCGCATCTTCGATTCATCAGACTCGTAAAAGGTTTTCTCTTTCTCACTGAACATCTGTACTTTAGCCACGAATCTTTCTCACCAAAAACGGCCGCCATTTCCTGAAGGCCCATTTCACGCTTTTCCCTTCGACCTGCTCATAAAAACGATCATGATTGGTTTTTTGGGGGGTTCTGTATGCGTTACAATTAATCCCCAATTAATGCCGTATCCTGTTTGTTTTTTTTTTTATGGCCGGTAATGAAGGGCACGATCAGGACTAACAGAAAAAAATTTCAGGGAAACGAATTAAGCGATGCGAGAATAGATCGTATCATGGGCCGTAATGGGAGGCAACACGAGACACCGCTGGGTCAACACCTTAAGAGACCCAGGAAAGAGCAAGACCAAATAGACTCAAAAATAAGGACAATGCATTGTTGTTCTTTTTGAAAACTGACTTGCTCATCTTTTTTTGAAACAAATATTACATGGGGGTGGCTTGGAAACAAAATGGCTGCTTCAATAATTTGGTAATACAAACATGATATCTTAAAATCCATGTGAAGAGGGAGGCGTACACTTTTATAAGGACTTGTCTTCCATGCTCAGGTGTTTTCATAATTAACTAGAACGGCATTCAGTGGAGTGCATACCTCCCCGAGGTTGAACATCACACCTTGCTCACATGTGAATGGGATGCTCACATCACGCCTCGATGTTATGGAAACAGAGTCCTTTAAAATGATATCTCCCGTGATGACGTTGAGTCTCTTGGCATATTGCTTTTACTGTTTTATATCGAAAACACATGCCTGGTGTTGGTTTAACAGTTTCGTTGGTGGACTGGGGATCCTCGGGTCTTGAGTTCAAGTCCCACTCGTATGTTGAATTAATACCAGGTGGGGTTGACTCAGCCTCTCATCCTTCTGAGGTTGGCAAAATGAGTACTGGCTTGCTGGGATGATTGAGCCATGCGAGTATTCTGCGTTCCAGTGGTGAACCCATGATTGTGCCCAATAGCCCAGGAGATTACTTTGGCGGCACCAATGCTCTGTACAGAGTATGGTTCTGATGGATGGATGGATCACAAACATGTCAGTGGCCTGCCTCCTTTCTGCTCTTGCACCCTCTATGCCCCTCCCCCCCTCCCCCCCCCCCCCCGCGTGGTTCCTGGGTCGTACTGTGAAATGCTTTTGGCAGGTTAAAACGGGGCCTGAAGATCTATGAATAGCCTGGAATTTTGTTAGCTGAAATTCAAGGCCTTGAAAGCATGGATTCTTACTAGAACATGGATCCTTGAAAGCATGGATTCTTACTAGACATGGATCCTTGAAAGCATGGATTCTTACTAGAACATGGATCCTTGAAAGCATGGATTCTTACTAGAACATGGATCCTTGAAAGCATGGATCCTTGAAAGCATGGATTCTTACTAGACATGGATCCTTGAAAGCATGGATTCTTACTAGAACATGGATCCTTGAAAGCATGGATTCTTACTAGAACATTGATCCTTGAAAGCATGGATTCTTACTAGAACATGGATTCTTACTAGAACATGGATCCTTGAAAGCATGGATTCTTACTAGAACATGGATCCTTGAAAGCATGGATCCTTGAAAGCATGGATTCTTACTAGACATGGATCCTTGAAAGCATGGATCCTTGAAAGCATGGATTCTTACTAGACATGGATCCTTGAAAGCATGGATTCTTACTAGAACATGAATCATTGAAAGCATGGAATCTTTTAAAAGCCCGGGACAAGCATATGAAAAGGGAAATGGTCGTTACTTTTCCATCCAGTTGAATTCTAGAGGCAATTATTCTGCACAATCATGGAAAACTGATTGAACTCACCGAATCCGTGACTGCAAAAGAAAATCTAATTCTGACACGGGACCAATAGAGAAATGCACCGTCCATGGGGTTCCCCCGAAGAAGAGGGGTGGAGACACTCAGCTGGGTGAGACATGTTGGGCACGCCTCATTCAAAGAGTCTCGGGAACAATATTCCAAGATAACAAGAAACGGAATTTATTTTGTGAAACGGAATTTAGCTTTTCTGAAATCGGAAAATCAGTGGATCTAAAATTCATGATTGTTTCCATTCTTGAGGGGGAAAATTGCTCAAATGTAGCACACTGACATACTCTTGCAGTGTGAAAAAAAATTTACTGCTTCTATTCAGGTGCTGTCGGACGGAGTGTATGGGGACATAATCCTGGAGGAGAATGATGAAGATTTTCCTACAGGTTGAACATATGTCCCCTTCTCTGTCTCTTATTAATCAATTAAAGGGAGGTAGTACTGTCTGGAGAATTGCCCGTTGCATACACGTCAGGTAGTGTGTGCAGCTACTGGATATTAAATGTTCCAGGTGGTACGCATGCAAAAATAGTTTGGCAGTCATTGAATGAAGATAACCAAAACTATTTTCTTGACAATGGGGAAATCAGTTTTCCAGAAACATTGAGGTGATTACAAACTGTGGTTGGCTGCAGATAAGAAAGACACTCACTGAACGTACCATCGAGTGTGCGGACGTGAGTTTGACCTGTTAAATATGAGTGAAGCAGCTGTATTGAGGTGCATGGCTGAAGCAAAACACGTGGAATCCAGACTCGATGGTGTAATGGTTGGAGCATCCACTCCGAGTCTGGGACGTCTGCGGGTCAAAGCCCAGCCGAGTCACACCACAGATTTAAAAAATGGTAGGTGCTGCTACCTTTCTTGACATTCAGCATTTAAAAGGTTAAGAGCACAAACAATCCCCATAGGTTGGCATTACATCCATGTGGAGGAGGAAATTGCTCCTTAGGAAATGCCCCGCTGAGTGCAGTTAGAAAGGCGGCACCATTGTTGTGGCATCACTGGTACCCAGAGTACCCCAGGAAATGCCGGAACTTCCCCCAAGCTGATTGGCTGTGTTTGTCTCATCTGACAGTCCAATGTTGTGCCGCGTATGTTCCTCTCTATGTCAGTGTGTGTGTGTGTGTGTGTGTGTGTGTGTGTGTGTGTGTGTGTGTGTGTGTGTGTGTGTGTGCGCGTGCGTGTGCGCGCGTGTGTGTGTGTGCGTGCGTGTGCGCGCGTGTGTGTGTGTGCGTGCGTGTGCGCGCGCGTGTGTGCGTGCGTGTGCGCGTGTGTGTGTGTGTGTGTGCGTGTGCGCGCGTGTGTGTGTGTGCGTGCGTGTGCGCGCGTGTGTGTGTGTGCGTGCGTGTGCGCGCGCGTGTGTGCGTGCGTGTGCGCGCGCGTGTGTGCGTGCGCGTGCGCGCACGTGTGTGCGTGCGCGTGCGCGCGCGTGTGTGCGTGCGCGTGTGCGTGCGTGTGCGCGCGCGTGTGTGCGTGCGCGTGTGCGTGCGTGTGCGCACGCGCGTGTGCGTGCGTGTGCGTGGAAGCTTCACTATGAGCCTTAAATCATGTAAAAAAAGAAAACCAAGTTCAATGACATCCCACGAAAATAGCTACTTTGTCACCGATCCAGAGCATCATAAGCCAACAACTTTCTACACATCCCATCCACCAACAGCACACAGTTTTTATTTTCTGAAATGCTTGTTGGAAAATTATCCAAAAACTGTTTCGTAATCAACTGGATTTTAGTTAAACTGGCCTGGAAAATGCTCGATATAGTTTTGAAATAGCCTGGAATTTGAGATAGGCCAAAGGTGTACAAACCCTATTCTTGTGAAACTCCCAAAAATCTCGGCTCATTACTCACCTCCACTCATTGGTTCCTGTTTTCTCTTGCCTATGGAACCAACTTCCTCAGTTTGTTCAATTTCATTCTTGTGTCCAGGAATTCAAGATGGCTGTTCACCACCTTCTCCAGTCATCCCCATTCATACTCAAGATATTTTCTTCCCTCATTAACCTGTTTCAAGCACACACCCTCCTTTCCAGATTATTGTATTTTCTCCTGTCTCCCTCTACCCTCTTTTACCGTTGTTGTTCCATTTCTGTTTCATTACGAGTTTTCCCTTCCTGGACTTACTTTATTACCCCGCACACACGAAGCGCGAAAAGCAGGGTTCAGCAATTGGTTCATGTCTGTGTGTCTCCATCTGTCTGTCCACAAACTTAAGTTTATGATCGAGGAGTAACTTAATTTAAATTGAAAGCCCCCACTTTGGACTCTGTCCAATTCCTGCAGGAATTTGCGGATACCTTTTGTCCTCTGCCTTGTCTTCGGCTTGTCCATTTTGGTGCTTGTGTCCTCGAAATCCACTGATGAAAACGAAATCATGCTTTAAACTTTGAAGTGTCGCTTGAGTCGAGGTCGAGCTTCTCATTGTCAATTGTTACGTCCTGCAGGTGCTTTAAGTCCCATCTGTCTGTTGTGCAGTTGGAGCAGCCCTGGGGAATGATGTCGTATTTTCGCAGTTCATGCAATCGTGAGAACATCAAAGTTGATGTAGGAATTCCCTCCATAGTGCTGCCTGGCTTGCCCAAGGACCTTTATAGAGGGTCTTGTGATAAGACAAAACCAGGACCTCTGGCAAACTGACCTGTTTGGATATCGAACTCTGGCTAACCAAATTTGGTCAAAAGGTCAAATACCTTTCATCCAATCCAAAATTCCCCCCCCCCCCCAAAAATCAAATCCAAAAAAATGGTCTCATCCAAAAAATTGTCACATATTTCAAGCATCTACCAATGTTGATTGCATGTATGAAGTTTCATTTAAAATGTGGCCTGAATTGCATCTTTCGGTAGTTGACCTTTTTAACAAATTCTGATAACCAGGAAGGACATATTCAAGTGCTGATCGGTGAAAAGATGAGTGGCGGCCATGATGTTGAAGTTCATTGCTGCAACAAAAGTGTCAGAGGTGAACTTAGATTAATTTGCCCCACCCTCCTCCTCCTCCGCCCCTCCCACTCCCCCTGCCCCCCTCCTCCCTCCCCCTTCCCACTCCACCAATAGGTGCCAATCACCTCACACATAGCCAGGAGCTTTTTGAAGCTGTCACAGTTCAGTTTCCACGGAGCACAAGATTCATCACGTAGATTGATTGTCCCAAATTTGTCCTTCACCTTCATCATCTTGAGCCACACCGTGACGAGAGTGATGTATTTCATGGTTCCTTCCTGTTGATTAACTTTGCCTTTTAGGGCCATAAACACCGCATTCATCTTTTCATGAAAAACTTGACAGACCTATGGTACGCTTTGTCGCTGCAGGGGTTTTGGGAACACTGAGGTGTGTGTGCACTTTGTGAGACATAGTGTCTTCCTGTCCTCGTTGTAACCTGCTTGGATGGAGAGATGTCAAGTCACCTGAGCCAAGTCTCAAGTCTATGAGGGCATGTCTCAACTCAAGCCGCAAGTCACAAAAATTGCGACTCGAGTCCAAGTCGCCAACTCGAGTTGCCATCTCTGCTTCGATGTCCCTCCAGCATGCTCGGTATTCCATATCGTCCTGTGTGAAAGACAGTTCTTGTAGTTTCTCCGTTATCAAGCTATTTTGCATGTTCTTCAGGATGGACAACGGGAACACGTTGATACCGTCGGCATCCAACAAAACTTTACCTGTGCCACCAAGCTTCATATACACAGCCTAGTTTAGTGGGAAGTTGCCACAGATTAACGAGACCAGGCACCCACTACTGATCACAAACTGGATATTTTCCAGCAGTATGTCTCAGACCTGTCCCACATCAAGCCTCAACAAAGGATGTACACAGCGACCGGTTAATATTGCAGATAGCTTATGTCTATGCGCTTCTCAACCAAGTGACACAGAGTCGACAACAATAACCAACACAAGCGACCTTTTTGCCAGATTTTCCTTCCGATTCCATGTTCATTGTCTTCTCAATCAACTCGGGTTTTCTTGTCTTGTGTGTAGGTTGCAACTTGTACCACCTGTGTGTACCTACTTAATGTATCTGTTGTCCATTGTAAAGCAACTCCCTCTGCTCCATTGCTGTGTCAATGTCACCACTTTTGCCATTCAACTCTTCCACCAGTCCAGTTGTGTGTAAATGAAGTTAATAAAGGACAAATAAATGCCACAACTTCATTTAAAAAAAAAACAAACATTTTGGTAATGCTTATCACATTCTGATAAAGGATTATTGATTTTCAATTTTAGTTTTTTTTTTCAAGAAATTATGAAGATCAGCGGCAAATGCTTGTCGACACTTCACGTTGAACTTTATTCAAAAATAAGCTAGTCAGTAGTGTGGACATCTCAAGGAGATGGGGATGGGCCAAGCATCTGCCTGGGGGATGGCCAGACGAAGGACCCTGGAGTGCCGGCCGAAAGTGGACGCAGCGACGCGCTGCTCCGGCGCGTGCTCCCATACCTGACTTGATCTGAGTGTGAAAAGCCTGTGTACTCAATGAACATCTTTGTGCTCCTTTCAAATCCTCGTCATTTCCAGCACAACTCAGGGTTAGTTTACAGTGTGTTCGCTCGCCGTGAGTACGACATGCACGGGTTAAAGTAACCGGTTAGCATAATCATACAAAGTCTATCTTCACCACTATCTCAACTATAATATTATCAACACCCACCATTTGCAGATTCCATGGCTTCGTGTCATCATTTACCTTGGACTCAAATTAATATTTCCATCATTTTGTTCCTACTTCCCAATTTCAGGAAAAATCGTGCCTGCTATCTTATCCCGAGAGTACCCATGTAGATAATTGAGGTTGTCACGTAGTCACTGCGGCGAGTCGGATCGCTGAGGTTTTTGTTTATTGGAGCACAAACTGCACTCTCAGCTAAGTTCAGGCCGTAAAATGCTTTTCTGACTTTTGTCAAATTTGTGGTGAAAGTTTTTGTGGTTTTTTTGTTGGGTTTTTTTTTGCTCGGTGATGTATCGTTCCATGAAGCCTTTAGATGGAGAGCTCACTCTAATCCCAGTTGGACAAACGCACAGAACATTTGCCTGTGAAAACTGTCACAGTCTCTCAGAAGTAATATTTCACTTGCAGCGGGCAGCCGCAGTGCTTTACCATCGATCGGAGGGTCCAAGTGTATATTAGTAAGTGACAGATGACCGTGTATGTGGGTCATTCTTCGACACTTTCACAATTTTTGTTTGGGCTATTCTTGTTTCCATGTGAACCTCGAGCTCGTGATGTGGGAGGGATTGTTTTTGTCCTGCACATGATTGATGTTTGAGGTTCTGCACAAGCATGACATGGACGTTAAATTGAAATTGGATGGTTTTGTATTTTGAGAGTTCAAATATTTCACATTCTTCATACAGAACCAAGATCTAAAAAAAATTAAGGCACCACAAATGTTCACATGTTTATAAAATTTTGTGTTATCCAAGTCACGGAGTTGGTTTCGTTAAACACGAATCGCGTGCTTGGTTCTTTCACCTGCTCGAAATTAAATACAATGCAAGTAGTAAATTTATAACTAAAAGGAAAAGTGTCCGTGTGTGTGTCCGTGTGTGTGTGTGTGTGTGTGTGTGTGTGTGTGTGTGTGTGTGTGTGTGTGTGTGTGTGTGTGTGTGTGTGTGTGTGTGTGTGTGTGTGTGTCACGCCTTATTCTGAGGGCTCATGCTGTCAGATACCAATAAATATGGCACCGTTGGAAAGACAATAATCGATTTATTTGGAACAAAAATTACAAAGTTGTAAAACGTCGTGACCGTTAATCACAAAAATGTCTTAACAAGACTTTGAGCTTAACATAGCAGTTGCAACATTTTTATTGTTCTACGAAAGCAGGAACCCTTTAGAACAAAGCACAATGGACATGGAAGGAGTATGCAAAATCATAAAGATATAGTTATAATGCATCTCGAAGCAACACTATGGATATATGTACATATATATATATATATATATATATATATATATATATATATATATATATATATATATATATATATATATATATATATATATATATATATATATATATATATATATATATATATACATATACATATTACACACACACACCAAAGGAGCACACAAACAACATCTACGTGTTATAAAAGATCCATTGTTTGCGTGTTTCACCTCATTTTACATGATCATTGAGACAGATAGATATGTGAAGTGCAACATGCTGTTGTTTTATTGAACTAGTCAGCAAAGTGACCGGTCTTATATGCTCGTCTTTTTGAAACTCGTACAAATTATTTAAATGAAGAGCATGTTGTAGTGAATCTATGCAATGCAACATGGTGGAGACTATTTGGATGCTCAAGAATTGCTCAATTTGCAGCGAGTTTATTTCATCATCACCGATCGATGAAAGTTAATGATTATGATCATTTATTATTGATGCAATATTTACTGAACAAAATAATGGTGAGACAGATGAAGGAATGACCAATGTGCGATGACAAAGTTTGTGTGATTGCATAAAAATGGCTTTTGCTCCATGACAATGTAAGTGAATTAAAAGAGTTGTCATGAATTTGTGAGGACCCTTCTCGGTGTCTAGAATGGGATGTACTTGAACAAATCAATGTGACTACACATGAAGAATGCAATGGAAATGTGGGAATGTCAACGTTTCGTGTGTCTGGTTTCATTTTCTTTGGTTGTTTTGGCAGTACATGAAACACCTGCACTTTAGCTGCAAATCACATTTGTATGATGGCTTCTGTAGCCCTGAAAATAAATCAACGAACATTGATTGATCTCAAAGAGCACCATGTAATAGACTATTGAAACTTCCAGCATTGAATAGTAGCAGTCTGACGGCACCGTGCGGAGGTCACGTACTTACCTTTAAACCACCTACCTTGGGACAAATCACAATGTCTGCCCTCCCCGGGATGGAGGTTAAGCTGGGAATCTGTCTGCTGACGTTGGAGATCCTACGGTGTCACTTGGTAAGACAGGGAGTTTTAGTCGGCAAAATTACTAATTCTCATTTGTGTTCTCACCTCATGCTTGCCATTTGAATGAATCCTGGAAGTGTACAATAGTCACTCGTTTGGTACGAAGGTTTAATTGAATCTTATGTCAATGATGGTGTGTGAAGATCTGTATGGTCGACGAGTTAACGAATGGATATTTTCAAATGTAAACCCATATGACCTGCACTTGGAAATGAGTAGTACCTGGAGTTTTAAACATTAACCCTTCATCAGTTTGAAAAATGGTCGAGATACATGTGTCATTCTTTATAGAATGAATCATGTAATTTATGTGAATAAAGGTATGTTTATCTTTTTAGCCTGGATTATCTAAAATTGACTCTTTGGGTTTTAATACACCATATTGCATAAAGTTTCTGGGAATGGTACTATCAATGAGTTAAACTGACTTTGTAATGGCAACCTGCTTGTGGAAATCGTTTGTTACCCTCTCGGATGGAGAGGGTCTGTTTGTTACTTGCAAAATCGAAGATTTTTCAAATGTATTGGTCAGTCGATTTTGGTATTCTGCTGTCTGTTTGTCTGTTTGTCTGTCTGTCTGCTTATCACCAACAGGTCACAATTTTAAACCGATCTTCATGAAACTTCACCACATGGTAGAGTTTGTCATAAGGCAGAAGCCTATTGTTTTTGAGGTCAAAAGGTCAACATAGGCAAAGGTCAACAACTGAGGTGGTATTTCTAAAATCCACAATTTTCATCCGATTGACTTGAAATTTGAAGAGGATTTATGTTTCAGGTCACTGAATTCAACGAGACAATTATTTTGGAGGTCCACAGGCCAAAAGGTCAACATAGGCCGCATTTCTAAAATTGTCCATTTTCTTCAGATTCACTTGAAATATGAAGAGGAGTTGCAGATTTGGTCATTGAATTCAACCACTAAAAATTTTTAACGTCAAATTTGTTTCATGGATTGTGCAAGTATCGTGCTCTGCATGGCATCTTCTTGTTTGATTCTTTGTTTGTTTGTCCACACAGAACTTTCATGTTTTTCTCCGCAACTGCTTCTCAGATTGAGACGAAATTTTCACCATAGTTGCGACTACTCATGGAGAATGATATAATGATAATTATGACATCATAGGTCACATGGTGTGGCAGCCATATTGGAAAAATGGAAACATTTTGACCCTCTGTATCTCTAAAACCACACCACGGAAAAAATTGAAATTTGGCACACGGCAAGCACTCCTCATGGGGAATAATTGTGATTTTAAGGACGTCATAGGTGCCTTCGTTATGACGTCATAATTGTGTATGGTAACACTACATCTGATCAGGATGAAAATTTTTGTGGGTCATCTCGGGATAAAATGATCCAGAAGCCATATTGGATTATTTAAAAATATTGAATAATATTTTCTCTGGAACCACTTAATCAATCGATGTGAAACTTTACAATTATGATTTCGTAGTGATAGGGAATAGGTTTTAAAATATCGACTTGATCGGATGCATGGTCTGGCAGCCAGAATTACTTAAGTTTTTTTTTGTTCTGGGGTTTTTTTTTGTTGGTTTTTTTAATTATTTTTTGAATAAGGCTCACTTTGCTGTGCCTGAATAGGATTGGGGGTAGAGGAGTAGCAGCTGAAATGCAAATCCTATCCATGTTCCTCTTGATGACTTCATCTTTGCTTTTTGCTTGGTTGGGTTCCGTCTACTCCAATGCAGGACTGTGCCTATTTGGTCTTCCATTTGATTTGAATTGAATTAATTTTAATCCCATTCTGAGTTCAATTGAATAATAATTTTTTTTAATGTCATGGGTCAGGGTCAGGTGTCTAATCAAAGCAGGGTTGCATCAAAGCGGGACATCTTGGTACCTGGTCAACACGGCGAGCCGTTATAAAGTGGCAGTTCCAATTATGTCTCTTATTGATTTTGTAACACATCAGTACACAAACTCCATACAAAATACACCACACAAAACTGCATAAACACAACACAAAACTACTGGCAAGGTTTGCTATTTCTGATTGCTCTTTTTCTTGTTTTAACTGGTATTGTGTGTCATCTCTCATCTGTCTTATTCAAAATGTTCGTTTCTGAATTTTTTTGATCATTCATTTTTAATGAGAGCATGCTTGTTTTGTTGAAGTTAGCAGTATTTTACTGCAGTCATACAAACAAATATTCAATGAAAATTGAAGGTAATCTGAAAACTCTGCAAATGAAACAATGGAAGAAGTTCATTCTTTTGAGCTTGTCTTATCGTGAAGAGTTTTACTGTTTAGTGCAGTGATCTTCACTATTCTTTTAGAGGGGAGCCACTTTCGTCGATAAGGCATCAGTGTGAGAGCCGGGCCCACCCCACACACCACATGCAAGACATAATAATGCAATCAATAATGCAATTATGTTGTATAACAGCTAGGTCAACTAAATAGAAGTCGACATTTGCAATAAAACAAGATGGCTTAATTATTAGAAACCAAAAATGTAAAACGAAGCCACCTACTTAGGGTACATTTTGAAAGCAAAAAAAAAATACAGATAATATTACAATAACAACAAAAATACAATAAGTTAGATAACAATAAAAACAATACCATTCAAAACTTAAATTTAAATCTGGATGAGCGGAAGTGCGCCTGATGCTCCATGACCTTCTTCATCCAGTATTTGTAATCTCTCATAGCAATTCTTGTGACGCAGTTCAAATGTTCATTTGTCCAAATTTGTGAGACAGTCAAAATGTCCAAATGCTTATGTTTCCAAATGTGTATGTACTGGGAAGTTTATGTTTCCTTTGCAGTTGGAGATTCAGCGCATTCAAGCGGCAAGTGGTGTCACAGTCAACAATGCTACCTTAATTACCCACTCTGGGTTTTCCAACTCTGCCTCCCTCCTTTCTTTGTTTACATCAAAATCCCAAATCTGAGGAAGGAGACTCAAAAATCGCCCCAGTACTTTGCCACATCATCTTCTTCACTGTGCATCATCTAACTTCACTGTGCATCATCATGTCGCCATCCTCCATCTCGTACTCAGTGCTCTGTGTCTCAGTGCTCTTGACACAATGAAATTGACCACCTTGACAACCAGTTGCATCACACTTTGCATCTCAGTTTTTGAGTTTGAATTTGGATTTTCGAATGAAAAACCGATCCATTTTTCTTTCCCTGAAGCTTAGCATCATTTTTCTCCATAATGGCTGCTCTCAGGCCCTGTCCCCACGTCCTCTTCTTCCTTGTGGTTAACTGGGCGACAAGCATAATTGTTTGGATACTGCCAGTCTGCCACCTACTGATGTCGTCATATTACTTTTATACTTCGTGTGAGAAACCATTGGGTCTATTTCATAGCATTTATGGTGGATTATGATGGGGTGTTTTCACATTTGTGTATTATCGGCCGCACGTCAGGGGCCGCACTTTGCACACACCAGGGGCCACCAGTGGCTCGTGCGCTGTGCAATGAAGAACAGTGGTTTAGTGGATTCATGGATTTTCAGTGCAATAAAGTAGGACTTCGTGATCATGTTTAACGCCAGCATTTTATTTCCACATTTGAATTATACACAGTTACCATAATGTTTTCATTAGCACTTAAATTAGTTTAATGTGAAAAATTACTTTTATGATAAAAAATTAGTTTATTGTAACAAAATTCTTGAATGTTAAAATAAGCTTAATATAAACTCAAAGGGCACTCGTCGATGTCGCAACGTCGCCAGATATTTCTCCGCCCACATTGTAACATCATTATACATAATTGTACCTAGTTTGATTTAAATCCCTGTACCCAGATTCAAAATATTAAATCATTCTCGCTGCCAGACCATGCATATCATCAGTTGAAATGTAAAACATATATTCACCATTACTACTGGATAAAAACTGAAACATTTAATGTCGATTGATAAAGCGGTTCAAGGGAAATAATTTTTTAAAGATATTCATTCAAACCAATATGGCTGCCAGACCATGTGACCATTCAAGTAATCGTGAACACCCTGGTATCACCAAGGCGAAGGATACATGTGGATGACATTTGCCCTCGATATGTCAAGCCGTTTTGGAGAAGAAAATGCTTAAATGTTTATTATTTTAATAATCACAGCTGCTAAACCATGTGACCTATGACATACTAGGAGGAGAACTATTTGTTCCATATGGATAGGCGATCATACCTGTAAAGTTTCACTTCAATCTGTTTAGCCGTTTCAGAGGTTTTGAAGGTTTTTATCTTTAAAAAAAATTTGCCTGCCAAACCACATGACTGATGATGTCATTAATTTGTCCCTTTCCCCCCCACACCATTTATCCCTAGATGGCCCTCAAAAGATTTCAGACTGATCAGATAAAGCGTTCAACATATGCAATTATAATGTCGTAACAAAGCCACTTATGACATAATTTAACAATTAACAAGTATGATTTAAATCCCTGAACCCAGATTCAAAATATTAAATAATTCTGGCTGCCAGACCATGCATCTGATCCAGCTGAAATTTGAAACATATATTTCCAATGACCATGAGATCATAATTATGACGTTTCATGTCGATTGATGAAGCGGTTCAAGAGAAAGAATTTTTTCAAATATTTTAGTTCAATCCAATATGGCTGCCAGACCATGTGCCCTATTAATTATTCATAAACAATCTGGTGTCCACAAGGCTTGGGGAACGTGTGGGTGAAGTTTCCCCTCTATTTGTCAAGCCATTCTGAAGAAGTTGATTTTTGAAGATTTGAGGGTAATTCCAATATAGCTGCCAAACCATGACTTCATAGTTCAAGAAGGTTTTGTTCCTCATGGCTGGGCTATCATACCTGTAAAGTTTCACCTCAAATCTGTTCAGCCATTTCGGAGAAGAAGATTTTTGAAGGTTTGTATGGTTTAAACAAAATGGCTGCTGAACCACATGACCGATGACATCATCAATTTTTTCAGCACATTCGTAAATTTAAGCACATTTTAGTGCAGAGCAATTTTTTTACCCCATACTAGTTAGCTCTGGATGACTTTTTTAAAATTTCATACTGTTTGGATGAAGCGTTAGACGTATGCAATTATGATGTCATAACAAAGTCACCTATGACATCATCAAAAAATCAGACTTGTTTCCCATGGGGAGTACTTCACATGTGCCAAGTTTTAATTTTTTGCACGGAACGGTTTCAGAGATAGAGGTCCAAGGTTTACCTTTTTTCCAACATGGCTGCCACACCATGTGACCTACAATCTCATAATTATCTTTAAAAACATTCTGCATGAGTAGTCGCATCTCTGGTGAAAATTTCGTGTCAATCGGATAAGCGGTTGCAGAGAAAACAGAGAAAATTATCATGGACAGGCGTACATACGGACGGACGGACGGACAGACAGACAACCCAAAAACATTAATGCCACCAGCGTCTTCCTCAGCAGAGGCATAAAATTAGTTTAATGTTAAAAATAGTTTCATAATAAAAGATTAGTTTAATGTAAAAAGTTAAATGCAAAAATAGTTTAATTTAAAAAAAATTAATTTAATGTAAAAAGTTTAATGTAAAAATTGTGTTATGTTAAAAATTACTTTATATTTAAAAATAGTTCTTATTAAAAAATTAGTGTATGATAAAAAAAATAGTTCATTGTTAGAAATTAGTTTAATGTTTTGTTGATAATGTTTTATTGAGCAAGTTTAACTTAAAATTGGTGAACCAAAAAAAGTATACCTTCATTTTAAAATAAACTTGTAATAGTTCAGTGAAGAAATGTACAATTCAAGTCCTAGAATACAGATAGTAAAGTTTTTACTACTTGCAGATTCATACAAAAATACTCATTTGGAAAAAACACAAACCTTTATGTATTATACAGCATAAGAAAGAACTGTCAGGTGATTTCTCTGGATTCAAATAGCAGCATAATGATGGAACATCTTGCAAAACAGGCACGCTTATGTAAAAATTACATTAATGATGTTTTTTTTCATAAAACCTTCACTCATGGAACATTTCAAAAAGCTAAAAAGGAGATAAATGGATAATGCAAGCACCAGAATACATAAACCCGCAAAAGAAGAAGCACTATTTTAATAAACAGCTCATTAAACACTGGTCTGAAATGAGCCTGTATCAAAATAAACCGTAGAATCTCTGTGATAGTGAATGGTCAGGACCAAGGATGTTTGTTCTGGATAAACAATATTTATGCTTTTTGGACGTTGTTAATTTTAAAAATTATTTTAGTGGATGTTGTTACATTGTACCCTAATCCTAACCCCCCCCCCACACACACACACCCCCACCCCACCTCTCATTCTCTGAGTATTTGGACTCATCATATGTAGCATTTAATAACACTGTATCATGCTTACAAAATGAAGAACCATGTGATGCAGATGAATTGTGCATTTTCTGGGGTAGCATAAGTCGAAGCAACAGGGGATGACGGTTGAATCGAATGTAGCAACTGTTGATGGTGTCGAACTGTAGGAGATTCATTACTGACAGTAAGGTGAATCAATTCCAGCTGCATATCTTTTGCAGTTGAGGTACTGAATTTCTTTCTCTGCTTAGAGCCTTAGATCATTGTTCAGAGTTTTCACACTTTCTTTGGCTGAAACTTCATATCGTGTTTAAGAACAAGTTTGAATGAATAAACAAGGTGTTTGCCTTTTTATAGAGCATCTCATGATGTTGGACCAGGTTGGGTACGAAACCTGGCATGGTATTATACTTTGCACAAAGCCTTGAAACAAACTACCCTATAAACCCAATTTTAACGTCCAATTTTCTTCAAAATATTTTTGCATATGAGTTTCGAGAGGCACAAGCAACTGCTTAAAACCCTACCAACAACCTCCGAGAGCGTAACATTAGTGCAACGTTACCTCGAGAAAATTCCGCCAATTTCTTTCGCCCATGATACTGTATATTCTGGATATTGGGTCTTCCGTAATTTAGATGTCCAGATAAAATGAGGGGTTGAGGCACAAATGTGTAGAGGCAGTTTAAAAAAACTTTCTTGCAAATACAGTAGTAATAATAATACAGTATTAACGAGAAAGAGCAATCTGAGATTGCAGAACCTCACCAGAACTTTTGTGTGATGTTTGTGTAGTTTTGTGTGGTGAATGTTGTGTGGGATTTGTTTACTGCTGTGTTACGTAATTAATAAGAGACGTAATTAGAACTGCCACTTAAGAACTGCTGGTCATGATGACCGCGTACCAAGACGTCCCGCTTTTTCAACCCCACTTTGATTGGACACCTGACCATGATCCATGACGTTTTTCATTATTATTCAATTAGATTTTGAATGTGATTAAAATCAATTCAATTAAAACAAGAGAAAGAGCAATCAGAGATTGCACACCCTCACCAGGACTTCTTTTGAGTGGTGTATTTTTTTATGGGTTTTAGGGTAAATCCAATATGGCTGCCAAACCATGTGACAAATGACTTCATATGTGTGAACCTTTTGTTCCTCATGGACAGGTGGTCATATGTGTAAAGTTTCACCTCGATTTGTTCAGCTATGCCAGAGAAAAAGATTTTTGAAGGTTTTTTTTTTGTAAGAAACAATATGGCTCGCAAATTACGTGACCGATGACATCATGAATTTTTTTTCGGTGGACCATTTTATCCTGAGATGATCCTCAAAATTTTTTCATACTGATCAGATGTGGCGTTCTACATATGCCACAATGACGTCATAATGATGGCACCTATGACATAAAAATAATCAAGCTTGTTTCACATGAGGAGTACTTGCTATGTGCCAAGTTTCAATTTTTTCCTTGGTACGTTTTCAGAGATACAGTTGTCCAAAGTTTTTCTGCTTTTCCAATATGGCTGCCACACCATGTGACCTATGACGTCATAAGTATAATTAAAACATTCTACATGAGTAGTCGCATCTATGGTGAAAATGTTTTCTCAATCTTACAAGCGGTTTCAGAGAAAAACACAAAAGTTCTGTGCGAACAAATAAACAGACAGAAAAACAGCCAAACAAACAAACTGACAAACGGACCTCGATGTACCTCTCGTACTCCCTCCCTCGAGGTGCAGTATCCTTTCCACTGGAGAGGATAATCAAATGGAAGACCGAGTAGGTAAAGTCCTGCATTGGAGTCTCAGAAGGAACCCGAACAAGCAAAAAGCAAAGATGAAGTCGTCAGGAGGAACCTGGATAGGATTCGCATCTCAGCTGCTACTCCTCCACTCTCAAACCCAGCCAGGCACAGCCAAGTGAGCCTCTTCCAAAAACAAAAGGTTAAAAAAGAACCCAGATTTTAAAAAGTAAATAATTCTGGCTGCCAGACCCTGTCCAATCAAGTTGAAATTTAAAATCTGTATTCCCCATCACTGTGACATCAAAGTTGTGAAGTCTCATGTCAATTGATTAAGTGGTTCCAGAGAAAATATTATTTAATATTTTTCTTCAAGAAAAGTTGTGGAGTACCTTCAAGACCACCGTCCTTGATGTTGCAGGTCTTGGATGTCTTGGAACTCACCATAGGGCAAAGACGAATGTTGTCTCTCAAAGGACAATGGATAGCATTGACAAGAGTCGCAGGGCCAGCCTTAATGGCAGAGCTGAGATGTTCAGGGAGTTGAGGCATAAAACTGTACATAAAACTGAGAGTGGACAAGGAGGCCTATGTGTGAGAAATCTGTGAGAGGGTAGAACATCACCTGTGGTCAGGTGATTCGTCTCCTGCTTCAAGGGGAATTTGTATATTGCGTTCCTCCAAGCCTATCCCTCGGTGCACTGCAATTAGAGCGGATGGTGGTAGGCTCTTGACAGAGGAGTCTGAAGTGAAGACCCGCTGGGCCGGTTACTTTGAGCGGCTGTACCAGGCTGATCCACCAGCTGTCGAGTTGGCTGTCAGGGGTTTAACTATCCCTACTGCTGACCCTCCAATCAACTGTGATCCACCTTTTGTTTGTAGAAACACAGGCTGCGGTGAACCGGTTGAAATGGGGTAAAGCTCTTGGGATCTGTGGCATCCATGCTGAACTTCTCAAGGCTGGTGGAAATGCTGTAATCATGTCATTGCATACAGTTCTGTGCTCTGCCTCTGCAACACAGGCATCATCCCAACTGACTGTAAGAGAAATACTGTTGTCTTTTTTTCTGGAAAGGGAAGTGTGATCCCCAGAACTGCAACAACTGCCGAAGGGTGACAATACTCAGTGTTTGGCAAGGTCTTTGCTCAGATAATTCTTAATAGGGTCGCCACCATCTTCTTGAGCACCGGCGTCCAGAGCAGTCAGGCTTTACACCAAAGAGGTCAACGATTGACCGTATCCTTGCTCTTTGGGTCCTTACTGAATGCAGAAGAGAGTTTTGGCAGGGGCTGCTTGCAGCCTATGCTGATCTCTGCAAAGCATTTGATTCAGTGAATCAAGGTGCTCTCTGGAAGATTATTTGTCTTTGTGGGATGCCACCAAAACTGATCAATCTGATGTCTGAACTGTACTCTGGAACTGGGAGGTCTGTGAGTTGTGGTGATACCATCACTGACTTATTTGCAGTTGTTACGGGAGTTCTTCAGGGGTGTGTATTGGCCCCCACACTTTTTAGTGCTTGTATGGACTAGATTCTGGGGAGGATGGTGGAGAGATCAAGCTTTAGGACATTGTTTGGGAATGTCAATATCTCTGACCTTGTTTTCACAGATGATGCAATCATATTTGCGGAGACACTGGATATCCTTTTTGTGGCTCTCGAGGTGCTGAATCTCTTCTTCTTCATTTCGAGCTTGATCTTGATTTTCGTTATCTTTCTTCTTGCCACGCTCAGGGGCCGAGGGTCTATGCCTTTTACCACCCCGGAGCTGTGGCGGCACCCCCAGGCTATATGTCGGGGCAGGTGTCGAGCAGCCATTGGGATGTATCGTCATCCAAAACATGCAGACCGTGTGCCCCACTTGGAGCACGGTATATGGGACAGCCAAAGATGACATGGTCTGCGGTTTTTCCTCCACGCCACACTCACAAGCCGCAGTAGGTTCCACACCCCATCTGTGCATATTTGAGCGGAATCGTCTGACGCCGGTACGTAGATTGTTTAGTCGTACCCAAGCCAGTCTTGGCAAGGACATTCCAGTAGTATAGGAACCGACGTCGGGAATGAAAGCGCAGAGTCTGGTAGAGTTCGTCCGCCATCGGCTCCAGTTGTGATCCGCCCAGTATGCCGCACTGATGTTAAGGTCGTTGCCGTTTTTCAGCAACGACTGTGCGGGAGGTACAAATGCGTGTCTCAAATTCAGTCGCCGGGGCTGCTCATTTGATGAGGCAAAGAGCTTGAGATGGAGCAAATGTTTTAGCTCCAGTGCCCGGCGAGTGAGAGATAGAATGGCTTTTTCGTGGCAAAGCTCAGTGGGTTGGATGCCTGCGAGGATGGAAAGGTTGTCCGTTGGTGTGGGACGCAGGCATCCGGTCACAGTACGCAAGGCGCCGTTGATGGCGGTGTCGATCTGGTGAGAATGAGCACTGCGGCACCAGACGGGTGCACAGTACTCAGCGGTGGAGTAGACCAGGGCTAAGGCTGCTGTGCGTAACGTGACAGCGCCCGCACCCCAGCCGGAATCCACCAGTCATCTTAGCAGCGCAGTGCGGGATGTTAGCTTCTTGCATAGTGACTCCAGGTGTCGGCGGTACGTGAGCGACCTGTCCAATGTTACCCCAAGATATTTTGGCTCAGGGCAGAAGGACAGCGGTTTTCCATCGATGTTGACGTTTAGCTCACGTTTTGCTTCCCTGTTGTTCAAATGGAAAGCTGCCGACACTGTTTTGGTTTCGCTGAGCTTCAATCTCCATTTCTGGAGGTATGCTGATAAAGTATCCTTGCCCTTGCTGAATCTGAGTCAGAGCCACTGGGATTACGGGTTTCCTTGATCTAAACGAAAATCCAGGCTTTCAATGAAATCTTGGACGCTGCTGTCCTGTCTGTACCTGTTTGTGGTGAGGATGTTGAGGTCATGGAGAGATTCACTTACCTTTCGCAGTGATATTCATGTCTCTGCTGTCTGTGAGCCAGAGGTCAATAGATGTCTGGGTCGGGCTTGGGGAGTCATGGAGTCATTGGATCATGGGGCATGGCACTGTCGGTACCTGTCCCAGAGGATGAAAGTGTGAGTCTTGGACTCTGACCAGTGATCTGAGATGGAGATATAATTCTGTTGGTACCAGGTCTCTTCGGAGAATCCCAGGCTAATGCTGGTCAGACTTTGTGTCCAATTAGCAGTTGCTGAAAGAAACTCAAATGAAATTTGTTACTTGCATAGTCCGTGAGCATCAGCTGCGGATATATGGGCATGTGCCTCATTTTCCTGACGCCGCTCCTGCTCACCAGATTCTCTCAGCAAGGGAGCCTCGTGAGTGGAGGAGGCCAACGGGCTGACCATGTGCCTCGTGGTTGCAGCACATTGATCGTCATCTCAAGGAGATGGGGTATCTGCCTGGGTATGGCCAGACAGAGGCCCCTGGAGTATCAGCTGAAAGTGGATGCAGTGACACACTGCTCCGGCACATGCTCCCACACCTGACCTTCAATCCAATATGGCTGCCAAACCATGTGACCTAAAAATTATTCCTTCACAAACTTGTACACCCAAGGCTTGGGGAACATTTGTGTTAAGTTTCCCCTTGATCTGTCCAACCATTCTGGAGAAGATTTTTATCGGTTTTTTTGGTAAATCCAAGATGGCTGCCAAACCATGTGACCTATGGCGTCATGTGTGAACCTTTTGTTCCTCATTGATAGGTGGTCATATATGTAAAGTTTCTCTATCTGTTCAGCCACTTCAGAGACGATTTTGAAGATTTTTTTTTTAAACAACATGGCTACCGAATCACCTGACTGATGACGTCATCAAATTTTATCTGTCGACCATTTTATCCCTAGATGACCATCAAATATTTTCAGTATGATCAGTTGTAGCGGTCCACATATGCAATTATGATGTCATAATGAAGGCACCGATGATGTCATAAAAAATATTCCACATTCCACATGAGGAGTACTTGTGTGCCAAGTATCATTTTTTTTCCTTGGTGCCGTTTCAGAGATACAGAGGTCCAAAGTTTTTCTGTTTTCCAATATGGCTGCCACACCATGTGGCCTATAACCTCGTAATTATAATTATAACAATCTACATGAGTTTTCGCACCAATGTTGAAAATTTTGTCTCAATCCGACAAGCGGCTGTGGAGAAAAACACGAAAGTTCTGTGCGGAGAAAGACAGACAAACAAACAGATCCAAATGCAGTACCCTCTCTGAATCCTTTGGTGAGGGTAACAAGAAAACACAGCATGCAGAGCATGATACTTGCAAAATCCACCCCCGCCCCCTCTCAAAAGGTTGCCATGGATACATCAAATTTTCCATTTCATTAAGATTAAAATTGACAATCTTAATCAAAGCTCTGAAGTTTGACCTTAAGTTGACCTTTGACATTTTGACCTCAAATATAGTTAGTTTTCTAATTGAGTGATGCACTATGCAATTGCTGCTTAATCCTCTGGTTAATCGGATAAAAATTGACGATTTTTCAGATACAAATTGATGGTTTTAGAAGTTTCACCTTGACGTGACCTTTGACCTTTTCATCTCAAAAATAGCTGGTTTCTCAATTCAGTGGTCCAATATGCAAGTCGTTTTCAAATGTCGAGTCAATCAGATGAAAAATGACGATTTTAGATATTTGACCTCAAGGTGACCTTTGACATCAAAATCAATAGGTTTCTCAGCTGAGACTACCTCAACAACTTGGTGAAGTTTCGTGAAGATGGGTGTAAATTGTGACCTGTAGGCGATTGGCAGATAAACAGACAAACGGACCCAAACGCAATACCCTCTCCTTCGGCGTGGGTAAAAATAGGACCACTGAACCTGGAACTACTCTGGGCCCTGGCCTAATGTTGCAACCCAAGTTTGGTAGCATTCTGACTGGTGTGTCTGGAGAGAAAGATTTTTGAAGAAATTTACACAATTTTCCCAAAAATTTACTAAGGCCGCCATTTTGACACACTTCTAGTCATGTGATTCACATGACCTCTGCAATTTAACATCATGACCCTGTCCTAATGTTGTAACCCAAATGTGGCAGCATTCTGACTGGTGGGTCTGGAGTAGAATATTTTAAAGGAATTTACGTGACGGCCATTTTGACCGACTTAAAGTCACATGACTGGAATAAGCTTTGCAATCCCCGTTACCAGTCAGGAGTGGAATGTTGCTGCCAAATTTCAGCTGGATCGGCCCAGGGGTTCGGCCGGAGAAGTCGAAATAGCAGATGGACAGACGGACGGTGCGCGATGACAATGCCTTATCTGGAATTTCAATTCCAGATAAGCTAATAACAATAACGAGAGCAAAGTCGATGGTGAGCCATCGCAAATTCCCATGCCTCCTACCTAAAGCGAAATTGAAAGATAGCAAAACGTTCCACGATGAATGACACAATATCAAATTTTGAGTGAATTTTTTTTTCCTGCTTTGACTCCAGTGATCTCAAGTATATTCCTCAGGACCTCCATCCTCACCCCTTGGAGAATGAACTGGGGGTCAATTCCAAAAAAAATTGTTATATATTTTAGGCACATTCAAGTTTCATTAAAAAATGTACACGTAAATGCATTTTTCAGTACTTGACCTTTTGACCCCGCATCAGGGGGCAGGGACAAAACTGATACTGCTCTTGCACCTTCTTGCCATGTTGTGATCATAACTCCCAACTTGGATCCAACCGTTCAGGACCGTTCCACACCACATTTCTGCCCAACTGTTTGTAGTGGATAGCACAATGGACGAACAGACAGATGGACGGAGCTGATTACAATCCCCCCTCCCCCCATTTTTCTTTCAAAAAGTGTGGGGACAATAATAATTGGTACAAACTCCAAGTCGAACCAACGCACAAATTTAGGTTTTCGGTGAGATCTGAAATCTACACTGAAAACTTCACATTGCTGATGAAACACTAGATACGTTCAATTAGTAGCAATTAATTGTGATTCATTATTCTATAATCATACCTTTGATATTGAGCTTAGATATGAATACAATTACACACACCTACACACACACCTACACACACACACCATTTTAGGGAAGGCCGAGGAGGCAAAATGCTTGAAATCTGATAACTTTATACATGTGCATTTAAAAAAAAAAAATTCTAATTATTGTAAATGCCAAATTAATTTGAAAATACATGATTGTTTCCAAATAATCTCTTTATTTCTATATATTGCTTCTGTTTGTTTTGTTCCCAACACTCTTATGTCAGTATTTCTCCCTTATCATCTTGCTTTCCCTGCTGCACACATATACACAGTTAGGGTCATAAGACTCACTTATCAAAAACACAGACAATAGTATTGTTGGAATGACTCCGAGAGGGTTAAAGATGTTTGATATTACATAGATATTTCCTTAGTGAATGTTTATCAGAAGCGTTAAGAAATTAAATGTGCTATTACAGTGGATATAAGCCTCGCTTATCTGTATATTTAGACGACCCTCCTCATGTGTGTGCCTAAAAACCGCCATCCTTTCTGACTTTTTACCTCCGACACCGACGGTGAAGGAGGTTATGTTTTCACCCCTCTCACTCTGTTTGTTTGTCTGTCTGTCTGTATGTCTGTCTGTCTGTCTGTCTGTCTGTCTGCAGGATATCTCAAACAGTTGTGGACAGATCCGGATGAAATTTGGTTGGCAGGTTGGGTGTGTGATGAGAACGAACTGATTCGATTTTGGTGAAGATCCTGATCCAGATCCGACTACTGGAATTTTTTGAGTTATTCTTCACCATTGAGAGATAGGGCTAAACTAATGTATAGCACGATATCTCAAAAAGTTGTGGATGGATCCAGATGAAACTTGGTGGACAGGTTGGGTGTGTGACCTCAACAATTTGATTCTATTTTGATGAAGATCTGAAGCTGGATCTGGATACGAGAATTGTTTAAATTTTAAAGTGATTCTTCCCCATTGAGAGATCGGGCCAAAAACGATTTAGTACTGTATAGCATGATATTTCAAAAATGTATTGGGCCCAATCTGTTCTCATGGATCAGGCATTGCGTGGCAGACGTATGCGCTCCACCAAGTGCCCTACAAGTTATTTAATGTGACACCCTATGTTATCTGTCATCTATGTCTCTTTTTAGCATCTAATAGGCCTTGAGCAGCAGTTTTGGTCGGAGAATGGGATAGGCGACGTCAGCCTTCGGAATGAAGTGTCATGAAGGGTCGCTCCATCCCCTGACTGGACTCCAGCCCAATTGCGAGTGAGAGGGGATGGGTGAAGCATGTCTGGACTAGAAGTGGGGGCCAGAGACTTAAATAAATTGTGTAGCAGTTTTTTGCAGTAGTTTCCCAAATGGGGTGAATTCTGGTAGTTGTAATTCTCCTGAGGTAATTAAGACACACCTGTTGAGGGATAATTGGCTATGGTGAGTCAACACCGCACACCCAGATTGTGTAGCACGTCAGGTTAGCTCGGCCTCAATTGCATACGATGTGTGGCACTTCATCTGTGTGACGCTCAGTGGATTCGGCCTTACAATTTGCACGGTACCATGGCTTTTAGGCACGTGATCCCGTGAGGAAGACCCCAAAGCAATAGACCATTCCGGTCAGGTTGATATGACTTGTCAGACTCGTACTGGGCAACCGGAACAGACCGACGACCTTTACAGTAATAAATGGACAGATAACTCACCGTTAAAGAAGAAAATAAGGTACAATGTTGTTGATAGGCTTTACACATACCCAGAAAAGTCGAAGGTAAAAAGAGGCAGAAAAGCTAAAAGTAAATACCAACCCCAGGCTTTGCTGGCTTGTTGCAGCAGAGCATCAGATGTAGATGTCTGCCAAAAAGAAAAGAATCATTTCAGGAAATGTTGCAAGTCAACATCATCACTCACTAAATTCAGTTATCAGTCCAGTATCTAAAATCCATGCAGCCATTAATTTGGCTTTTCTTTTCCGACAATGACCTGAACTTCAGGTGCTCCATCGGCAGGTGTCGGAGCAGTTAGGTTTTCCCAAACTACAAAACACATCCTTCGGTTCGAACCAACTTGCACAACCGAATGATGCATTTACAAAGCCCTACTTGTAGTGTTGTTGTTCGCGACGTGGAATGTCATGTCTTGTGGTCCCATTTTTTTTTTCTTCTACAGCCCCGTTTTTGGCTTGCTCGACACGCTTGAGCAACAAAGACAAGGCAAAAACCATGTAATTTGCTTCACCTCTTGCTGCGTTTATGTCTGCCGAGTGCTGATATCGAACACATCATCTCAAAAGGTGCTCCACATTTTCCATCGCATTTCCTCCAGCAAAGACAGTATTTTGCTGCAACTTTTTCTTTATACTCCTCAAAAATCCACAACGGTTTCTTCTTCGTCTAATCAAGTGGAAACAAATATTTTAAGTCTGTTGGATGAATGATTACAGATCAAGTTCGCTCTCGCATTGGCTTTCCCACTAAAATGCCACGTTATCGTGCGTGCGTCCCATTAATATTGCTCTCGCACGCAACAGAGCAAACTCAGTTTGTCGCTTCACTGTAAAAATGCCTTGTTTAGCAAGATAAACGTTTGCCCTGATGTCCCACGATATCCAGGCTTTATACTGCACCTCATTTCATTCAATTTCTTGTTGTCCGGTTGTCAGCATTTTTATCACTTTCACTTTAGCCTGACACTTGCTTTCTATTTCTGAGCGAAATTCCACGTGGGCTTCTCATATCATCAAATTGTGGTTACCTTCTTAGTGAATCATGTGATGTGCAAACAACCTGTGATCATGAATGTAGGAAGTGCCCATACAACAACGTAACAGTTAAAGGATATCCAAGAAAACCAGGCCACTTACTCCTTGCAGTTTTAAGCATAAATTTGTGATTTGTTCAGCATGACAGCAATTACTTACCTTTGATTCACACAAGACACCAAAGGATATTTAACATCCACTGACAATCAATGCAGGCGGATGGATCCCATGGCTTTCAGTCCATCCAATGGACAGCACACAGTCAATCATGCGAAACACCATGGGGACAGCTTTATAGCTATACAATCTCACCAAACTTGCCATGGGGACGAGGGGTCATAAGACAAAGGTTGTAGCTACTTTGTCCCCTCTTACCTCCCGGATTCTGAAAGTGGGACCAACGCAAATTCTCTATGTAAATATGTACTGTGTAGCACCGCTCCTGGTGGTGGTGCGGGTGCAGTTTTACAAATGACACTTCAGAGGCCTCAATTGTATCACGAGTGAGAGGCCTTCACATTCTTTTCGAATTCCCGTGTTTTATTTGATTTTTCACCATGGGAAAATGCAATATTGAGTTGTATACATGGCAGCTTGACGATAGTTCCGCATTATCGCAGCATTTTTCAAAGACTGGTTCGCAAAACAAAAGTAATCACAACAACAACAACAATAATGATAAATAAACAACAATAAAAACAACAACAATAACATGATACTCCCTCCAACATTTAAACCCGCAAGCTCACATAGTCATTCCAAATGTCAAGTAGTTCCTCCTCACTGGAATAGTGACAATGAAAGGAGTGGGCTGGCATTATTTTTAAAAAGAAGTTGGTTGACCGATTCTGTGGGTGAGCAATGTAGCAGAAAATATATATTTATTGTTTGGAGCGGGTGGTTCTGTCTTTCAGTCTGCAACTAGAAGCCAAAAGCACCTTTTTAAACTGTAATATTGTACCAGACGTGGCCCGCTATGGTTACCCGGTTCGAGTCCCATGTGTCTTGTCAAAACAATCGCTACCACCAGCTAAGTTCACAGCCCTGACAAAGTTCTCGGACTGGTTTGGCATGTTACAATACTCGTCGGGACCGTGGAATCAACTTGAGGAAGTGCTGAGAGGCGCTCCGGACCTTTCTAATCGGCTGAGCAACCATTGGTCACAATGAAAGCTGAAGACCAGTTTGAGCCAGTTTTCTGAATCACACTACAACTGACCTAAACTGTCAAACAAGGTAATCAGAACCTGCAGAATCCAACCCTGAGACCAGACATATTTATTGAAAGGAAAATGGCATGGGAGAAGAATTACATGAAGCAAAGAACAATCTCAAAAACAAATACAAATTAATCAACTAGAAAGCATCAGAAAATGCAAAGCCTGTCCACATCTGCTTTGTATTTGGGCTTCTTCTCCTTATCCTTATTCTTCTTCTTCTTCTTCTTCTTCTTCTTCTTCTTCTTCTTCTTCTTCTTCTTCTTCTTCTTCTTCTTCTTCTTCTTCTTCTTCTTCTTCTTCTTCTTCCTTCGTATGCTAAACATCACAAAAACAGCTGAAAGCAATACAAAAAAAATTGACAATTTAAGGTTTCTTTGACATTTTGACCTCAAAAGCAATACGCTTCAGTGACCCAATATGCAAACCCTGTTCAAATTTCAAGTCAATCAGATGAAAATGATTTTATGAGACCTTTACCTTTGACCTTTTGATCAAAAAAACACAATCTGATTCTTGTTTTGATTGGTAAACCAATGCAGTGACCCAATATGCAAATTATTAAAATCTCAGGTCAACTGGATGAAAATTGATGATTTTATGTGACATTGAGTTTTGACCTTTTCACCAAATTATTAATTTGTCTTCTCCATATTCTCATAATAAAGTTTTGTTGAAAATTTGATAACAAAAGCTAAAATGGCAAAAAAAAAAGTTTCAGCCTGGACGCACACACACACACATGTGCACACACATGTTTTGCCTGGCCCTGGGCCCTGGACACACTGATAAGTCTCATTAATGTGCAAGGACATGGATACATCCTAACGTCCAACAAGAGAACATTCTTAGAGACAGAGAAGGTGACACATCTACTGTACATGGATGATCTAAAACTCTCTGCACCAAATGATGAAAAATTGGTAGAACAACTGAAGTTAGTGAAACGGTTCGGGTAAATCAACAAAAACAGATGACGTAAAATCGACCTAGATACAACAACACAGGAGCTAGACAACAAAGCATCGTACAAATACACTGGAGTAGGGACCTCAGAATGAACGGAGCAATAAGGGGGGGGTGGAGCGGGATGTGAGGCATGGAGGGGCTAAAGCATTTTTTCATGGGTAAATTTAGTAAACAGGATGACAAATTGGTCCATCAGCAAAGCGATGGGTAGGCTCTGCTATATATATGCACATATATGTATAGATATGCACATAGTTTCAGTATGAAATTTGGTCGTGTGACATCAACGATGGTTGTGCCTGGAATATGGTGACGCTGCCTGAAGGCATCGCCATCTTCCAGGTTGCCACGCCCTGTGGGACTGCTTCTCAGCAAAAAGTGTTCTGCCCTCAACGAGTGCTCTACAGCTCACTTTACGGTTTGCCTTGAGTGTGCTGGCCAAACGGCCCGTGGTAATGTTTTTTAAAGCGCAAGTGCTTTCGATGTTTCTTGTCAGGGAGCACATGTCATCCACATTGCCTCTCCTGTACAGAAGGTCACACATAATACAACCATACTCTATACTCATCTAAGATCATGATCACCACCTTCTTGGTGCACATAAATTACTTCTGACAGTTTCCCTGATACAAGAGTAAATCTAAGCTACTCAAACACATGGACCAAGCTAATAGAATAGAATAGAATAGAATAGAATAGAATAGAATAGAATAGAATAGAATAGAATAAAAATAGAATAAAATAGAATAAAATAGAATAAAATAGAATAAAATAGAATAAAATAGAATAAAATAGAATAAAATAGAATAAAATAGAATAGAATAGAATAAAATAGAATAAAATAAAATAAAATAAAATAAAATAAAATAAAATAAAATAAAATAAAATAAAATAATAAAATAGTGAACTCTTGTAGATGTACATGTACATATACACAACACACCTCCTGACTGTTATGGTGAGCATCACGGTGGATTATGTCTCACAGAGTAAAACCACATAATCCGCATAGAACAACCATCCGTCCGTGTACCACCCAGCCAATTGTTCCTGCAAATGCAATCCATTCAACCAGAAGACACGTGATGTGATCGGCGGGATAATCGAAACATGTGGAGTGTGACGAGCACTCCGCCAATCCCCACTGGACACAGTCCTGATTATGCGGTTTTACCGAGTAAGACATAATTATCTGCTGCGATGCTCACCATAACAATCAGGAGGTGCATCTGATGTATAAACAATGAATGTGGTCTTTATTGGTGTTCCATCCTGATGAAGGCAAATGAGCCAAAAATCCAGATTGGTGGCTCCGTTTGATGGTTAAGGCCTAGGTCACATTTGCCACGGCGGCCGTGGGGTCTCCAAAATCTACGGCCTCTAGCAATTATACGGCGGCTACAGTGTTTCCATGGTCACACAATATAGCAGTCACATGTGTTTTTATTTTTCGGGGAGCCGCACGGCATATTTATAAATTGTGGAGACCGAAAACGTGGGGTTGCTGTATGGTCTTTGATTTGATGTCGCACGGTGACCTTAGGGCGTTCCTGCCGCAGCCATAGAATTTTCAAGGCAGATGCAAGGTGCCCGCAAGGCGACCGCAGGGGGACCGCAGGGAGGCCCTAAGGCGAACGTGCGGACAGACGGACGGTAACGAATGGGTTAATTTTTTTTTCGGCTTATCGAATTGCTACGGCGAACGTAGAAATGAAAAAAAGTTATAATTCCACGGTGACCTTACGGCCTGTAAAATATAGCCATACGGCGTAGGGCCACCCTGAGGCCACCGCAGAAATTCTGCGGCTGCCGCATGTTTCTGTCTATTCAGAGGGCGTACGGCCGCCGTATTCTCGCTGTAAGAGCAAATGTGACTTCGGCCTAACTTATGGTGACCATATAGTCTTTGTCGGTTTGACAGTCACTGGGCTGAGGTCTCTGTGTTGGAGGTGATGCTTTGGTGTAGGAATGTGTCCAATGGGGATTTGTGGAGTGCTTGTCACACTCCACATGTTATATATATATATATATATATATATATATATATATATATATATATATATATATATATATATATATATATATATATATATATATATATATATATCAAATATCCACATGACAATTATATATACACATACAGTGCCTTGAGAAAGTGTATACCCCTTTTCAAAATTGTTTCCTTATAGCCTGGAAGGAAATTGCATTAAATCAGACTTTTTCCAACTTTATTTACACATTGTAACCCACAACTTCCAAATGAAAAACAAATTCTACAAATTTCAGAAAATTAATTAAATATACGAAACTAGAATATCTTGGTTGGATAAGTGGCCACCCCACTTATAAATCAATTGTAAATTAGCTTAGGTGCAACCAATCACCTTCAAAATGACAAGCTAAGTTAATTGGCCTCCATCTGTGTTAGATTGAAGTTGAATTGATTTGGAGGGTGGGTGAGGAGGAAGAAGTTTCCTTCTGTATCCATCCTGTCCACTCCATTCCTCCCTACTCCATTGTTTCTCCAATTGTCCCTCTATTTTATTTCAACTGCACTGTTGGTGTCCCCCCCCCCCATACCCGCACTACTGTTCCTTTTTTCCTATTGCGTCCTGATCCATTTTGTGTTCTAGCTCTTCTATGAGCCTTGACTGTATACAAAAATTATAGGTTGGCAACCATTATACAGGCTTCATGGGACGAATGTGCTCTTCTGTGTTGAAGTCGCTTTAAAGGGAAGTCATCTATTATATATTGTGAACTGTGGTGTCTGTCCATGTGTTTGGTGGTCTATCTCCCATTTTCGGCAGCCACTTCTCGCACTGCGTTTGAAAATATGAATTTAGAATTTTGAAATGATGGGAGAACAGGCATGAATAATGTTGATGCCAAATTTTATTTCATAACCAGGATATTTTGCCCGCTTTCAAGACAAATCCAACCTCTGCTACCCCATGATGCACCAACATTTTGCAGTGGGTGGTATAAGTAGTTCAGAGCATTGATTCTGAGCGAAACCAAGATTTCAATACAATTGACCTTTTCAAAGTCCATTAAATATTATTTAAATTGATAAATTAACTTAAAGTTTTCCCTTAACTGGGAACAAATACCCTTTCTAGGTTTTCCCATCTCTTGTGACGGGTACTCTCCCTCATATATCTATATTATCATATACGAATAGGAAAACGTATTTGCTCAATGAATGAATCGTTTTATGCGAAGTCTCAGAATGAAATTTGGCAACAGGCTCTTCTCTTGCCAATGAGGTCTCAAAACTGATGCTTAAATGTAAACTTGCATCATTCCCTTTTGGAGTTGTTCTCCTTGGTTGATCAATGGTGAAA
The DNA here is from genome assembly GCF_056783735.1 of Eptatretus burgeri. Classification (NCBI taxonomy): domain Eukaryota; kingdom Metazoa; phylum Chordata; class Myxini; order Myxiniformes; family Myxinidae; genus Eptatretus; species Eptatretus burgeri. The sequence goes on along the minus strand of NC_140976.1, from coordinate 33,130,257 downwards.
ACTCTTTTCAGATTTGAATATTATGAAAATGCTAATAAACAAACTGCGACAGTGTTTGGCATGCAATACTAACTTATCGTGCTGCCCACCACCATAGGAGGGCATCCTGTCTGTGTGGCTGCAGTTCAACGATGGAACCGCAGCACCTTTGGAAATTTTCAATCCTGCTGACTACATGTTTTCGGTTAAATTCCTTGAACCAACCTTTGTGACGTCGGAGGCAATTGACGGACAAGTGGGATCACCTTGGCCTCGATTAATTGCTGGATCAAAGGAAGGTGGTGTCAGTTTACTACACGTGACGTTAGGGATCTGCAATGTGTGCCGAAAGCTGAAGCGGAAGAGCATGGTGTCCAGCACCACTGTCAATGTGACGGTTGTCTTTGAAAATAAAACTGTGGGGCAGATCATCACTTCTGTTGCATCTTCCAATAGTACAGCTTTTGTGAGTTTGCAGCAACACAACAATCATGCCATAGGTGCACAAAATGGTGCGGGCAATGATTCTGAGGGGAGTGGTCGAACAGATGTGGAATTGCAAAAAAAAATTCATGATGGCCACAAACTGCCTGCCAAAGTAAAAGACACTTCAACACCCATCCTCGATGATGAACATTCCAAGCCTGGAGTCACAGGCACTAATTCCGAAGATCGTGACCTCACTTCGGTGCCGCCGCATGGCCTATCGAACTTGCATATTGGCATGTACGTGTTACTGAGTGTTTTCTGCTTTGCCATTCTCCTCTTTCTGGCGAACTGTGTCGCATTTGCCGTGCGCTCACGCCGCAAGCCTCCGACACGTGGACAAGATGAACTCCTCAACCCTCGTCCCCACGACTGGCTGGAGTTAGCTGGAACACCACCGATTGAGGGTGAAGGAAAAGGTTGTACCATGGCCTCTGGTGGTACTAGTCATGGTACATCGGGAGGGAGGAATAACTCCAGTAAAAGTGGAAGGTGGCCAATGTCCAGGGCATCGTCGTCGATGACAAGGAGGCCCGGTGAAACTCTGCAGGCTCGCACAGAGATTGGTACCCGGTCTCCCGTGAGCCAACGGAAGCAGGTCAAATTCAGCATATTTGCAGATACACACAGCCCACAACGTCCTGGCAGGGGCCATCCAGGCAGGGAGAGAGATATCGAATGGATTTGCTTGGACACGGGCTTTCGAGAGGCTGAGGGACTAAGCAGGTACATTCACAGCATGGTGGACAGCTCTTGAACGAAAGACTCCTGTTGTGAACCATTTGCTTTATTTGTAATGCACATTTTGTACGAAAGGATCAAAAAATACACAAATCTGGCTAGTGCTTGTCCACGAGCGAGGAACATGCAGCCAATGTAATTGTCATTTCTTCTCAAGGGGGGGGGGGGTGGGAGGAGGGTATGGGAAACCGCATTCTGTAGCAATGTGTCAAAAGAAAATCACCTCTTCAGCAGTTAATGTGCATTTCTGTTTCTTTTTACCTCCTTTTCTCTCTCAAAGTACATTTCTTAAGCTACATATCCACTATTTTATTTTGTGGGTCAGTTTAGCCATGACCTAACTGTCCATAACTGATTGATGTGAAACTTTTACGGTACGATATCATTGAACCTTCCCTTGTGGGTGAAAGTCTAGTTCTGACCGGAATGGTAACAACCTTTTAAGCAAATGTAGCAGTGAATTTAGCGTGTCCTTTCTACAATCTGGACAAACAACTGACAATATGGTGACCTCTTCAAACGTTGCATTCCTATATTTTGTATTTGGCCCTTGCAGTGTTTTCTGATAGTTTTTCTTTTTTGTACAAACAAACAAGTTTGACCATTTTAAGCATCTTAATTCAAAGAGATTCTCTAAGTGTTTGTACAAACATTACAATTGCATGGTATTAGAAGTTCAATTACTCTCATTTGCTTGTACAATTTATAAATAAAATAAAATAAAAAAACACGACAACAACCAACAGACATAAAGCCAGCATCTGTGTGGCTTTCTTGGTTCTTAACTTCGAGCATGTTCACAACACAGGCTTAAGTATCTCTCCAACTGCATAAAATGCAGTTACTTTCACAGTTACTTGTTTCTTTCATTTTCGGTTTCCACCAACAGAGATTCCTTGGTGAAGGCAAAATATCGTCCATCGAACGCTGACCGACCGACAGCCTTCCACATATGCTGGTCGGCGTTCCACCACAGACAGCACGATTGAGCAGTCGACCTCACCTACCCAAGCACCTCGACGCCTTCTGCCGCATCTTACATCAAGCACCGTTTTACTCTTCATCCTCTCAGTGATAAAACTCTCAAACGGCAGACAGATGAATACAAAAATTTCAACACAGGACGAGAGCTGAGGAACAGATGTAGAACAATCGATCGTGTCCATAAATTACTCTGATTGCTCTTCATCTTTCAAATAATACTCGATTCCTTAAATGTGTCAATCACTCTCCCTGGTTTAATGCCAAACTACATTCTTTTTTTATGGTGCAGATCGTAAATTAGAAGGAAAAAAAATGAGAATTTGATGAAAATGTGTCAATAGGTGTGCATCCACCTGCGTGAGACATCAACCCGGTGTTATTTTTGATCTCAATTAATTAAAGATGAGAGGGGGAGAGAGGGAGAGAGAGGGAGAGAGAGGGAGGGAGAGAGAGGGAGAGAGAGGGAGAGAGAGGGAGGGAGGGAGAGGGAGGGAGAGGGAGGGAGAGAGAGGGAGAGAGAGGGAGAGAGAGGGAGAGAGAGGGAGAGAGAGGGAGAGAGAGGGAGAGAGAGGGAGAGAGAGGGAGAGAGAGGGAGAGAGAGAGAGAGAGAGAGAGAGAGAGAGAGAGAGAGAGAGAGAGAGAGAGAGAGAGAGAGAGAGAGAGAGAGAGAGAGAGAGAGAGAGAGAGAGAGAGATATATATATATATATATCAAGGAGAGTAAACATCAGATACTTCTAAATCGAGTTATGATCTGCAAAATGATTTTCAAAGGGCATATGACCTTTGAACTATGGACATTAAATTTGGCATCCCGTCTGATGGCATTAGTTGGTGGATGTTAGAGATTCCACATTCCTGCCCTAACCTACAGAGTGCATTGCATCAGTGGCACAACCATGCCCTCAGCCAATGATGCTACCCCACAGCCTTATGCTGCAGACAATAGAAGTAGAAGACCTTTGAACTGTTGAAACCGAAATAGAATTGGTTCATCTTTGTATCGCATTCCATACTTGTGCCAAATTTGGTTGAAATTTCTTCTGTGGTTCATTTTCAGCAGGAGGACACTTGACCTTTGACCCCAAAAATCGAATCAGTTCATCTTTTATGTATACTACATACTTGTGCTAAATTTAGTCCAAAACCCTTCAGGAGGTTTACAAATTATTGTGGTAATGAAAATCTGCCACTGACTACATGCTGACATTAGTACATGGTAATGGAAATTTTCTGCTGACTTTTTATGCCTCCGCACGCACGGACGGACACACAGCCGGACTGATGACCCGAAAACACAATGCCTCCAGTGCCTTTGACGGCGGAGACATTAAAAGCTCCTGTGCCTTTCCACAAGACACACAAAAATGAAGCCCATGGAAGACAGTCCTTTAAATTGACGACCCACAGTCTCTGTGCAAATTTAACTTACAAAGCAAGCGATGATTACAGACGTAAGCAAAAACCGAATCCCTCTGCAGCGAGTGTCCCTTTGTGTGAGAATGCAGAAAACTTTTCACTCTATTCTCCGGAGCATATGCGTCAACTTTTTGATGAACAAATTATCTTACAATTACTTTGGAGTGGATTTTTTTGTTGTTTTTCTTTTGGCTTGGTTCACAATAGCCAAGTTCTCACCCGCTGTCACCTGGACTCTGTGGTGCCGTGGGATGGAGATCACAACTCGGTTCTTCTCTCAATCACGTTCCGTCCCCCTCTGCCGATGCTCCATGTGGTGCACGCCTTTCAACAAATGTCATCCTCTGTAGAAATACTATCATGCGCATAACATATAAACACTCCAAAGGTGACGTTCCTCCAGTTCAAACGACCAGAAGCAAGGCTTCCATCGATCAGGAAACCTTGCCGGTTATTGCACCACATAGGCACCTGGATTGAGAGAATGGCAGTAAATCCTTTTTTTTTAAAAAGCAACTTAATTTCATGCTAGTGAGTAAATAGATAAATAAATAAATAAATAAACCACTTGTTTGTTTGTTTTTTTAATTTAAAAAAACTTGTTTAAAAAAGATAAAGAAAACTTCAAAGAGCATCTGATGTGAGGCAACTTCACTACTCGTACATCCTGGAGCTTCGCACTGCGTACAAACGAAGAAGACTATCTTGATTTCACCCTTAACACTGATGTTCAACTGAAGTTTCCACTTTTAATGATTATTTTCCTTCACTGTCAAAGGATATTATCCGTGGAATAAAGGCATTAGGAAAACTTTAATACACAAGGCCAACCAAAGTTTTGCACAAAACTCGTGGTAACGATGTGTGCAGGCATAGGGTGCATACATTACATTGTTGTACATTTACCTAATGCGGAACAGAAGCAATATACAGATCAAAAGAAAGTGTGGCAAAGGAACCTAGGGGTCCTCAGCAGCATCAGCCATGCGCCAAGATGTAAACAGCAAACAAGTTATTAAAACAACGACTGCTTTTGGTTTGTGTTGAACAAAGAAGTTTCCTTCAAGAATTAAAATAATTGAAATATTTTCGTACACCGCTCCTTTGCAATTCCATATTCAAACAACACATGACGTCCTCGCCGTGCATCCAAAGAAGGGAATACTCAGTTTTTACTCCGTTTGTTACTTACGAAATCTAAAGATGTGAAGTTTCCCCTCGATCTGTCCAGCTGTTCTGGAGAAGAAGTTTTTTATATGTTTTAGGGTAAATCGAATATGGCCACCAAACCATGTGACCTATGACATCATATGTGTGGCCCTTTTGTTCCTCATGGACAGGCAGTCATGTGTTTTTTATGTGTGAAGTTTTGCCTCAATCTGTTCAGCCATTTCAGAGATTTATGAAGGTTTTGTTTTTTTAACAAGATGGCTGCCAAATCACGTGATTTTTGTGGATCATTTATCCCGAGATGACCCTCAAAATTTTTCATACTGAATTATGACGTGTTCTACATATGAATTATGACGTCATGAAAAATCTCACTCAATCCCCATAAGGAGTACTTGCTGTATGCCAAGTTTCAATTTTTTCCTTGGTGTGCTTTCAGAGATACAGAGGTCCAAAGTTTTTTTGGTTTTTCCAACATGGCTGCAACACCACATTACCTATGACGTCATAACTGCCATTACAGCATTCTACATGAGTAGTCGCATCTTTGGTGAAAATTTCGTCTCAATTCGAGAAGCAGTTGCGGAGAAAAACACGAAAGTTCTGTGTATATTGAGCTTTTCAAACACAGTGCGGGAAGCAGCCACCGTAAACAGGAGACAGACAAACGCATGGACAGACACCATGGTTCGCAATCTACATATCATATAATCTGTGCCAGTCGGTCGGTCCTTCGGTCGGTCTGTCAGTTCGGAGAGTGGTTTCCCAGATCAAGTAGAAGCATCCCCCATTCAGGGAGGGGCTGGCTTCAAAATCGAATTGACGCCATTTTTTTCACTCCGTGGAGTCTCCTTTGTAAGGCTCGCACTTTCTTGAACTCTCACAGCTTTATCTTAACACTAATTCGATATCTGATTTCATTTTTCATGGTTGTCGCTAAGATGGTTTAAGTTTTAGTTTCAGTTTCACCAAAAGGTGAGAAAATCGGATGAATATTGGTGTTTTTAGATAAAAATGCATTCTAGTAGTTTTGAATGTATCTGATTGGACGTGATGTGGGGAGGGAGAGATGGTGGTAGTGGGTGGGGGGGGGTAGAGAAGAGGAAGGGTGGAAGGGTGGGGTTCCCTGCTATGGAAAACTGAAGTTTGGGATCAAACTGTAGTCTATAATTATATTTTGTCATGTTCCCAGGGTTGATATAAAGAGTTTATTTAAGGCGAGTAATAACTCTTTTTCAACTATATAATTAAAAAATACTTCAAACAACTTTGTATGTAATACATTTAAGATGTGGAGTAACGATGACGTACAATATTTATTCACAACGTTTGGTTTTAAGGAATATTTAATTTGTGAACTTAAGTGTATTCAATACATTCAAGTATAAAAATTAACGACAGAAGTACGTCAGTTAAGGTAGGTTTTCTCTCCTCTCAAGTCAATCAACTCAAGGCAGAAGTAAGTCACTCCACACTCTCTCCTACCCCTCATCCCCGACCTACCTCTTTCCCCCTGTGCAAGAGCCTCCCCCTCCCCCACTTCCTTGTGTGTGATGATGGGGGGAGAGGGAGAGGATAGAGGGGCAGAGAGTGTGGTGGGGGGGAGAGCGGCAGGGGGAGAATTGAGATCTTGAAGCCCCATTTTACATTACGTGAAATTACACATTGCAAACTATATTTGACAAGTGCATGGACATGGATTGATATTATTTGAAGGAAATAAATTGTGTAGATTACATAATTTCTGGATTTGATGAATTTCCAGTAACCATTTTGTAAAAGTTTACGTGCATCATCTCCTTCAAGATGTCCAAATGTCATACATGTCCATGCCCGTGGGTTTCCCACAGGTGTCCCACTCGTTTATGTCTTGTTGCAGTTCTGGCAATGTCCCAAGGTCCCAAGGCAATGGTAACCAACATACAATGGTCCCGAGACAGTTATTTCATTAGTATTCGTTCAGTTAGCCCTTCCATTATATCTAGTGGGTGTATGGCACAAGGTGAATTGTGTAGGGCTTTTAGTTAGGTCTTCAATCCCCTTTGCTATTCTTTCATGTATTTGTTCACTTTAACTACACACACGACCTCTTCATGCATGCTTGCCTGCCAGACCAGTCAGGGACGTATACCGCAGCAGCCTCATTAGCATACATGTACCATTTCCCTGTTTAAACTGTGCGCCATTCGCCAACGGATGCCTCACCTCAGACCCTCACCACGACACTACTTCCCTCACCATAATCACCACAATGCCTCCAAAAAAATCCCTCTATAAATCTATGCTCAACCTCCTCGCCACAATCGCTACAAATGCTTCAGCCTCCTCACCACAACTGCTTCAACCACTCCCAACGCTCCAACGTCCTTACCACGAACACTACAGTGCTTTCCTCTCACTACAACTGCTGCAACCACAGTTAGTTCCTGGACACTCACCACAGTCCTTTGGAATGCTGGGGAACAGAGGACATTGCAATTCAGAACACTTTGACATGTAAGTTGAAGTGCAAATATGCGCTGGGGCTCATTCAATGGCATCTGGGTAGTCCTGTGCTCTGCTAAATAACAATGCTCCAATGGAGCCCAATGCACATTCGTGGTCAGAGAACACTTCCAAAAACTCGCACCCCATATAAATCCCAGAGCTCTGTTGCATGGCCAAGCCGAGGAGCAAATTAAGCCATTTTCGGCTCCGGAGTCTGGCGGGGTGGGTTTACTCCTCAGGTTGGCGTCTACGTGCCAATGAGAACACTCAGAAATGCCTATTTAATCCATTTTCTAGCTCCTCCTTTGCCCGGGCTCTATAAATAGCGGCAAAGAGCTGAGAGCAGATCTGACTCTCTCTCTCACCAAGAGCGAGCCGAGCACCACTCACCAAGCCCAAGCCGACAGCACCAGACACCGAGCAAGAACGACACTAACTGAGCTGTGAGAGGAGAACAAGTTAGTTGCTCTCTAAACTGAGCCAAGCGAGCAGTCACCGAGTCATTGCTAGCTCATCTCCAGGTCATCACCAGGTCATCAGTGCTCGGCTTCTGTTGCGTTCTGCAGCCAATAATCATTATCATTAACATTTACAGATTCTCTCACATGCCACGTGAAACTATCCTCTCACACTTCTGTCTCCCCCATCTACTATATCACCTGCTGTATATGCAAATCATGAAAAGAGCAATTACAGATAGGCACTCCTGCACGCCTCTTCTGCATCCCATTTGCACCTATAACTCACGCAACATAGACGCTCACAGTTTTCTTCCCTCCTCCTCTCTCTTAAGCGACTGTGAAGCGCAGATCCATCCGCCACCCTGGGGTATTGAATGAGGTCGAAAACCCCTCAACTGCCTCTCCTTTTCTTGCTCTCTAATTTCCTCGAGTGTGTCTGATGGTGCCTGTAATGTGCGCATAAGATAAGTATGTTTAAGTTCTTTATATTGGTTTAGCTCTGTCCTGTGTCTTCCTTTAGTCCATAATGCATTTCTTTTGCCCCACCCCACATATCCTTGCTTTCCCTGCTATATATTTTATTGAATAAAACCCTTTTGATTATTGCTACACATACCTTTCCACACCCTAATAAATAAATTGCTTATGTTACAAATGTACCCAGCTCGTTTCATCCTTTCCTTCATTGGTCCAGCATGGTCCGCACATTAATTTGGCCAGGAAGTTCTACCCCATTAATTTGCTCTTGTTAGCCAGTGCACACTCACTGTGTTGCTCAGCAGTAATCCGGTTGTGCGCTGAGGGCACAAGACCCGAATTGGTTCGGCTATCCACAGGCAATGCAATATGCAAAATAGTGTAACCCTGCCAGGACAGGCCGATCGGCATTCATGGTTGCTTAGCAACCTGCCAGTGTGTGTAGTTACCTGTGACCGGCGACCTCAGGACCAGGCATTCGGGAGGGACCCAAGTACTTCCCCTTGTGGCGAGCCTCGAACCCAGAGTCCGTAACAATATATACCAGTAGTATATATATAATCTCCACAAGCCGGTCGATTGGTTGGTGTGTCCGTTTGGGGAGGGGATTCCCAGTTCAGGGAAGGACTTCCTCCATTCAGGGAGGGGCTTCAAAATTAAATCAACCCCATTTTGTTCGCTCCACATAGCTCTGCAGCCGTCTTCTATCATTATATAAGAAGTTACCTTTTGAAGAAACAAAGGTACATTTTGATGACAACCCATACAAAGAAAAGGAGGTAATGTCTGCTTTAGTGGGGTAAATTGGTGAAATGATCTTGCAAAAGTGGATACCAACATGCCATTTGGCACAAAGGGAGTTTTTTATATATAGATTAATATTTGAACGAGACTCAAACTGGCCGAATTCAGATTTGGGTGTAATTAAGCAAAATCCAAGATGGCCACCAAACGCTAATTAATCAGTGTAAAAAACAGCCATTTCCATCAAATTATGTTAGATATTACTTGCATATGCTTTAATATCACCATATTTCATTCATGATTCAAAGAAATTGAGTTTACATCTAAAAAAAAATTTTTAATAATTAATAATGGTATTTTAATTAGTTTAATTCCCATTAATTTGATTAAACAACATTTAAATTGAAGTATTTACAGATGTTAAATCTTTTACTCAGTCTACCTTTTGTCTGTGTTTATATACCCCAGAGAGGCATCATGGAAGGTAGCTAGACAATGTAAATATTGCAAATTATTAATTTCAAGGGCTCATATGTAGCTTATTGACACACAGATGCAGAAGAAATTCTGTCCAGCAATGCTATGTTCCTTCAATCCCGAGAGCACTGTCCATCACAAGCACACAGATTTGTACATGGGAGGGAAGCTTTAATACACTTGCATCTCCCATTGCATTGTTTTTGGCAGTTACAGTGAAGGAGCTCTTGACAATGAACAGAGGCTTCGGACAGATTTGTCCAGTGGGGTACCATTCCTTGGTCAGTCTTCTTCCAGCCCCACTGACATGCATCCGGTACCTCTGGCATCCTGATCAGACACTGCCCCAAAATGTGTCCTGCTTGCAAAGCTGCCCTTTTGCAGTGTTCTTCTCATGCTGCTTTTGTGGAAGGGATATTTTCGATTTGCCGACTTCTCTTGGTGAAAAGCATTTGTCTGCATTGATTGATGTCAGTACATGAACTTGTCCTGTCATACACGAGGACTGTGTACCTCTCCAGATGTGCCATTTGACTCTGTTATTTCAGAAGGATTCATGGAGAGACTGACAAATGTGTCAGTGATTTCAGGGAATGCCTTCCACACCTTCCAGGCAGATTTCTTGCTATGCCTTGAATATGCTGAAACTGTATCACAGCCGGTATAGGCATGCCAGTAAGGCAGAGCTGAACACATCTGTGGTCCCAAACTTCTGGCATACTGATGGATAGGGATGTAGCATTTATTTCTGCCCACTCCAAATGCTATCCATAATTCTTCAACACTAATTTGATGATAGGCCAAGATGGCTATGATAACATCAGAATCTACAGTCCTTATGAGTATTTTGCTGTGTCCTTCTCCAACAGCATGTTTGGCATGCAGAAGTAGACGCGAGTCTGCTTCCTCATGTCCACAAGGAGACAACTCCTCTGCCTCAAACATACTAGATGATGACTTCACGTTGTCCAAATGTGTCACCACAACTGTTTTGCTTTCATCTTGGTCCTTTATCAAATCCTCTGCAAGAAGTTTGAATAATTCCTCTTTGTTATCGTCCACTTTGAGGAAATTGCTCCAATTCTTAGGAATTCTTGTTGAGGAGGTCACCTTGACCTTTTTACCAATTCCCCGTCTCTCTCTGCAAGATTCCTTTAATCTGTTTGGGAAGTATTGGTCAAATACCACATCTATTCTTGATGCCTTCCTAGAATTGCTCATAATTGCTGGTTTAAAGACATCTTTGCTGTATAGTGAAAAATTAACTGCCTTTCCAGGTGTTGCCATGTGAACAACAGCTGGTCCATCAATGAGTACAGCTGTATAATCTGGCTCAGCATACTCTGGCGATCCACAATCTTTTAGGCACTCCATGATTTCTGATTTAGTACCTTTCCTTAATTTTCCAAATTCTGAAAGGGATGGGGGGTGGGAATGGTTCTCATGGCTAAAGAAATCTTCCAGGTCCCCTTCCCAACTTTGGCATGCAATGAATAAGTGAGAAAATAAATGACAATCCTGAGTCAAAGCTGATACTTTCTGCTTTGCATTTCCTGTTGAGGGTGAATTTGGTTGATGGAAAAGTTGGAGCTTGTTCTTGTGAATGACATCATGGATAGACACTTTGCTCTTTTCAAGTCTCTCTTGGACATATGTTTGGTACTGGTCACTTTTTTCTGTCAAGGAATAAATTCAATGGTTTTCACAGATATAACACATTATTTCACAAATTTCCATTGAAATACTCGGGTATTTCCGTCAATTGTCGCCATTTCCGTCTAGGTTACACACTGCCATCTACCGGACGGCCGTCATTGGCTGTCTTGAGGCATGTGGGGGGAGAGGGGGGGACATCGGAGACGTGGTAGACACCGGGGACATTTCAAACTCGGTGCAATTGTATACAGCGCACGCGCTGTAAAAATGCTATATATCGGAACCTATGATTTACTGCCTTTCTACAATACTAAAATTATACATTGAATAGTTATAAAAGTAAATCAAGCCAAAATCTTACCTTATTTTTTTCTTTATAAGTCGTCTCTGAGAGCACGATGAGGTTTTTGAGCCAGTGGGATTTTCCCGGGAATTCCCGAGATTCCCAGGGGCATCCCTCGGGAATCCCCTTCCAGGAGGCTCCCAATGATGCTATTGTTTTAGTAACTTCTTCTAACTTTAGAAGTTAATTATCCTAGCTTATTTTTCTGTTGTGGAACTCATAGAATTCAAGTATAAAATAGAAAAACATGTTTAAGGTTACTTTTTCATAAATCAATGGTTTTCATATAGTATTATGAGAAAAAAAAATTCGTTACTTTTTACCTTTTATTGGGCAGTTTAATTAAATATACATTATTACAATTCATATTTTATGATTTGTTTTGTATTATTTCACTGTTTTGATTAATATTTTTTGTAAATATAATTGATATTGAAATTTTTTTACACTGTCACTTAATGTAAATATCGTGATTGGCAGATATCTTGGATCATGACCTAATTACAGCCAATCAAGGGCCTTGTCAGCTTGGGTCTCATTAAAAAATTAAAGTAGACATATCTATAGTACTTTGTGCCAAATGGCATGTTGGTATCTGCTTTTGCAAGATCGATCCCATATTTGTCACCAATTTACCCCACTACTTCTTTCAGAGCAATCGTAGAATCGCAACAGCGGTCTATTATATACCGCCCAAAGAAGGTACGTTTTCATAATGCAGAGGAAAGAAAATCGTTATCTTTAATTAAAAAAAATTGTTTTCCCACGAATTTTCAAGGCTGAATCATGTGCATGGACATGTAATTCACATATACTATGTGAAATAAATGAACATTAGAAGAAAAATTCCCAAGAGATTTTTTTAGTTCTTATTTTAGAAGTTATGTACATGTATATTTTAAAGAAGTTTATTTGAAATCCTTCACTTTTCAAAAAAATGTCCTTTTGTATGCTGTACACTTATGAAAAGAGTAATTTCGGGTTTTGCTGGATGGAAGGGTGTAATGCCCAAATGCAATGCCCACAACACTTTTTTTCCAGTTGAGCTGTATTCTTTCGACAGTCATCACAATAAAATGGTGCAAGTCTTAGGTACTCTGCCAGTGGGAAGAGGGGCGGAGATTTGCTTATGCTTCGCCACTTTTACTTGCTTGTGATAACTTTAAGGTCCCCTGACATGCCAAAGTACATAAATTTCATTTATATATGTCCTATAGGAGTTTTTCATCGTGATTTCAAATCTGACAATGTTTTTTTCACAAAACTCATTCTGTAAAATGTTAAAATTAAAAAAAAAAAACTTCTTCGGGAACGCCCCTAAAAATTCTCCTGAAAGGGAGGGGCGTAACCCACATGACGTCATCTCCAGAACAACAAAGGCTGCACGTTAATTACTCGGGTGGGTGGTCTACGTGATTCTATTGGCTTTCTGTGTGTTTCCACATTTGATTGGTCGACTCAATTGCTTCATTCATTTCTGCTTTAAAAAAATCAAACATTTGGTTTTGAATAATGGATGATATGGACTTTGATTTGTATGGTAGCGACAGTGAGTGTGAGAGAAATGAAGGATTTTGGTCTGAATCAGATGGAGAATTGTCAGATAACGTAGTCACGGGAGGTGAAGTTCAGGCAGCTGTAAATGAAATACGGCCTTAGCAGTTCGAGCCCAAAGCAGGACAAGCAGAGAAAAATGGCGATGAAATTCCCGGCGTTCATGATGATCGGGAGGACATCGAAGGAAGACTCAGAGATAACAACTGGTTACACAAAATCCTATTCGTAATTCAACAATGTAAATTCGACTTGCATACTGCTCGATATCAGAGATATTTTAGTGAGGTGACGTGAACAGCGCAGCGGACATGTTTCTCCATGACGAATTAATCACAAGCAAGGCCAGCCCATGTCATCGGCCGTATCTCTCTGCGCATAAAACGAAGCAATCTCGCTGTCCGGATACGATGAAAACTTGTGTGCAGAACACACCTTGTGACACAATTGTCTAGAGTAGTCCGATAAATCTGACGTTCTGTTGCATCTTTATTTATTTTATTCCTACTGTCATCATGTAGCACCAGTAGAAAACAATGAAAAAAGAGAATAATAAATAAAAGCTACATCAAGTCAGATTTATCAGACCAGTCGGACGGACGACGGATTTATCGGACTAGTCGGACGGACGATGGATTTATTGGACTAGTCGGACGGACGACGGATTTAAAGGCCTAGTCGGACGGACGACGGATTTATCGGCCTAGTCGGACGGACGACGGATTTATCGGACAAGTCGGACGGATGACTGATTTAACGGCCTAGTTGGACGGACGACGGATTTATCGGCCTCGTCGGACGGACGACGGATTTATCGGACGAGTCGGACGGACGACGGATTTATCGGACTAGTCGGACGGACGACGGATTTATCGGCCGAGTCGGACGGACGACGGATTTATCGGACTAGTCGGATGGACGACGGATTTATCGGCCTAGTCGGACGGACGACAGATTTATCAGCCGAGTCAGACGGACGACGGATTTATCGGCCGAGTCAGACGGACGACGGATTTATCAGCCGAGTCGGACTGACGACGGATTTATCGGCCTAGTCGGACGGACGACGGATTTATCGGCCTAGTCGCACGGACGATGGATTTATCGGCCTAGTCGGACGGACGACGGATTTATCGGCCCAGTCGGACGGACGATGGATTTATCGGCTAGTCGGACGGACGATGGATTTATCGGCCTAGTCAGACGGACGACGGATTTATCGGCTAGTTGGACGGACGATGGATTTATCGGCCTAGTCGGACGGATGGCGGATTTATCGGCCCAGTCGGACGGACGATGGATTTATCGGCTAGTTGGAAGGATGACGGATTTATCGGCTAGTTGGACGGACGACGGATTTATCGGCCTAATCAGACGGACGATGGATTTATCGGACTATTCTAGACCACTGTTTCTCAACCGGGGTTCCCCAGAACCCGAGGGTTCCGCAAGAGGTTGCTAGGGGTTCCGCGAGAAACAGTAATAAATAGGCTAATCTATTTTTGAGTAGTTTTTGTTTGATTTAATATTCGTAATTTTACTATACACGTACGGCATATTGTTGGAAACTCCTTGGTTATTATAATGGAGGCTTCAACCTCTTATATTATTACAACCATAGGGAATGTATTTAACGATGTCTATATGGCGCCAGTGTGAAACCGCCCTCACTGGTTACTGGACGTCCTGTATGCGGCAGATTCGTGTATCATTGAGTGACTGGCTCAAGCACTGGATGCACGCACGGTTTCCATCTATCTTCTCTGTGCTTCCCAGCGCGGAGTGTGTATATCTCTCTCTCTCTCTCTCTCTCTCTCTCTCTCTCTCTCTCTCTCTCTCTCTCTCTCTCTCTCTCTCTCTCTCTCTCTCTCTCTCTCTCTCTCTCTCTCTCTCTCTCTCTCTCTCTCTCTCTCTCTCTCTCTCTCTCTCTCTCTCTCTCTCTCTCTCTCTCTCTCTCTCTCTCTCTCTCTCTCTCTCTCTCTCTCTCTCTCTCTCTCTCTCTCTCTCTCTCTCTCTCTCTCTCTCTCTCTCTCTCTCTCTCTCTCTCTCTCTCTCTCTCTCTCTCTCTCTCTCTCTCTCTCTCTCTCTCTCTCTCTCTCTCTCTCTCTCTCTCTCTCTCTCTCTCTCTCTCTCTCTCTCTCTCTCTCTCTCTCTCTCTCTCTCTCTCTCTCTCTCTCTCTCTCTCTCTCTCTCTCTCTCTCTCTCTCTCGCTCTCTCTCTCTCTCTCTCTCTCTCTCTCTCTCTCTCTCTCTCTCTCTGTTAGTTCTTCTGTTTACCTTTATTGCTTCATCTTTATTTGTTCAGTTTTCTTTATCAAGTTACATGAGGTGTGTTTTGTTTTTTTGTTTTTTTTGTGAATTAAAACCTCGGTGTGAGGTCTCATAAACGAGCAGTATGTTATTATGTTGCCAAAACGAAGTTTTTGCAAGATATGTTCGTGAGCTTGTATGTTTTTTTTTATTTTTATTTTATTTTTTTTTGTCTGTAATGACGTATAAAAAATTCTGCAGAGCACAGTTATCATTGGAAATTTTTGTAACTTCGCATATCAGAGGCCTATAGAGGTCCCTTTCAGCGCATAAAATTTTGAAGGTCAAGGTCAAAGGTCAAGGTCACTTTGTTACAAATCAGGGGAGTCGACGAAACCCTTATTTTTTGAGTAATTTTGATCGGATCGTCTTCAAACTTCATGGGAATATAGTTCATGGTCTGGTGCTCAGCTGATTAATTTTTGGTGGCGATTAGCCTTGACCTTCATGGTTAGCGCCTGAGGTCAAACATATTTGACCCCAAGGTCAAATTTTCAAGTTTTAGGAACCATATCGTGTAGTACCTCAAATTGAACACCTCGATGAGTGCTTTCTAGATATGTCAAGCTTGAGACATTATGACGTCATTTGGTGACGTTATGAGGCAAACGCATATTTTTCATGGTTACTCTGTAGAACGATTCTCATCGGAATCTCTCGGAGGCAGATATTCCTCAAGGAGTCGCTCCTGGTGGATAGCAGCTCTGTTCACCTCAGTGTGACCTTAAAGAAGTCACGCGTGGTCACCTTTTGGCAAGATACGGGTCACCCTGCGGGTTACATTGGTTTATTTTTTTCATTGCCAATAAATTTGACAAAAAGGGGGTCATTTTTTCCTTAAACCAGGTATCCGAAAAAAAATATTATATTTACCACGTGAACTACGATAAAAATATAAAAGAGATAGATATTAATAATGGTATATAATAATTTTTATGCAGGGGTTCCCTGAGACATGAAAACTATTTCAAGGGTTCTACAAGGGTAAAAGGTTGAGAAACGCTGCTCTAGACTCTAGAGATCTCGAGTCAATCCACTCTGTGCGAGTTTCTGTATGTGACATCACGCTGCGATTCACTGAAGTCCATTTTTTTAGCGGCGGGGCATAGCAAGTTGTGAATAGCTCCAGAAATGATCGAAATATTGCTCTACCCATCCCATTTTTGATTAAAAAAAACATGCATGATTTCTTCACTAGGAAGGTCAAATTAATATATAAATAACAAGTTTATTTTGCATGTCAGAGGACCTTTAAGCGCCATGTTTGGAACTGACATTTCCAAAATAAATAAAAGAATGAGGGAACGGAATGAAACAGCTGATGAACGTCATCATAGAGTTGCACAGGATGCAGCAAGAAAAAGAATGAGGTGGGAGAATGAGATGGCTGATAAACTTCAACACAGACATGCACAGGATGCAGAGCAATTCAAGACTAATGCGTGCTCAGCAAACATATACAACAGCAGCCTTAATTAATTCAGACAAAGTATATGATAATCATGTCCAAGAGCATATTTGTGGTATAACTGTGTGAAATACAGCACCACAGGCATCCACAATTCATACAACGAAGGAGATAACAACGTCACTGCCTTTTCAAACAAGCTGGGTGGAAAACCCTGTTAAGAAAGAAACACACTCAACTCAGGGGAGGACTCCAACTCAGGGGAGGACTCCAACTCAGGAATGATTGACAGCAAAAGTAGGTGTAGGCTGGTGAGTGCACCAATGGGGATGCGCTGTTGCGTGTCAAAGGGCAAGCCACAACCTTTGCTCCCGGGAACTGCACCTCCCACGATCTCTGATCCCTCAAGTCTCTGTCATGCTGAAGCTGCTTAAAAAGTGGAACTTTATTGGCTCAATTTAGCATGTAAGATTTTAGTTCTCATAAGAGCCTCGACAGTAAATACAAAAATAAAATAAAATAAAATAAAAAACGAGATAAACGGGAAGTTCTGCCCGATTGATTGGCTCTGCAATTAGCCAGTGTGTACTCATGGTTCAGATCAGCCATACATAATAAATATACAGATGCGCAGTGAGGGTACGTACCCCAATTGGCATCGCCAAACCACCAGTAATGGGAATGCGTTTTAGAGAGAGGACTTTGGGAGGTTTGGTGATATCAATCGGCGTCCGTAGTTGCTTGACAATGTGACAGGCTGTGGACTTATCTACGGTAAGGCGGCCGACAGGGCCAGAAGTCCAAGGAGTCTCTCTCATGGTGATCCCTAAACTCTGGTCCCGTAACAGTATGCATAAAATAGTACCAAAGAAGCGCAACAACTGGGTGTAAGTTTGTGAGTAACAGACAGCTTTGTATTCCTCCCACTTATGTTCACTTCCTGACACTAAGCATATGCCATTTAAAATAAGCTTTCAATAGAATTAAGAAAATTAGATCTGTAAGTAAAAAACAGTAACAAGGAGCAAATTAATGAGCCAAGAAAGAGTAACAGGGCATGAGTGAGGTGGAAGTTGGTGGGGGTGAGAATATTTGAGAATAAAGGTGAGAAGCATTATGGAGGGAAAGCGTGGGAAGAGGAATCACAGGATACAAGAGAGATAATATGTTAGATGTAGGAGACAGGAGCACACTGTCGAGCCGAGGCCGAGGCAAATAATTTCAAAATCGATACAACAGGATCAAGTAGATATGAAGTAAAATAAATATGAAGTGAAGAAGAAGAAGAAAAAGAAGAGGAAGAGGAAGAAGAAGAAGAAGAAAGTAAATGTGGAAAATAAGACACAGGAACAACATATTCACGATACAAGTGAAAACATCTAAAACGGATGACAGTTTGACAACAATCCGGTCCAGTATTGTTTTTTGAAGTTTTCACATACCAGTAAACCCACATACACCTGAGAAATAGAAGCTCAATCCTCAAGTGAATAGTGGATAATAATTATCATATTGAAAAATGAAAGAAATCTTGATCCCAAAATGTTCCTTTGATAATTACTGTCTATTAGCAAAAGTGAGTGAACTCTGACCATCTTACTTTTGCATCTCAGGGCCGGCAGAATAGTGTTCACATGCACTTCATTTCCATGCACCACTCAACCCGGGTTGAAAACTGAGCCACCCCGACCCGGGTTGTCCCGCAACCTGCAAGTGATCGTCCATCTGATTCTAGTGAAAAGACGGCATTTTCATTCCGTGTACATTTTTCATAGATGTGGGCTGTTCTCTCAGCAAGCCTCAGGATGGTTACACTTAGGCCTTGAGCATGCCTCATGGCGGCACATGTCGAATTTGTGGTCTGAGACCGCCGCTAGGCCCGAGAGAAATGCTCCATCTTTGTCCTATTTCATGCCTCACATGCCTATCATCTCCTAGCGGTAAGTGAAGAAGCAGCAATACGCTGTACTCTTATATGGTACGGCTAAGGATTCCCAATGCCCGCCCCATGGGCGTGTCATCTTTACCATTGGTCACGTGACAATACTTTTGGGTACTTATTGTTGGTAAAGGTAAAACAATGGGAGATTACAGGTCATAAGGTGAGCAAGTCATGGAAAAAAATTTGAAACGATAGCATGAGATTTATTTCAACTTTCTGTTGTGCTAAACAATTAAATGTTCATATTCTGCAACATTCGAACCATGTACCGGTATACAAGGGACATTCATTCAAAGTTTGGGATTTAATCAACTTCGTAAAGAATGGTGAACAGTCGAAGTAAATGACCTGTAATTAATCTTAATGCTGCAAGCTGCTCCACGCGTGTGGCCGTCACTCACTACAAACGAAATGTGACAGTTAACTAAGCATCATGAAGAGCTCATTTCATCAGTGCCTGCGGCCTGTCCTCAAGAATCTATATCTAGCGTCTCAGTATAACCAGCATTTAGAGGCATAGAACCATCATTATGTGGGCTTCGCCTCCTCTATTTTGGCCCAATGCAACTTTCAGGACATTGAAGCAAATCAATTTAGTCTGCAACGCCTAAAGAGGCTCTTCATTCAAAGTGGGATAGCTGCCAGAAAAATGGCAATTGTGTGCAGTGGTACGACAAAAGGGCTCAAAAGGGCAGCCTCGAGCTCTGGCAAGGACAAGACACCCTGTAGGCCGTGGCAATCTTTTAACCAAGCTCCTGCTCAGATCCGATGCACACGAGCGCTCGTGCTCGGGCTCCCCGAGACTGGCACTTAAGGAAGCCTCCTGCGTCGTGTCACGGAGCACACGGAGAATGGAACTATGGCCTGACAGTCAGCTGTGGAAGGTGGAAACCAGAGAGAAGGAGTACTGCGTACGGTGCATTACTGTTCATAAGTGCCACGAGAGTAATGACCAACTCCCATCTGCCAGGACTGCTGTGAACAGCTGAGCACAGAGAGTTATGCAGAGATGCTTTTCAACATGCCAAATGCAATTTACACAATCTGCGAGCACCTTCCATAATACAGTTACACAAATAATTATTTATGAATGGCATTTTATCATTTATGGTCATGACGACAATCACAAACACAGTAAATATAGTAAGTATATCCCCAGAAATACTATTGTTAAACACCAGGCCCGCTCTGCTTTTTTTTTACTTCAAACGAGACCCCCAAAACTACAAGGTAATCTGAGAAATGACAAACGTACATGGCTCAAACAGCATCACAAAGACAAAATTAATGAATGCATACAAGAACATATGAAAGAAAGAATAACGCCATGGACATATTATATTCATACAGTGACTCACAATCTACATGATCACAAGGCCTCAAACAAAACATATCCTGTGTGTGTTTGTGAATTGTGTGACAGACACGCAGAGCTCATGGACAGTCCTTACGGAGACTTCAACTCACTATCACCACGCTGGGTGACCTCAAAACTTCGTGCTTGATGACCCCAGCAAAGAACACCAGCAATGTGAAGGCCTGAATACCAGCCAGCAGGAAGAAGTAGTAATTGAGATGGCAATTGTTGATGTTTCCTACGCAGTCAGGGATGGTTGGGCAAAGAGGTTTTGCAAGTGAAAGGACACCATAAAAACACAGTTCCATGAGAGTGGTGAAAGGACACCATAAAAACACACAATCTCTTACAACATAGTCAAATGCAACCTTATAGGGGACGACCTGATCTCGGCAGTAAGTGTTTTCACTTTGTTTCCTCACTCAAGTGACATCAAACAGAGATACAAGTCAAACAAGATTCATTATAAAGCAAAGAAATGTAATACCATCATCATCATCTTCATCATCATCATCATCATCATCTTCATCGTCATCATCATCATCATCAACTTCATTTCGACTATTTTAGTCCACCGCTGGACAAAGGCATCCTTTCGCTCACCTTGGAGATAATGGAATACTTGCCACACTTGGCAAGTGGAGATTAGTTTGAGAGTTTGGTCAAACATTTGTAATTTGTTCAGAGTGCCGGCAATAACTCGCCTACTCTTCAAGAAGACATCGCGGGATCTATAAGTTCCACCAACAACTGCTACTGGCAGACGGATCATCTGTTTTAACATCCATAGAAGGAACAGCGCACATATTGGTTCCTCGCCCTGCATGATAAATACCAGGATGATAGTATATAGCTGGGTTTGGGATTACAAGCCAGCCAATAGAGCTCAGAGGTGAGTGCACATCCAGGTAGTTTACAAAAAAAATGGAGAAATCATCATAATGTCATGTTCTCGACATGTGCACGTGTGGCAACAGTCCAGGGAGCTCAACAGCCCCGATCACCCGATTCCAACAATAAAATGTTCTGGTGGTTCCATAATGGTGGGGGGGTGCATTTTCCTGACATGCCCTGGATCCACTAATTCTATTAGAAGACAGGGTTGATACTGCCTGCTACATTAGCGTCCTGTGCGATCATCTGCATCTCATGTTGCAGCATTTCTTCCTTGCTGGGAGGGATGTCTTTCAGGATGTCAATGTTCCAGTCAACTGTCTACTCTGCTGAATAATAAATCTGTACTTATTTTATCTCCACCTTTCATTATCTTAAACATCTCCATCATATCTCCTCGGAACTGCCTCGTTTCTCGTGTACAATGCCCTGTCTCCTTCAGCCGCTCCTCGTAGCTGAGTCGAGCTCGGCCCGGAATCAATCTAGTAGCCCTGTGGTGACCAGAACTGCACACTATATTCTACATGTGACCCTCACTAAATTCCTGTACAATGTTAACACCACCTCTTTTGATTTATAAATGATCCCCCTCCAAATACAACTTAAACCCCTATTTGCTGTATCTATAGCTGCCTGGCACTGTGCTGCCTGCTTACCTTCCGTATCTATGACCATCCCCAGATCCTTCCCCTGTGTGACACGCTCCAAAATTACCCCTTGCATCTTGTAATCTCTATTTTCATTGTTCTTTCCCATCACTAACACCTTTCACTTGCTCAGGTTAAATTCCATCTGCCAGTCTTTTGCCCAATTTATACAAGTATCAATACTTTCCTGTATCTGATCACCACCCGCTCTGCTATCCACCTTACCTCCAAGCTTTGTGTCATCCGCAAATTTGGAAAGTTTAGTCTTTACCCCATTATCCAAAACGTTGATGTAAATAATGAGTAGTAATGGTCTGAGTCCTGAACCCTGAAGTACCCTGCTACTTAGATCCTCCCAGCAAGACATCCTCCCACTCACAGCCACTCTATTCTTCCTACCACTAAGCCAGTTTTGGAATCCAATTAGCTACCTGACCAGCCACTCCACAAGCCCTCACTTTGGCTAACAACCTCTGATGTGGTACCTTATCAAATGCCTTATTAAAGTCTAGATATACTCTGTCCACTGCGTTTCCCCTCATGTACCCAATGAGACACTACTTCATAGAACTCCAAAAGATTTGTTAAACAGGAACTACCTTTGGTAAACCCATGCTGACTACCTTTAATTAGTTTGTATTTGTTGAAATGGTTCCTCATCTGGTCCTTAATTAATGTCTCCAACACCTTCCCCACAACTGAAGTCAAACTAACAGGTCTATAGTTCCTCAATTCTTCTCTGGATCCTTTCTTAAATAATGGTGTTACATTTGCTACTCTCCAATCCTCCGGTACCTGTCCTGGCTCCAGTAAGCGATTAAAAACAATCCGTTAACATCTCGCTTACCTGCTCAGCCACCTCCATCAATACTCTCGGGTGTATATTATGTGGACCCGGAGCCTTATCTACTCTTAGATTACCAAGCTGTTCCTTTACTTCCTCCACTCTAACCTGGATCTTCTGTAAAAGCCCTTCCTCAGCTCCTTGATAGATACTCCCACCTATTGGCAATTCTTCTGACTGTTTTTGTGTAAAAGTTGAAGCAAAATACCTGTTTAATATGCCTGCCATCTTGCTTTCATCAATAACCACTCTCCCGGTGCTATTCCTCATAGGCCCACACTGGTCCGAACCTGTTCTTTTCCCCTGATATACTTGCTGATATAACTATATAATTATGATATACTATATAATTCCCCTGATATAAAGAAAGCCTTGCTGTTATGTTTAATATTCTTATCCATGTCCTTCTCATGCTCTCTTTTGGCTTGCCGAGTTATTTTCTTAACTTGCCTTTGTTTACTCTGATAGAGATATAATCCAACTGCAGTACCGTTATTTTATACTGAACTAGAAGGACAATGGGTAGAGTGTATACGTCCACCACGCAATGCCTGATCAAGGAGAACATATCGGTTCCATTACATTTTTAATATTGTGCTATATATCGTTATTGGCCCGATCTCTCAATGGTGAAGAATCACTTAAACAATTAAATAATTCTTATATCCAGATACAGATTCAGATCTTCACCAAAATCGAACCAATTCGTCCTTTCTTAACACACAACCTGTCCATCAAATTTCATCTGAATCCATCCCCAACGTTTTGAGATATCGTGTTATATATCGGTTTAGCCCTATCTCTCGATGTTGAAGAATCACATTAAAAATTATCAGATCCGGATCCAGATTCGGATCTACAGCAAAATTGAAACAGTTCTTCCGTGTCACATACCCAAGATGTCCACCAAGTTTCATCCGAATCCATCCCCAACTTTTTGAGATATCGTGCTATATATCGTTTTTGACCCGATCTCTCAATGGTGAAGAATCACTTAAAAATTATAGTAGTCGGATCTGGATCCGGATCTTCACAAAAATCGAATCAGTTCATCCTTGTCATACACCAAACTTCTTCTTTTTCTTCTTTCGACTGCTCCCGTTCGGGGTCGCCACAGCGGATCATCCGTATGATCCGCATAGTGATTTGGCACATGTTTTACGCCGGATGCCCTTCCTGATGCAACCCTGGTCGCCTATTACGACACAGGGATATGGTACACTTATTTTAACTGGGGTATACACCGGCCCAGTATACTGGTACTCATTTCGCCGACCTCGGAAGGATGACAGGCTGAGTCAACCCCCTGGAGTATTAATTCAACGGCCCAACGGGGCTTGAACTCAGGACCTTTTGGATCCCAAGCCGCTGCCCTAACCACTGCGCCAACACCAGGCTTCTTGTCACACACCGAACCTGTCCACAAAATTTCATTCAGATCCAGCCCCCCCCCCCCACCAAGTTTCGTCGAAATCCGTCGAGGAGTTTTTCCGTAATACTATTCACAAACAAACAAACAAACAAACAAGCAGTCATAGACTGGTACTTACGAAATCGTCAACTTGACCTCTGACCTTGTCTAATAAAAGCCGTCTCTAGAGAAGGTAGCGACGCAAACCAGAAGTTTCTACGATGATTCTGTACCAAACCATCAAAAATCGAATGTTTTGGATGTTTGACCTCACTGTGACCTTGACCTTTGACCGATTTTGACCAAAATCTAATCAGCACTCGCCATCACCCTCCTGAATCACGTGGTGTAATTTGACATTGGTAGCTTCTTCCGTTCTCGAGTTATCGTGCCTACAAACAAACAAACAAACAAACAGAAACGGAAGTCATCAATATACTTATGAAATCTTTAGATTTCGTAAGTAACAAACAGAAAGGGGTGAAAACAGTAACCTCCATCCATCTGCAAAGATGGCGGAGGTTAATAAATGCCTTCTGCTTCTCCTTCATAGCATTCCTTATCTCACTACGCAACCACCC
The DNA here is from genome assembly GCF_056783735.1 of Eptatretus burgeri. Classification (NCBI taxonomy): domain Eukaryota; kingdom Metazoa; phylum Chordata; class Myxini; order Myxiniformes; family Myxinidae; genus Eptatretus; species Eptatretus burgeri. Next base: position 33,105,887 of record NC_140976.1, on the reverse strand, counting down.
TGGCCTCTTTCTGTTTCTAGTTTCACACCTCATTGGAATGTACTTATTCTGCACTCTACACATTTGGTCCTTAAAGGTTTCCTATTTCTTTGATGCTGATTGTCCTGTTTCGGACATGTGGAGGTGGGTCGGTTCGTTCAGTTTTGTTGTGCAGATCACCAATCTAAACGAAATTCACCCTGTACATTCATGAGAACACACCATTGAAATTCGTACTTGTTTCCATATGCACAAGTTGACACACCGACAGTTATTACCATTTGAAATTACCGCCGTGAAGTGGGCATGGCGTGCTTGTAATCGCGGAGGAAACGAGCAGGAAACAACAAATCAAGATGGCGGCGCCCATGGTTGTCATGTGATTGAGTGATTTTTGGTCTTTCAACAACCGAATATGCGTTGTTTCATACACTTGGGCGCGGAGGATGATGAGAAAGTGAAGCAATTCACGGATAAGAGCTGGCGTAAGGTATGCGAGTGTGCGAAGGCTTGGTGCGACGCCACAGATAGTGAAACTATCAACAAATGCCGTTTGCTGGCTGATCAAATGATGAAACTGCTGCCAATGACTGATCCTCCTGCGGATGCCGGCCGTCACCGGTTCTGCTATGCGTCGTTTTGTAACAAGGATCATATAAAACGTGCTGAAGACAGGAAAAGGAAATCAGAAGTCAGCACTACTGCAGTTTCTGCTCGAGCCAATGAGGTGGTGGGCGGACTCGAAGAAGAGGGGCACTCATACCACAAAACACGTAGAAAATCCCTCAGAACCTCTGTAGAAAGGGTGGCTGGCAAATCAGCTGGTGGACTGCCAAGAATTTGTATCATATGCCAGAAAAAAGACAAATTCATCCTTGTCAAAAGAAAATCTCAACGTGATCAGTTGTCCCTGGCAGAAACACAGGATGGAGGAAAGCTGAGGGAACCTGCTGAGCAGAGGAGAGATGAACGTGATGTGAGAATAATGACAACTATAAAGGATAAAGACTGTGTGGCGCTGGAAGTTTGTTATCACCGTAAATGTTATTACGAGTATGTGAATGACACGTACCACAGACAGAGTGAAAGTAAACTCCAAACTCAGAAAGTGAACTATGACTCACACTTGACATTTTCTGTGATAAAGTAATCCAGGTAAGACTCATTGATGGAAAGCAATCTATACATATGAAGAAGTTGTGTGAGATGTTCAATGACCTACTCAGAGTATGGGAAGGTCAGGATAAGGCCAACTACCAGGCAACAAGACTGAAGAAAAGACTGCAGGAAAGGTACCCAGACATGATTTTCTATCGTCCACCAAAAATGTCTGAGAGCGAAGTGGTGTACATGAAGGACATTGATATTGGTTCCATTGCTCAGGCTGCTGTTGTAGACAGTAGCTCTTCAACAGAAACAGAGTCAACTACAGAGGATGAAGCCAGCCAGGGTCCACAGCAGGGTGACTCAGGCCTCAATTTACATGTTCTATACTCGGGAGCACTCATGGTGAGGGATGACCTGAACAAACACCAAAGTGTGGACATTACATGGCCCGACTTGGAAATATGGGCAACTCGTTCTTCGAACTGGCCGAAACACCTTGCGATCATGAGAGCATCAATGCCCTGGTACTTTGCGTATGATCACCTAAACTATGCAAGGTACTTACCCGTTTACTGGCTGGAAATGGCCGGGCTAGAGCACTCCCACCCAGACACCTATCAAGCGTTCATGGACGGCAAATGGACTGTCCAACGGCATACTCGTTATGGATTTAGTAGTGTTGCGTGTGATCAGATCATAGAGCAGACTTTAAATAGGGACAGCAAGACCAGTGGTTACAGCAAGACCAGCAAGAGGCTTCATTGGTTACGCTCAGAAAAGCACAGCTGTGAAGAAGTGGATCCTGTCCCAACCAGAACGTGCGGAAATCGCAATGAAATGCGAGTCCATGGCGGGTATCCATGACGAGCCCCGAACGAGAAAGGATTTGGATGTGTCGAGCTCGAAGAAGAACGAAGCAGTGGTGGTACAAGTGATGGACACAGTACTTTAAATGATTAACCCTTTCTCCGGCGCTCACCTTGAACTCGTCAACATGAGTTCAGGTGTCATCGCACCGCCAGCCACTTCCGCGGACTTGATGAACACGTATGTCAAAGGAGATAATGCTGTCATGCAATTCATGCGTGATCGGCTTCTCTCGGGTGAGGTCCCATTCTTCAGTCCGATTTCGAAGGCCAAATTGGCAACTTTCTCGAAGGCGCGAGGTAAGTCGGCGACTCCCCACCAGCAGACGCTGAAGGTTGAAATTGCAAATGAACGTCGTCTTTTCACACGACTGCTGCTGATTGGCGAGTAAAGCAATGTAACACTCCACGATCTGCTCGTGTACCCACTGGCGAACATATCTTTCCCGCTGGCATCCGGTGATGGTTCGATTGCTAAGACGGACAAAGCCAAACTTCGCAACCATATACTGAAACTGTGGCCCGATTGCGGTGTGGACGCTCGGCCTATCCAAGGTTCAATGATTGTGGATGGATGGCCGTTATTCAGGCGATAAAGGCTGGTTCACTGCCTAACACTTTCGGCAAACTGGAAGAGATGGTGCTGAACATCGTAGTGGCCAAAGCACGACAAAACCAATCTTCGAGACTGGACGTGGTGTTTGATACTTACCCAAGTATCAGCATCAAGTGCCTGGAGCATGCCACGCGAGCGGGCAGGGTGGGCGATCTTCAGGTGCGAACCATCTACGGACGTGATCAAGCCCTTCCAAAACAGTGGGCCAATTATCTCCTGAGCGGAACCAACAAGGAGGCGTTGATAGAGTTCATCGTCGAATCGTGGACGAGAAACATGTCTCCATCAAAACTGGGCGACATGCTGTTGTACGTCAGTCATGCCGGCAAATGTGAGAAAATCAAGGCGTCGAATGGTGTCATGACTGTGTCGTGTCGTCAGTACCTGAACTTGAATGTGACCATGAGGAAGCTGACACGAAGCTCCTGCTACATGCCGCTCACGCGGGACAGAATGAAGAGTCAGTGAGCATAGAGAGTTTCGACACCGATGTGTTTGTGTTGGCGTTGGCTCACTCGAAGTCGATTCGGGCGCGAAATTTCCATCTGGTCACAGGAAGTCCCAAGGACATTATCGTCGTTGACATGAGGAAGCTGAGTAATGCCTTGGAAAGTTCTGTCTGCGATGCGTTGATAGGTTTGCACAATTTCACGGGAAGTGATAACACCAGTGCATTCCACGGTAAGGGCAAAACAAGGCCATTTGACTTGATGATGAAGAGTCCCCATCTCATCACCTGTTTCGGGAGCATTGGTCGAGAATTCACGTCAGATCAGAATATCATTCAGGACCTGGAACAATTCGTCTGCGCCATGTACAATCAGCCGACCATGAAGAGTGTGGATGAGGCTCGCTACAAGCTATTCTGGAGCCAGTCGCTGGGAGAACAGAAGTTGCCGCCTACAAGCGACACTCTGATGCTGCATTGCAAGAGAGTGAACTATCAGTCTGCGATCCACCACCGCGCGACTGAGAGGTTTATAGAAGCCCCTTCTCCTACATTTCACGGATGGGTGGAACGCAACGGAGCACTGACTGTTCACTGGCTGAGCAAACCACCAGCGCAGAAGGAACTGTTAGAGGCGACGAAATGCAATTGCAAGAAGATGAAATGCGAGACCAACCAGTGTTCTTGCTGGTCAAAAGGACTGTCCTGTACAGAGTGCTGTGGGTGTCAAAACTGCGCCAACGATGAACAGACCCATGCAGAAATGGAACTTATGGAAGATGAAAGCAGAACTGACGATGATTCTGACAACAAACTGTGAATGCGGGTGTCACACTGCTTTTGCTGTGGTGATCTACTACACAGTAGTATTCAGGTTGGTTAGCATGTAATAGTGGACTTGAGTTTTGTGATAGCAGCAGTCAAGAGCCTAGTTCAGCAACCGCTTCAGAGCAAGAAATACTGGAGTTCTAAGACAGTAATCCTCTTGTGGCGGTTCTACTTTTCATCAGGCTGAGTCGTGCAGTGTCTTTGATTTAATCCGTAATAGCCAATGTAACTGCCTTTAATAGTCAATGTAACTACCTTTAATAGTCAATGTAACTACCTTTAATAGTCAATGTAACTACCTTTAATAGTCAATGTAACTACCTTTAATAGCCAATGTAACTGCCTTTAATAGTCAATGTAACTACCTTTAATAGTCAATGTAACTACCTTTAATAGTCAATGTAACTGCCTTTAATAGTCAATGTAACTCCCTTTAACAGCCAGTGTGGCTGCCTTTTAAGCAAAAAGTTGCCTCGGTCAACTCGAAGGCCTGTCTGGTCGGTCCAGACGTTTTTGGCCGGTAAAAATATGTAACTGCTTCGGTTTACGACCTTTAATTATAAACATCTTTAATAACAGTGAATAGGGTTTTTTTGATAATATATAACTCTGTATAAACATATTGTATCATTTTAAGACCTCACAAGAGTTTTGTTTGACGTACATATCAGTCTGACCTTGAGTCTTCATTTCTGTGTCAAAATCGTGCTTTAATTTTCGGTGTATCTTTAATTGCCAAAAATGACCAATTGTGTCACATCTTCGATGTAGAAACAAGTGGATTTGGACTCAGTGTCTAAAATTCTTTAAGTATGCCAAATTTCATCCAGATTGGTGATCTGCACAACGAAAATCATTTTCTGAAGGTAATAGCGAGTCCCTCCACATGGTCTAGTTGTTAGCTTCTCCCAATCTACATCACCCAACTCTCTCCTCATACCCTCAAGGTTTTCCTTCCTGAAATCTAATTGCCTTACCCTACTATCCTGAACTCTAACCCTTAACAGAATCTATGCACACACAAAGTTATTGTCACTTGCTCCTAAATGCTCCTCCACCTCCACCTCCTCCACCATATTGGGACCGTTATTTAAAAGGAGGTCTAACACTGCACTCCCCCTCGTGGGCTTATCTACAAACTGGGTTCAAAAGCAATCTTGGAATAAAACTCAGAAATCCTCATCTGCTCTGCCCTTTCCCTGTTCCTGGACCCAATCTATCCCTGCCAAGTTAAAATCCCCCATAATCAATACTCTTCCCTTACCACATTCCCTTTTGAATTCTTCATGAACTCCTCCTTCCTCCTCTTCCTTCCCACCCGGAGCCCTATAAAAGCTTCTTACCAGTATCCTATTGTTTTTTGCAATCTCGAATCTCTACCCATACAGAATTTTCAACATTTATTCCCTCCTTAATGTCGCCCCTTTCTCTTGATACAATGCTGTCCTTTACTCAGATTGTTACTCCTCCTCCCATTCTCTCCTTCCTATCACACCGATACACCTTGTAGCCTTCTAATCCTGTCCTCCACTTACTCTCCTCCTTAAACCATGTCTCACTCACTGCAACTATATCTTACTCCTCGCTATCCACTTTGGCTTCAAGCTCTTCCATCTTATTATTTAAACTTCTGGCATTGGTGTAGAATATGTTTAACTTTGCCCTTCAGGTCAGGTCAGGTATGGGAGCATGTGCCAGAACAGCACGTCGCTGCGTCCACTTTCCGCCGGTACTCCAGGGGCCTCCGTCTGGCCATCCCCCAGGCAGATGCCAGGCCCATCCCCATCTCCTTGAGATGATGGTCAACCTGTTGCAACCATGAGACACGTGGTCAGTCCACTGGACTCCTCCACTCATGAGACTCCCTCGCTGAGAGAATCTGGTGAGCAGGATCAGAGTCAGGAAAACGAGCCACATGTCCATACAGCCGCAACTGACGCTCACGGACTATGCAGGTAACAAATCTCATCCGAGTCTCTCTCAGCAACCGCTCGTTGGACACAAAATCCGACCAGCGATAGCCAAGGATTCTCCGAAGAGACCTGGTACCAAATGAATTAAGTCTCCATCTCAGATCCTTGGTCAGAGCAAGACCAAGTCTCGCACCCATAGAGCAAGACTGGAAGTACCAAGGACCTGAAGACTCGGACTTTCGTCCTCCCGCACAGGTACCGGCAGCTCCACACCCCATGATCCAGTGAATCCATGACTCCCCAGGCCTGACCCAGACGTCTATTGACCTCTGACTCGCAGCCAGGAGAGACATGAATATCACTGCCAAGGTAAGTGAATCTCTCCAAGACCTCAACATCCTCACCACAAACAGACACAGAGAGGACAGCAGTATCCAAGATGTCACCGAAAGCCTGGATCTTAGTTTTGACCCAAGAAACCCGTAATCCCAACGGCTCCGACTCCTCATTCAGCACCTCGAGGGCCCCCAAGAGGATGTCTAAAGTCTCCGCAAAGATGACTGCATCATCTGCAAAATCAAGGTCCGAGATCTTGACATTCCCAAACGATGCACCGCAACTTGATCTCTCCGACATCCTCCCTAAAATCCAGTCCATACAAGTGCTGAAAAGTGTGGGGGCAAGTACACATCCCTGACGAACTCCAGTAACAACTGGAAATATGTCAGAGATGGTACCACCACACTTCACAGCACTCTCAGTACCAGAGTAGAGTTCAGACATCAGATCGATCCGTTTTGGTGGCACCACACGAAGACCAAGAATCCTCCAGAGGACATCCCGATTCACTGAATCGAACGCTTTACAGAGATCAACATAGGCTGCAAGCAGCCCCTGCCGAAACTCTCGTCTGCGTTCGGTGAGGACACGAAGAGCAAGGATACGGTCAATCGTTGACCTCTTTGGTGTAAAGCCTGACTGCTCTGGACGCTGGTGCTCAAGCAGATGGTGGCGAACCCTATCGAGAATTATCCGAGCAAAGACCTTGCCCGGCACTGAGAGCAGCGTCACCCCTCGGTAGTTGTTGCAGTCTTGGCGATCACCCTTCCCTTTCCAGAGAGGGACAACAAGGCCCCTCTTCCAGTCAGTTGGGATGATGCCTGTGTTCCAGGCAGAGCACAAAACTGCATGCAACGACACGAGTGCAGCATTTCCACCAGCCTTGAGAAGTTCGGCATGGATGCCACAGATCCCTGGAGCTTTGCCCCGTTTCAACTGGTTCACCGCAGCCCGTGTTTCCACAAGCAAAGGTGGACCACATTTCCCTTCCTGAAATTCTATTTTCTTGCCTCACCTTGCTCATCATAAATACATTATCAGTTCCTTCCTTAATAGCTTCCCCACCCTCCGCTGACCTAAAAAAGCCTGAACTCCTTCCTCAATTCCAACTGCAAATCTTGCTGCCCCTTTTTATTTAACATACAACCATCATTCCAAAAACATTCCCTTTGTCCCCGAAATGATTCCCACTGTTTCTGAAATGTAAAACCTTCCTCCCGACACCATTCTTCCAGCTATTGTTTGACCTCTAATGCTCTGATCATAATTTCTATATTGTTTCCTAATCTTGGAAGCATCCCAGAAAACATGACCTCACAACTCTTTGCTTTCAGCCGCTTACCCAATATCCTGTGTCTATTTTTCAAAACCTCTGAGTAAACTTTCTCGACATCATTCGCTCCGAGGTGTACCACAACCAACTTCTTCCTGCCATGACCCGATATAATATTGTTTACCCTTCCTTCAATGTCCCAAACTCCTGCTTCTTCAAAACTACACAGGATTCTATGTCTACAATCTTCCTGCAGAATGAGGAATCAACATATTTAATTGTCTCATCACCCACAAAAACTATCTCCCATACCTCATTCTACCAATTTATATTGCTGCACCTCCACCACTAGCGACACCGACACCTGCTGCACCACCACTGTCAGCACCCACTGCACCTTCACCACGGCCTGCTCCCGCTGCACTGCCACCACTGCCTGCTCCTGCTACACCATCACCACTGCCTGCTCCCGCTGCACTGCCACCACTGCCTGCTCCCGCTGCACTGCCACCACTGCCTGCTCCCGCTGCACTGCCACCACTGCCTGCTCCCGCTGCACTGCCACCACTGCCTGCTCCTGCTACACCGTCACCACTGCCTGCTCCTGCTACACCGTCACCAGTACCTGCTCCCGCTGCACCTGCACCACCACTTCCAATATCTTCAGCAACCTCACTCCACAACCATAACCAACTATAAACTACAAATTTCTCACATTCTGCTACTTGCTGCATATTATCGATGCGTTCCTTCAATCTTGTAATAACTATCCTCAAGTGGGCTATTTCCTCACACTTCCGACAACAGTAAGAACCCTCTGCTTGATATGGCCCATATTGTTGATATGGCCCACATTGAGCATCTATTAAATTTTATGAACTTATTTTCCTTTCTCCTTTGGTCTCTATTTATTCCCTTTTTCATACCCAGACTCACAAGGCCCCAACTGATTTAAACGCTAAACTTAACATGAGGCCTCCCCCTGCTTCTTTCAATAAACAAACACAATACCCACTAGAACTGTTATGAACACAAATACAGCTTTATAAATACAGTTCCACAGCCACTGACACAAAACACAACAACAAAATATGCAAAACAACACACAAAAACCACTCGTTTTGTTCTGGTCGAGTTTACCCTTTTGCAAACTACAGGAAGTGACATCCTCACAGTTGTTGTTGCTGGTGTTATTGGTAATTGGGGATTTATTTATCTTTTAATTTTTTTTGGGGGGAGGGGTGAAGGAGGAGCTACACCTTTCTTCAATTTTTGAGGGCAGAGGGGAAAAGGGGAAAAAGGACTAAGCTGATGGTCCAGAAGCAACAACTAGAACAAGGAAGTTAAAACGAGGCAGAAGACGGATGGCACATACACTCGACTATCACAGATAGGCCTGACTGAGATCGAGAGACGAACATAATGATTCAACAGAACAGGGCACGATTTGGGACAGAAAAGTTGAAGAAAAACACGAATAACAAAACAGAAACAAAAATGAAACAACAAAACAACTTAAATGGTCCGGGAAACTTAGCTTTAGAAGAACTGGCAGGAGAGCTCGCCGCCCAGCCCTCCACGTGCGCCGATCCCCAAAGTGTAACTCAAAACTGTCTAACCGGAAGTCAAAAAGAAGGGGAGAGACATCATTCTTGATGAAATTGCCAAATAAGGGGCTGTCACACCTTGACGTTTTAGCCAGCGTATGGCAAGGTATCAAAATGTATGTAAAACGCTGGTGTACGCTGAATTATTGATGGTTTTTTTTCCCAGTTTTGGACGTATTCATAACGTGTTGGACGTATTCATAACGAGTTGGACGTATGCATAACGTATTAGTAACGTACACAGAACGTTTCGATAGCATATAGATAACTTATATCAACGAATGCTGAGCGTGTTGTCGGTGTTCACAACCTATGCCCAACGATAGTCTAACTTATGCATAGCGCGCGGCAGCGTATCACCGACGATCACGTGGCGTAGCCTATTAAAAGGCTGCGGCTCGACAATTCAAATCATAACCGCACTAGACATCGAAGTGTGAAGCCGCCGTCACACCTTGACGTTTTAGCCAGCATATGCCGACGTATGGAATATTAGGCGAATACGTTGGCGCACGTCGAATAGGTTATGGGTAAGTTTTGTATACGTTAAGAGCACGCTGAAGCACGCTGAAGCACTCTGGCATACGTCGTAGTATGCCGAGTACGTCGACAAATTTTCGGCATGTTGAAAAATTTTCGACGTACTCGGCGTATGACACACGTTCCGCATACGCTGGCCATAAGTTGAAGACACGTTACGCGATCGTTGACACATGTTGACACACGTTACTTGTAAGTTACTCATAAGTCGAAACACGTCGAGGTAATGGTTAGCGTCAGTGTTCCAGACTCCCTGGTTTTTTTTCGGTATGACGGTGATGTTGACACTTTGATTACTAGTGCGGTTATGATTTAAATCGTTGAGCGACAGCCTATTAATTATATTATATTATAACCGCACTAGAAATCGAAGTGTCAACATCTCCGTTGTACTGAAGAAAAAAATCAGGGAGTCTGGAACACTGACGCTAACCATTACCTCGACGTGTTTCGACTTATGAATAACTTACAAGTAACGTGTGTCAACGTGTGTCAACGATCACGTAACGTGCCTACAACACGTTACTCATAGGTTAGAAATAAGTTTTGGGTACGCTAAACATTACCTCGACGTGTTTCGACTTATGAATAATTTACAAGTAACGTGTGTCGACGTGTGTCAACGATCGTATAACGTACCTACAACTTATGGCCAGCGTTATGCGGAACGTGTGAGTGAGACACTAGCATACGTCGAAAATTTTCAAGCATGGAAAATTTGTCTAACAGCTCGGCGTACTACGACGTATGCCAGCGTACTACGACGTATGCCAGCGTGCTCTTAACGTATACAAAACTTACCCATACGTATTCAATGTGTGCCAGCGTTTTAGACAAATTTTTCATACGTCGGCATACGCTGGCTAAATCGTCAAGGTGTGACAGGGCCTTAAGCCAATGAAATATTCGGTGGCATGGTTGGTAAACAGCACGCATTGAGGTTGAACCAGTCAACCAGGGCCCTGATATTACAGATGATCGTTCAATATCCTGGGTTTCTTACGAGTCTGACAAAATGAGTCACACTTGACATGATGTTTGAAGCACATGAAATGCTGGACCCTCAGTAGATGTATAAACTCCTTACGGTGGTGGGGAAGGCCGCCAATGAACCACTGGCTGTAGTGAGTGAAGAGGGACTGTCTGAGAATAAGATCAAAGGAAAAGTTGTTGTTAGTGGGGACCAATTCACGGTGGTGTCCTTGCATGGAGTTGATGTAAACATATTGGAGGTGGAGATAGTGCATAGTCAATGTACGCTACGAACTTCGCACCTTGCCTGTCCAAAATGATGAACTAGGTCCAATGAAGGCCCCAGAAGGCAACCCTCAGTTTGCCAATTGCGCTGTTCATCTCGTTGCCGATCACTTTCAGCACAAAGTTACGATACGCTCGGCTGGGCTGACCAAGGCCCGCCGTACGACACTGAAGCAGTTTGATGTGAAGGTGGCCAGCACGCTTGCACTAAGGGGTGTGTGTGTTTGTCTTGGAAACTGCCCTCAAAATCAAACTGATGAAGGTTGATGCCCAAGGGCATACCATGTGGGACTCTGAGAAGTACTATGGTTGCCCACACATCATAATTCCATGGCACAACAATCATGCATGGACTGAGCAGCCATTGGAGCCACTTGAAATCGAAGAGGTGTGTGGCATTGACTTTCAAGCAGAAAGTGCTCTGGCAGAAATACACAAAAATCAGCAACACAATCATGCAGCCATGACAACATATGAGGCCAGGATCTGTAATGTCATTCTCCAGTTTGCTGTGAGATGCATACCTGCCACAAATAGGGTGTGGATGTGCAGTCATATTTCATTTTTTTTAACGATTGTTTTTTTTCTGACTATGAGAGCCTCTTGCAATGAAGGTAAACAGGATTCTATGTCTACAATCTTCCTGCAGAATGAGGAATCAACATATTTAATTGTCTCATCACCCACAAAAACTATCTCCCATACCTTATGTCTAACAATTTATACTGCTGCACCTCCACCACTAGCGACACCGACACCTGCTGCACCACCACTGTCTGCACCCACTGCACCTCCACCACTGTCTGCACCCACTGCACCGCCACCACGGCCTGCTCCCGCTGCACCGTCACCAGTGCATGCTCCTGCTACACCATCACCACTGCCTGCTCCCGCTGCACTGCCACCACTGCCTGCTCCCGCTGCACTGCCACCACTGCCTGCTCCCGCTGCACTGCTACCACTGCCTGCTCCCGCTGCACTGCCACCACTGCCTGCTCCCGCTGCACTGCCACCACTGCCTGCTCCCGCTGCACTGCCACCACTGCCTGCTCCCGCTGCACTGCCACCACTGCCTGCTCCTGCTACACTGTCACCACTGCCTGCTCCTGCTACACCGTCACCACTGCCTGCTCCTATCACGTAGGTTAAGTTAACGTAGGTTAACAAATCACGTAGGTTAAGTTATAAGCTCGGAGTATAGAGTTATCTAGTGAGATTGCATTGCTGCATTGATGGGCTGTTTGGACCCACTGAGGTCAAGGAACAACAGCTGAGGTTCTAGACCCCTAGTTTTACAGCAATATGGGCTGGAAGGATGGTAATCTTGATGTAGAATGAAGCGCAGCTGATGACCACATGACAGCCAGAAAATCAGTCATTCAGTCATAAATCTCTCAAGTTCCTACTTTAAGCCAACTGCCATTTTCATATTTGTTATTAAAACAAAAAAGGGGATGTTGCAGAATTAGTACTAATTATAGCATCATTTAAATGGCGATTTCTTTCAATATAGGAATAACCGTTCATGAAAAATGTTTGTCCTTTTTATGGGGAGGGGTGGGGGAATGGTCCACAGGTACATAAAGGTAAGGAAATCTTCCCGCTTGCCTCATACTGCCCAGGTGGCCATCTTTGCAACAGGACACCTCAACCAGTGCAGCAAGGATGTTCTCTTTGGTAAACAGTCCGATGGTGATCTCATCAATTTCCTCTCTCCTCTCCTCTCCTCTCCAGACTTCATGGGATACAACTTCGATTGCATCGTTTGTACGTCCAGAGCCAAGATGCCGGCATGGTTGGAGTGCTTTATCTGTAATCTAAATATTCCACGAGGGGAAATAAACCAAAACAACCCCCTCCTGAGTCATGGCCAGTAATTAGTTCACCTTCAACTGAGTTGAAATGACCTCAGCCATTTCCACTAAGGACCAGCTGCATAAACATGTTTTGAATCATTTACTGTCAGTTTCCTCTCCAGCGGACTCAACCGGTTTGGGGAAGGAAAGACAATGGACAGACAAAAAAAAAATGCTTAGTTGAGCAGACAAGTACAATATTTATACCACGAGGCAACACAGAGAGATCTCAAAATCGCCAAGAATTCTAAAACTCATGTTAAAAAAAGTATATGATGAGCATTCCATATTGCTGCGTTGCTGAGCTCAGAACAGCGAATGCTATATTGACCAATCCAGTATTTTCTGATTTTTCCCCGCGCTCGCACACATTATGGCTTGAAGAGTCAATTGGAGAGCAATGGCAAGTTAAAATGATACTACTGAGACAGCTTGTCAATTATGACTGAGAGTTACTGCCAAACACCTTGTGAGTAAAGACTCGTGGATCTTCATCAATCGTAATCCATTAGATTTTTGATGGAAAGTCATTGCTGATAGAATTCTCATCTATTGCAGCACACTATGGGACATGAAACAACAATCCAGAATTGCCTACGAATAACTACCATTTAACAAGCAAACCAACTGCCTTCAAACGTTTTCATTCTTCCTCGTCGCTAGTTAAATGTCAACGTTTAAAAACCAAACCCTCCGTTCAAATGACAAACATGGAAAGCATCGTTCCCAAAATGTGATGACAATCATGGTGCGAACAAGGAATCGGTTTTCCTTTTTCAGAATTTTATTTTCACAAGAGTTCAAAATCCTATTACTGCAGTCAAGGTGAGCTTAAATGAGCCATGGAAGATGCAATCGGGTCGACAATCTGCCAAGTCACCTTCTTGTAAGTAAAACCGTGTGACCAATTAAAGAATCTTACAATCACCGGGGGTGTTGTTGTGCAAGAGGCTTCTAAAGAGGCGTGGACCTGCTCTTGAGCCCAGTACTATTTGGCATATGGAAACATGCCATGGTCACTATGCACCATCCGCAGCCACAGATGGGATGCCAGGAAAAATGGGAATCAGAAAGTAGGCTCACCAATGGCACCGCCAAATGGTTAGAGTGGTGGACTTGGGATCCTAGGATCCTGAGCTCAAATGCTGTTCGGTTGTTGAATTAATACCAGGTTGGGTTGACTCTGCCCGTCATCCTCCCGAGATCGGCAAAATGAGTGCCAGCTTGCTGGTTTCCTGTGTCGGAGTGCCGACCCGTCCAGGATTGTGCCCAATATCCCAGGAGACTGCTTAGGCAGCACCAACGCTCTCCACAGAGTGTGATCCCAATGGATGGATGTAATGGCACCACCTTTTCTCCCAAGTAGCTCAAACATGAGAGTATATTGAAGCCGTTTTTCACCTCCTATGTCCTCAAGTTTCTTGCCACCACAAGCTCCTTTTGGCGTGACAGAAACGTCGGTCAAAGCCCCACCAGCACGCTTCAAGCAATCGTCCGTCAAGCAAAGCCAATTGATCGCTAGTAGAGAAAAGGCGATTGTGCTCTGCCATGTGCTCTACACTTACACTCGAAGCCTACCGCATATACAAATCAGTTTCCTTAATGCAATTTGGCATGCAACTGAAAATACAAAGAAAAGTTGTTTTGTAATTGTTTGTAGAAATACATACCTGTCATTTTTAAATGTGAAAATGAGGAACGAATCCTTGGTTTTCCTCCTTTTGATTCCTCTTCAGGGCAGAACGATTGTACTTTTCAGTGGAACAGGAGGATTTCAGGGATTTTGTCCATTTCATGGGTTAATTGAATGAGAATTTTAGGGATTTTGTCCGTTTCATTGGTTAATTGAATGAGAATTTTAGGGATTTTGTCCATTTCATGGGTTAATTGAATGAGAATTTTAGGGATTTTGTCCGTTTCATGGGTTAATTGAATGAGAATTTTAGGGATTTTGTCCATTTCATGGGTTAATTGAATGAGAATTTTAGGGATTTTGTCCGTTTCATGGGTTAATTGAATGAGAATTTTTGGGATTTTGTCCATTTCATGGGTTAATTGAATGAGAATTTTAGGGATTTTGTCCATTTCATGGGTTAATTGAATGAGAATTTTAGGGATTTTGTCCGTTTCATGGGTTAATTGAATGAGAATTTTAGGGATTTGTCCGTTTCATGGGTTAATTGAATGAGAATTTTAGGGATTTTGTCCATTTCATGGGTTAATTGAATGAGAATTTTTGGGATTTTGTCCATTTCATGGGTTAATTGAATGAGAATTTTAGGGATTTTGTCCGTTTCATGGGTTAATTGAATGAGAATTTTAGGGATTTGTCCGTTTCATGGGTTAATTGAATGAGAATTTTAGGGATTTTGTCCGTTTCATGGGTTAATTGAATGAGAATTTTCGGGATTTTGTCCGTTTCATGGGTTAATTGAATGAGAATTTTCGGGATTTGTCCGTTTCATGGGTTAATTGAATGAGAATTTTTGGGATTTTGTCCGTTTCATGGGTTAATTCAGGTCAGGTATGGGAGCATGTGCCAGAACAGCGCGTCGCTGCGTCCACTTTCCGCCGGTACTCCAGGGGCCTCCGTCTGGCCATCCCCCAGGCAGATGCCAGGCCCATCCCCATCTCCTTGAGATGATGGTCAACCTGCTGTAACCATGAGGCACGTGGTCGGCCCACTGGCCTCCTCCACTCATGAGACTCCCTCGCTGAGAGAATCTGGTGAGCAGGATCAGCGTCAGGAAAACGAGCCACATGTCCATACAGCCGCAGCTGACGCTCACGGACTATGCAGGTAACAAATCTCATCCGAGTCTCTCTCAGCAACCGCTCGTTGGACACAAAATCCGACCAGCGATAGCCAAGGATTCTCCGAAGAGACCTGGTACCAAAGGAATTAAGTCTCCGTCTCAGATCCTTGGTCAAAATCCAAGTCTCGCACCCATAAAGCAAGACTGGAAGTACCAAGGACCTGAAGACTCGGACTTTCGTCCTCCCGCACAGGTACCGGCAGCGCCACACCCCATGATCCAGTGAATCCATGACTCCCCAGGCCCGACCCAGACGTCTATTGACCTCCGGCTCACAACCTGCGGAGACATGAATATCACTGCCGAGGTAAGTGAATCTATCCACGACCTCAACATCCTCACCACAAACAGACACAGACAGGACAGCAGCATCCAAGATGTCACCGAAAGCCTGGATCTTTGTTTTGACCCAAGAAATCCGTAATCCCAACGGCTCCGACTCCTCATTCAGTACCTCGAGGGCCCCCAAGAGGATGTCTAAAGTCTCCGCAAAAGATGACTGCATCATCTGCAAAATCAAGGTCCGAGATCTTGACATTGCCAAACGATGCACCGCAACTTGATCTCTCCGACATCCTCCCAAAATCCAGTCCATACAAGTGCTGAAAAGTGTGGGGGCAAGTACACATCCCTGACGAACTCCAGTAACAACTGGAAATAAGTCAGAGGCGGTACCACCACACTTCACAGCACTCTCAGTACCAGAGTAGAGTTCAGACATCAGATCGATCAGTTTCGGTGGCACCCCACGAAGACCAAGAATCCTCCAGAGGACATCCCGATTCACTGAATCGAACGCTTTACAGAGATCAACATAGGCTGCAAGCAGCCCCTGCCGAAACTCTCGTCTGCGTTCGGTGAGTACACGAAGTGCAAGGATACGGTCAATCGTTGACATCTTTGGTGTAAAGCCTGACTGCTCTGGACGCTGGTGCTCAAGCAGATGGTGGCGAACCCTATCAAGAATTATCCGAGCAAAGACCTTGCCCGGCACTGAGAGCAGCGTCACCCCTCGGTAGTTGTTGCAGTCTTGGCGATCACCCTTCCCTTTCCAGAGAGGGACAACAAGGCCTCTCTTCCAGTCAGTTGGGATGATGCCTGTGTTCCAGGCAGAGCACAAAACTGCATGCAACGACGCGAGTGCAGCATTTCCACCAGTCTTGAGAAGTTCGGCATGGATGCCACAGATCCCTGGAGCTTTGCCCCGTTTCAACTGGTTCACCGCAGCCCGTGTTTCCACAAGCGATGGTGGACCACAGTTGATTCGAGGGTCAGCAACAGGGATTGTAACACCCTTGACGTCCAACTCGACAGCTGGGGGATCAGCCTGGTACAACCGCTCGAAGTAACCGGCCCAGCGGGCCTTCACTTCAGACTCCTCTGTCAAGAGCCTACCACTCTCTGCTCGAACTGCAGTGCTCCGAGGGATGGGCTTGGATGAACGTAATGCGCGAATTCCCTGTAAGCGGGACGAGAATCACCTGTCCACAGGTGATGCTCTACCCCCTCACAGATTCCTCGCACATAGGCCTCCTTGTCCACCCTCAGTGCACGTACAGTTTTACGCCTCAGCTCCCTGAACAGCTCGGCTCTGCCATTCAGCCTGGCCCTGCGACTCTGGTCAATGGTATCCAGTGTCCCTTGAGAGACAAAATTCTTCTTTGCCCTGCGGTGAACTCCAAGGCATCCACCGGCAACATCAAGGACGGTGGTCTTGAAGGTGTTCCACAACTCTTCAGGACCCCCCAAAGCACCCAGAACCCCCAACTGCCCACTCAGCCCGTTCGCCAACTCCTCAGCTACTCTCTCATCCCTGAGCTTGGCAACATCCAGCCTAGGCTGGGATGGTACCATTCTCCAGGATTTAAGGTGCAGCTTTAGAGTTGCTACAACAAGCCTGTGTGTCAGTATTGAGGAACTGAGCACTCCGGTAGACCCTGCAGTTCTGGATCATCCTCCAGCGACCGTCAATGAGGACATGGTCAATCTCCTTTGCCACACCGCCAGCGTTGGAATACCAAGTCCAGCGATGAGCTTGCGGGCGCTGAAACCATGAACCAGCCACCCTAAGTCCATGACTTCTTGCAAAGTCAAGGAACTTAGTGCTATTCTGGTTCATAGTTCCTGACCCATGGGGACCAACACACACCTCATAACCATCCCTATCAGTTCCAGTCGATGCATTGAAATCCCCCAAGACTAGAAGTGTATCTCGTCTGGGGCACTGATCAACCACAGACTCGAGTGTGGCGTAGAATGTGTCCTTCACGGTAACATCACTCGCCTCAGTCGGAGCATAAATAGAGACCAGGGAAATGACACCTAAGGAGTGACGAATCCTTAATCTCATAATACGCTCGTTGACCGGTGTTACCTCAATTATCATTGGGGTCAGCTTATTGGACACAGCTACAGCAACTCCTTGGGTATGGTAACCATCAGAGCGACCAGACCAATAGTAGGTGTAACCACCCACCATTATCTCGCCGCAATCCGGTCTCCGAACCTCAGAGAGAGCTGCAATCCCGATGTCCAAACGCTTGAGCTCAGATGATAACAGAGACAGGTGATCATCCTCTCTTAGGGATAGGACATTCCAGGCACCCACCCGAAGGGACCGCCTCAGGTTAACCCAAGGAGACCGCCGTCTGGTGGACGACACCTCAGCACCACTCCGACACACTCTCCCGCAATCTGACCCAGGGATGTTACCCCGTGGTTTCCCTCCTATCAAAGATTGGGGGTCCCGAAGGCTTTGCCCCAATCCCATCATCCGGTGAGCTGCCCTGCGAAGGGAAGCTGCACAGGCGGTACTCCCACGGAGTGGGTTTTCAGATTTTTTTGCGTTTTTGCGTTTTGCGGAATGAAGCGTTTTACGGTGGCTGGAGTGCAAATCCTGCCACCAACCTCCTAATAAGAAGTAACCCAACTGCAGGAGGACGTCCGCAGACACAGTTGGGCACTAGATATGGATGGCCGTTGGCTCACAAGGAGCTCCTCCGCCCTTTGACAGGTTTTGTTTTTAATCCTGCTGGGTGTCCATATCCAAACACCCTCCTCACCAGAAAACCTGGTGGGGGAGACGGTTTAGTCGCCGACAACCCGACCATGGAACAGGTTAGTACAGGTTTACATGGTACCTGTAGCAGGTCACAGATCGAACCTGACCTGACGAAATGGGTTAATTGAATGAGAATTTTAGGGATTTTGTCCGTTTCATGGGTTAATTGAATGAGAATTTTCGGGATTTGTCCGTTTCATGGGTTAATTGAATGAGAATTTTTGGGATTTTGTCCGTTTCATGGGTTAATTGAATGAGAATTTTAGGGATTTTGTCCGTTTCATGGGTTAATTGAATGAGAATTTTAGGGATTTGTCCGTTTCATGGGTTAATTGAATGAGAATTTTAGGGATTTTGTCCGTTTCATGGGTTAATTGAATGAGAATTTTCGGGATTTGTCCGTTTCATGGGTTAATTGAATGAGAATTTTTGGGATTTTGTCCGTTTCATGGGTTAATTGAATGAGAATTTTAGGGATTTTGTCCGTTTCATGGGTTAATTGAATGAGAATTTTAGGGATTTGTCCGTTTCATGGGTTAATTGAATGAGAATTTTAGGGAGTTGATTCCTCATGACTTTCCCCCTGATGAAATGGCCAGATTTCACCTTGAACATCATTTGCTCCAAAAAGCAGAAATATTCCTTCAAAAAGCAGAGGCAAAACGGTTTCACTCTTGCTTCTTGCACTCCAGCTTGGTTTTAAAACGATTTGAAGTTTAATCCGACTCATTGTTTCACGTGCTGCGACTCAAGGTGTGTCCACGTAGAAAGGAATAAATTCCAAGTTTTGGAAGAGCCATCATGGGCACTCTGCACATCCCAAGTCGTGCTCGAGGAACGACATCTCTGGAGCCGTCGTGAAGCGACATCGCTTTGAGCACAATTCACCAGATTGATTTAACTAAAATTAGTGAAAGAGGTGTTAATGTCCAGAGCAGATGTTAACGCATGGAGTCGATTATAATCAGGTTGATTAAAACTCATTAAGATTGTGTTTCGGGAAAGAATTCCTTTAAGCTCTTCAATCATCCTGAACGGGCCAGCGTACGAGAGAGAACGAACTGACAGGACTCAATCGTCCGAGAGCCCTGGAGAACCAGGTGAACACCCGTGAGTTGAGCCGGAAGGACAGGGACACTGGGCGGAAACAACTCAACGCAGGAATCAGAGTTGGAGAATGCATGTAACAGTGAACTTCTTCATTTGACTTTGTATCTGTTTATTTGAAATACGAGTTTCAAAAACGTTACGCTGTTGATGTGGTCAATGTAACGTCACTCAGAAGTCACAGACACCAACTGACAAACATCCATTTGATTGGTAGCTGACCTGTACGATCGTTCATACTTGTGAAGTGCAAATTTGGATTGCAGTAGTTAAAGAGTGAGCTGGGTTCGGCACCACGAACAACATATGTACACTAAAGGCAAGGAAACCCTGAGATGTGTACCCCAACATGGTGTATGTCTAAAGGGCATGATCTGCCCCCATGGCAAGATAAATCACATGCTCTTGCCCCCATGCCGTTGCTTGACACCGACTATCTTACTCCCTGCTGCCTGACCTGTATTCAACATTTTCCTGTGAATGCCAAAGTTTTATTTCCAGAAATAGTTTTTTGGATTACGATTCACAGGTTATTGTAAATTTTCTGTGTGAACACAGCTTAAGGCCCGGTCACACCTTGACGTTTTAGCCAGTGATGGCAACGTATTAAAATGTATGTAAAACGCTGGCTTACGTTGAACTTTTGATGTTTTTTTTTAAAGATTCGGATGTATTCATAGTGACTTGGTCTTATGTATAACGCATTGGTAATGGACACAGAACGTTTCGTTGTGTTATAGATAACTTATACCAACGAATGCTGAACCTGTTGTCGGCCTACACAACCGATGCCCAACGATAGTCTAACTTAGGCATAGCGCGTTGCACGCATCGCCGACGATGTCGTGACGTAGCCTATTAAAAGGCTGACGCACAACAATTCGAATCATAACTGCCGTAGAAATGGAAGTGTCAACATCGCGGTCACACCTTTGCGATCTTGCCAGCGTATGCCGACCTAAGAAAAATGTGTCTAAAACGTTGGGGCACGTCAAATACGGTATGAGTAAGTTTGGTATACGTGAGTAGAACGCTAAAGTACGCTATCATACGTCATAGTAAGTAGAGTACGTCAAGAAATTTTAAACATGTTCAAAATTTTACGACGTACTCGGCGTATGACACACGTTCCGCATGCGATGGGGATAAGTTTTACACACGATATGTGGACGCTTACACACGTCCACAAAGGCTACTTATAAGCTACTCATAAGTCGAAACACGTCGCGGTAATGTCTTTTTTACGTGAAACTTATTTCTAACTTATGTTTGACGTGCTTTGAACCAATTCTTTACGTAGTCCCAACACACATCGACGACGTATGTAGACGTATTCCAATGACGTCTTCCGGTCGACAAAAAAAAAAAATGAACGTGTTTCTAGGTTACAACTGCCATATAAAGACGTGTTCCCAGCGGTTTTGGGAATTGGTATATAAAAATGCTGTTCATAAAAGGGGAACCCAACAGTGTTTTCGAGTCCTTTTTGAGTCGATGTCCATGTCAGCAGTAACAGTATCAGTAACAGTATCAGTATCAGTATTAGTATTAGTATTAGTAGTAGTTTGTTCATGTTGGCAGTAGTAGGTGAGTGTGAGGGGGAGGGTGTGGGTTATGATGGATCGTCCTTGCGTTTAACGATTTAACGATTTAAATGATAAACTCAACGATTTAAATGGCTGCATCTCCACTATTGAAAGTAGACGCTTGCGCTCAACAATTGGATTTTTTTTTACACTCAACGACTTTTAAACGGTACCACTCAGCCATTTTCATTGTTTACCATGAACGATTTTAATTGCTGTCACTCGCCTTTGTTTTTTGACGCTGGGTTTGGAAATTTGAAGCGTTTCTTCTGAACGTGTTAAAACGCTCAAACTCGACTATTTTAAATAGACGCTGCCGATGGACAATTGGAATCATAGCCAAGCTAGACATCGAAGTGTGAACATCCTCGTCATGCCGAAGAAAAGTTTGAAGAATGCTGCAAATAAGTGTCCTGGCCGTGACCGTGGACGCTGACGCAAGGACGATCCATTATACCGACGTCTTTCAGCCTATGAGTAACTTAAAAGTAACGTCTGTCGATGTGTGGCAACGATCGCGTAACGTACCAACAACACGTTAATCATAGGTTAGAAATAAGTTTCGGGTACGCTAAACATTACCTCGGCGTGTCTCAACTTATGATTAACTTACAAGTAGCATGTGTTGACGTCTGTCAACGAACGCAGACCGTGCATACAACTTGTGGCCAGCGTAGCGGAACGTGTGAGTCATACGCTGGCATACGTCGTGAAATTTCAAGCATGAAAAAATTTGAGGACAACCAAAAAGTACAACGTTTAAAGCCAGCGTGCAATGACGTATGGCAGTGTTTTTCAGCGTGCTCTCAATGTTATCAAAACTTACCCATAACGTATTCAACGTGTGCCAGCGTTTTAGAAAAAAAATTCAAAAATCGGCATACGTTGGCTAAAACGTCATGGTGTGACCGGGCCTTTAAGACTATCTCTGTGTGAAGGAACCTGGTTCCGTATGATCGATTTGGCACCAGCCAGCACTCAGTCTTAGGCCACAACATTCGTAACCTCATGATTGCCCACAATGTTGCATTATTACTTCCAACTCATACATTTTGATGTTACTAACTATCCACCCAAGAGTACAGTGACCTTCAACAGGACTTCATAGCAAATTGTTGCAAAACAAAAAGCCAAGAAAAATTGACACGACAGCACCTTGGTGGAGTGGCTCCAACACACGTCACAAACGTAACTCACACATCATCACGCAACCACAGCATTTCTGCTTTAGCATCCCAATAAAACCCATTTTCAGACCCAACAGGACACTCATTACAATGTGTTTCCATGTACAAATGGAGAATTGGCAATTTGTACATCATCACATTCAAGAGATGTTTGTTCAAGTAAGTTGATGCAACTTCTTTTTAGACAAGAGAAATGAATTTTTGGACTATTTTACAGAGACACCACCGATCTGAGTAGGTATACAACCGTTGGTGTGCATGGCCTACCGTAGTCTGAAGTGTTGCTCATCCAGCCAATGGTATGCAGTGATACTATCCACAGGAGACCAGACCCGATGAGGGACCCAATGCCACTAAAGAAGAAGAAGAGGCCCATGACTCTGCTGGCCATCCTTTTCGATGCAGCAGAGTATGCAAATTCCAGTCCTAAAACAAGGCAAACGGTAAACATGTTCAAACTTTTCATTTCCTATACTTTGACTTTGTGTGAGTAGTGCAAATTTCACCTGCCCACTCACCGGATGACATCACAATAGAGAACCCTTCCACCATTGCACATAATTACAAAAAATATATATTTTGTGTATACATAGTTGAGGCTCGTGGAAGAACTACGGCAGTGAATGCTTGAAGACGTAATAGACAAAAACGGGATGCAAAACACACATGCATGGGTGGAAAAGATGGATCCAGAAGGAAACTCCAAGGACCCAGGTCGAAAAACCAGTTAAAACCAGTACACATTTTCAACTGGTCTCTATTGGTTCTAATTGGTCTTTAACTGGTCTCTATTGGTTTCAACTGGTACCAGTTAAATTCAGTCAGAATTCCAATTTCCCAGTTGAAAAAACCAGTAGCTCATATTTGTACCAGTTAAAGTCTTACTGGTTCCAGTTGATACCAGTTGCAATGTACTGGTCCCAGTTGATACCAGTTGCAATGTACTGGTCTCCCAGTTGATACCAGTTACAATGTACTGGTCCCAGTTGATACCAGTTGCAATGTACTGGTCTCCCAGTTGATACCAGTTACAATGTACTGGTCCCAGTTGATACCAGTTAGTTAAATACATGTATTTCAACTGGTAATATATCACTCTATTCCAATTTCCATATTAAAACCAGTAAGAAACCAACTGGCTTTACTGGTACCAGTTGGCTACTGGTTTTCAACTGGTACCAGTTGACCAGTAAGCTACTGGTCTTTACTGGTTTTTTGACCTGGGGAGGGAATACTGGAAAATTGGAAGGAGGAGGGATTTGGGTGGGGTTAACAAGGGTAGAAAAGATCATGGTTTAGGATTGGGGACGATTTGAGATGGTGAGGAACAGCTGTCTTGAAGACCTGGAGGAAAGAATGCGATTGAAGAGAATGTTGAAGTTGATTCCACAGGTGTGGGGGAATGGGGGGGGAGGAAAGAATGAGTGGAAAAGGAAAAAAAGGAAGCAGTGATCCTCCCTCGATTTATGTAGTTTCACGAGAAGGAGGAAGCCTGGCATTGACTTAGCGGTAACGGTAGCTGGCTAGGGATCTGAGGGGTCTGAGTTTGAGTCCTGTTGGCTGCTGAATTAACACCAGGTAGGGTTGACATTTTCCAGAAGAAATCATTTACGAGTGCAGCGTTTATGTTATTCCCAGCCTTAAGGCCCAGTCACACCTTGACGTTTTAGCCAGCTTATGCCGATTTTTGGAAAATTTGTCTAAAACGCTGGCACACGTCGAATACGTTATGGGTAAGTTTTGATAACATTGAGAGCACGCTGAAAAATACTGCCATACGTCGTTGTACGCTGGCTTTAAATGTTGTACTTTTCGGTTGTCCTCAAATTTTCCATGCTTGAAATTTTAAGACTTATGCCAGCATATGACTCACACGTTCTGCATAACGCTGGCCATAAGTTGTAGGCACGTCACGCGATCGTTGACACATGTCGACACATGTTACTTGTAAGTTACTCATAAGTCGAAACATGTCGAGGTAATGTTTAGCGTACCCGAAACTTATTTCTAACCTATGAGTAACGTGTTGTACTCACGTTACGTGATCGACAGCACACATCGACACACGTTACTTGTAAGGTGCTCATAAGTCGAAACACATCAAGGTAATGGTTAGCGTCAGTGTTCCAGACTCCCTGGTTTTATTTTATTTTATTTTATTTTCTTCCTTCCTTCGGTATGACGGTGATTTTGACACTTCGATTTCTAGTGCGGTTATAATATAATATAATTAATAGAATGCCGCTCAACGATTTAAATCATAACCGCACTGTACACTGAACACCGTCATACCGAAGAAAAAAAAAACCGGGAGTCTGGAACACTGACGCCAACCATTACCTTGACGTGTTTCGACTTATGAGTGCCATTCAAGTAACGTGTGTCGATGTGTGTCAACGATCGCATATCGTGCGTACAACTTATTCCCATCGCATGCGGAACGTGTGTCATACGGCAAGTACGTCGTAAAATTTTCAACATGTTTAAAATTACAAGACGTACTCCACTTACTACGACGTATGATAGCGTACTTTAGCGTTCTATTCACGCATACCAAACTTACCCATACCGTATTCGACGTGCGCCAGCGTTTTAGACGCATTTTTCAGAGGTCGGCATACGCTGGCAAGATCGCCAAGGTGTGACTGCGATGTTGACACTTCCATTTCTGCGGCGGTTATGATTTTGTCGTTGTGTTTACGTCTTGAATAGTTGTTCGACAGCCTTTTAATAGGCTACGCCACGTGATCGTCGGTGATGCGTGCAGCACGCTATGCCTAAGTTAGACTATCGTTGGGCATAGGTTGTGAACGCCAACAACAGGTTCAGCATTCGTTGGTATAAGTTATCTATAACACAACGAAACGTTCTGTGTCCGTTACTAATACGTTATGCATAAGACCAAGTCGTTATGAATACGTCCGAATCTTTAAAAAAAAAAAAACGTCAAAAGTTCAACGTAAGCCAGCGTTTTACATACATTTTAATACGTTGCCATTGCTGGATAAAACGTCAAGTTGTGACTGGGCCTTTAGTGAATGTAAATTCACACAACAAGAAACCTTCGATGAGATTCAAATAAGTTTGTTGATTATTTATTTCAAAAATTTTGTTCCATTTGGATTCCAGTCTGTTCCAGTTATTGCATTTACCTTGAAGTGATCCTCTTTTTTAGTGGAGTTTGAGATAACAATGGTATCATCCAAATCATAGATACTATCAATTGCTTCAATACTTGGATTTATTGAGGAAAAAAGATGTTAAAACTTTTGAAACCCTGACCCAAGTATTTGAATCATTTTCTGTCGTTCTCGGGGAGACAACTGAGTTTTGCCTTTCTTAATTTCTTTAATTGCTTGTAATTTATGAGATTCCTTTTGGGCATCTTTTATACTCTTTATAGCACCTGCTACATTTCCCAATGAACCAATTAGGTCTTTACGTTTAAGAATAGTTGAACCAATACCCATTAGAGTATAAATTATCCCATCTCCTTTTTTTCTAAATTGATGTCCGTCACCCCTTTGTCTCTTCGGTTTATAGTATCCTCTCCCAAGATACATACCTTCACCCTTGTAGTATGGGGAAAGGAACATCCCACCCCCTGTAATTATTATATATTTTCCCAACTCGTGTTTCCTCACAATAACCATCTTATTTATTTATTGGAATACTTCACGAAGGTGAATCCTGATGGATATAATTTCTCCATTGAAAGAAATCATGTGATTATCTTGGTCGGTTATCCTAAAATTTACTCTGTGTATGGTTTTTCCTGACACATAAACCAGATTTTTGGGTTCCATATTTAATTTATAACCAATTGGGGTTGAGTATGCGCTATATGAAAATATTGTATTTGTTTTTATTCCATCATTATAAGCACCATCAATCAAATCACAGTGAATTAATACCGAGTTTATTCCTGAGGATATTTGAATGACATTATCACTGTAAAACGTCGCATTTATATTTTCAATCTTTTTTGAGGAGAAACCCAATAACTCTCTAAATGAATTATCTATTGTGAAATCAACCTTGTAGTTATTTTTAACTTTAATCGTTGATTTTGAAGTATGTTTTTGAATGTCTATAACAATATTTTTAGGTTCATCACCCTGTTCTTTCATAAGACGAGCAATTTCAGAAGATATTTGAGAAACCTCATATGCTCCGGGTGAGACTGTTATCGTTTTGTATCCACTTCCTGGATTATAACTAAACTTGTCATTTTTATCAGTTATATTAAATAAGGTATTATAAGTTTCCATGGACAATAAAGATGCCTTATATTCTTTTGTTGGGTCAAGTTTTAGTGGGTATGGGAATGAAGATGTGTGGTCACTTGTTGTGAAATTAAAACTAAGGATTGTGCTTCTCATCTTATTTAATATGGGATAAAATGTCTTTATATTGATATTTATTAATTATTTTCATGTTCATCAACTGGTCTAAAATGGCTGATGCTTCATGAAAATAATTGTTATTTTCAGCCTTCTTACTACCTAACAGCAATAACAGTCTATTAACTAATTACGATGGGTCATTTGGAAGAAAACTAACACCTGAGCCAAGGATACTTAAAGCCTGAATAATGTGTTTCTCCTTCTCATTCTTCCTACTTTTACCAGAAAGACTAACCCTATAATTAAGAGAATCCAGCAGATCAATATATACTCTATCATCATTATTTTTCATATCCAATGGTTTATCAAAATACTTTGATTCATCCCTCACAGTTGAACCTTGTCTTCCATCTTTTGTTAGAAGAAACATTAATCTCGGAGTTAGTTTGACAGGGGGTTGAGCAGAACTCAAAAACCTTAATTCATAATTAAATA
Source organism: Eptatretus burgeri (assembly GCF_056783735.1). Classification (NCBI taxonomy): domain Eukaryota; kingdom Metazoa; phylum Chordata; class Myxini; order Myxiniformes; family Myxinidae; genus Eptatretus; species Eptatretus burgeri. The sequence continues at coordinate 33,078,660 of NC_140976.1, read as the reverse complement.
TCAATCCCTTTTCTTGAACAAGATGAAATATTTCTGGTTGTTCTGTTGGAATGAGTTCTGCTTTGGTTTTTGAATCCGCTGCATATTCATTGTTTTGAAGAGCATTCAGAATATAATCAGGGGGTTGATTAATCTCTTCCAGTTGTTGAAATAATCCTTCATCATCATATTCTAATTCTCCTGAATTGATAGCGATTTTATTTTTTGGATCTCATTTTCTGTATGTGCTTGGATGGATGGATATTTTCTGCTTTTTTGGATTAGCTTGTATTTCTTTAAATGGTTCCTCATCTGGTCCTTAATTAATGTCTCCATCACCTTCCCCACAATTGAATGAGGTTGAGAGCAATGGCTCACACTAAAAAATCGGATCCTCAGATCACAGTCATCATGATATACAAGAAATAGGTATATCAGCTTAGTTATCCATCTATCCATCTATCCATACATTGAGACCATACTCGGTGCAGAGCATTGGTACTGCCTAAACAGTTTCCTAGGCTATTGAGCACAATCCTGGACAGATTGCCACTATGACACAGGATAGCAGCAAGGTGACACTCATTTTGCCAACCTCAGAAGGATGACAGGCAAGTCAACCCCACCTGGTATTAATTCAACAACCGAGCAGGATTTGAACTCAGGGCATTTATTTAGTCGGGATGATATATCCGATCCTCAAAACTGAAATAATATTTCGATGATACACTTTAATTAGTCGTGAGAGTAGAGCATAGAAAATTGTATCATATAATGTAATGCATGAAATTGCTCCAAGCTTCTAATTTGAAAACAATAGTATTTACAAAAGTGATGTATACAGCGATTTTTAGCGATTATGGACAGGCATTCGAAAATATGAGTGAGGAAAGTGGGAAAAAAACTTTATCATGAATAAATCGTTGTGGCCTGTTCCAAGTCAGAGCATGCTTGAGCAGACCAAAAAACATGGCGGCTTCAAACCCCAGCGAGTAAGCCAGGATATGCCGAAAGACCCTACAGAGAGCGGTGACCAAGGATCGCCTGATGAAGGATATAATTAAATTCGGCTGTTAATTATCTTCAAAAGGGGTGTTTTTCACTCTTGAGTTTTTCAAACCTTCTTTTTCTTCTTTCGGTTGCTGCCATTAAGGGTCGCCACAGCGGATCATCCGTTATGATCCACATAATGATTTGGCACAGGTTTTATGCCGGATGCCCTTCCTGACGCAACCCTGGTCACTTCTTACAACACAGGGATATGGTACACCTATTCTAACTGGGGCATACACCGGGCCCAATATACTGGTACTCACTTCGCCGACCTCGGAAGGATGACAGGCTGAGTCAACCTCCTGGTGTGTGTTAATTCAAGCGGCCAACGGGGCTTGAACTCGTGACTTTTTGGATCCCAAGCCTCTACCCTAACCACTACGCCAACACCAGGTCTTGAGTTTTTCAAACCAAACACCCAATTTTCATTCTTACACCTCCTTGGAGTTTTCTGAGTATGCATGCAAAGTTTCACGCTGCTAGGTTTCATGGTGTTGGAGTTATGGAGGAGACACACTGACACACACACATACACACACACACACACACAATTATTGGTATAGATTGCTTCTATCATCCGTATCATCTTTTTGCTTCTATCATCAGGTCCAGGCTCACTGCTTGCCTCCATGAGTCCCTTCCTCTTTTATCTCGCCTGTGAGCCAGTTTCCCTAGTCTGTGGATCCAGTTCTTCCCTCCATGACTTCGAGACAGCTGTTCGCCCACCACCCGGACCTGTCCGGGTGAACATTTTCTACCTCATTTACATTTACGTTTATGAACATTTACAACTTAACATTTGCTACCCCATTTCTACTCATGGTCTCTTCAACAACAGACGACCCAATTTCCAAGCACTCCCTTTTTCCAGGTTATTGTGATTTTTCACTCTCTCCCTCACTCTTTTTTGTTTGTTAGTTGTCAATTTGTTTGTTCCTTTTCTGTTTCATCCCACTATCCAGTTACTCTTTTTGCTGTGTTTCTGTTTCATTGAGCTTGTGTGCAGCTTGTTCACCCTCATCCACCCACCCCCTCGACATGATCTCACTCCCACTCTCACTCTCACTTATGAATTGCAGTTGGTGTTTTCCCTTTTCCATTTTGTTCCATTTCATTCTGCATTTGCTCTTCTTTGAGACTCGACCATGTATCCACCCCCCCCCCAATCCCTCCAAAAAGTACATTGGCCTTTTGCAAGCTGACATCTATCACTTACACAAGTTTTAAAAAGTTCTTCTCAGGATTGAGTATGGTGTCGATCAACCTGAACCCACCAGAGATACTTGTGAAGACCTCGCTGAGCGCAATAAGTATGTACTGAGGTAGCTGCCACCAAATGCTCAGGTTTGCTGCTATGTAAAACGATGAACTGATCTGTTGTTTTGTGACATCGCCTCGCTTCACCATCAACAGTCTCTCGGTCTCCAGCAGACCTGTCCCCAAGAGAAAGGGAGAGAGAGAGAGAGAGAGAGAGAGAGAGAGAGAGAGAGAGAGAGAGAGAGAGAGAGAGAGAGAGAGAGAGAGAGAGAGAGAGAGAGAGAGAGAGAGAGAGAGAGAGAGAGAGCAATCAATAACAAACAAATGCCTGGATGGTGTGCCAAGTTGGCTGTCAGAATAAAGCCATATGGTAGTAAAAAGGGACCATCAATCATGCATCACATGCTACAACTTGACGTATTACCAAACATTTGCATTGCGAGCTGCCACATCCTCAAAAACGGAGGAGGAAGACTACAACTAAATCACAAGGCACAGAAACTGTCCCTTCACACAAAGAAAAGGGCACAATGCTCTGAGGTTAAAGGTAATAAAAGAAAACATTTCAGCCTTTGTGAATGTTTATGAAGCAGGAAAGTGGCTTTTGGTGCATTTGAGGCGTAATTGATGAGTTCTCATTGTCTCAGGAATAAGGAAATGTCAATTTCCATATGATGTGTTCTTAAAGTTGAGTTGTTCAACCTCTGTGACCGGGATAGGTTAACCAGCCACAATGGCAGTCTTTACTTCCAAATTGTCCAAATCAGTGCCTCGCATTTACATAGTTTTATTTATTATATATATTTTTAGGAAGATGTCTCGATGATTCAAAAACACTACACACATGTGAACCATTCTTCCAAGTAAATGACGACACACAAAATACCAAGCTAAGCCTCGCAAAAATATTAACAACGAGAAGGGTTACCCTGTGTTGCCCGAGGTGGGGGGGGGGGGTATTGAGAAGTGGGAGAAGCAGGAGAGCCAGTAGGGCTGAGAATGGGGCTGGCGGATCTGGGGCAGGAGAACCTGTCTGGAGAACCTGGAGAATGGGGTGGGGGAAACTGCGTAGGGGGCAGGAGAGCCAGAACACCAGTGGGTGAAGGGGTCTTAAGGGACTTCAAGGGTCTTGGCGTCTTAAGTGTCTTTGAGGTCTTCAAGGTATTTAACCCTCTTTGGGGTTCAAGGGGTCTTTGGGGTATTCGGGGTTTTAAAGTGTCTTAATTATGTTTGCGGAATTCAATTGTCTGAAGGGTCTTATGGGTCTTATGGGTCTTAAGAGGTCTTATCTCCCAAGTATGTAAAACAAACATCTTCTCTGAAGCATGTATTCTAATCTCTCAAGCATATAAAAAAGGTGTTATGGTTCTTCAGGGTCTTTAAAGGCTGAGGTTGCGGATGAAAATACACTAAGGACAACCCTTGGGTCGGACTTGGTCTGTGTGCCAAATTTGGTGGTTGTCAGCCCGGTGGTCTTTGGAAAAAAAAAACGTGAACAAACAGACAGACAGACAGACATCCGATGAATCTTATTTATTAGATGCAGGATATTGTATTCCATCTTAGTTTGCAGGATTCTCTCATAAATAATTTGTAATCATAACAAAAAAAAAAACCACCATTATTGCAGTGCCGATTCATCTTGTGCCATTTCTCTCCGAAACGATGAAACCATACCTTATCGATTATAATGAGACCACAGAAAACTTTAGCACCCACATGACTATCACACAGCACTGCAAGAGTGTACGAGCACCTGGAAAGCTTGAAACCCTCGAATTTTATTTCAATTGTACGATTTAATAGAACTAAGCCATAAGGTAGTAATAGCTGATGTATGCCCGAAATGGTATTCCTTTTAATGGACCATGAGCCGATTGCTTAACCAAACAGACTATTTGGATCTATCACACTATTGTTTGAAGCAATAAAGCAATTTGAGTTCTGGTGATGGAAGATAGCACTCAATCAAAATATCACGTTTTCAGCCTTTGATGTACAAAGGGTCTACTCTTGCATCAGTTGGTTGACACGATGTAAGTCAATTGGGGTAAATATGACAACACCAGACCGATAATTACCTCCTTCCAGAACGACAGCGACATGACTTCTCTAGAAATCACACCAAGTATATCCATTGGCCATTACATGGTCTAAGGCACAGCTCGGACGGCTTTGTTAAAGAAAGTGGCATCACGTCCCACATGCCTGCAAGGAAATCGACATACGACTACACAAACCGAGAATATTGCTTTGTTCTGCACAAATCAGTGAAATAAATATAAAGCAGAAAAGTAAGTTATAATGACTTCGTGAGTAGGACGCAGTGATCTATAGCTGAGGTCATTCTAGCAGGGTTAAACGAAAGATGACCTGCCTTGAGGCTGCGAGCCAGTAATTCAAGGTATCAATGAGATATTTTCCTTTTGTGACTTTACATTGAATTCTCAGAGTTGTTGTAATTGATAATTTTCCTTTCATAGCAGTATTTTTCCAACCTGCAATTAATCCCCAATCATTTGATGACAACGACCCATGGACATAGATGTTTCGATTTTGAGGCTCATGGAGGTTTCGAAGTGCAAGCCTCATGAACCGAAGTACCAGAAAGGATGGTGTCGCGTAGTAAAGTAAGCAGGGATGGAAAGAATGGAGAAATACAACAAAGGAGACAAGAAATACGAGGTACAGCATGACAGGGAAAGAGATATGAACTTGCCTTCCTGGCTCAGCACTCAACAGTGTGCATGACTCAAAGAAATGGTGCAGAGAAATCTCCCACAATGCGTTGCAGAACTTTGGATTGGAAATGAGTCAATTGTAAATGGTCACCTTCCTTCATTGTCGAGCAAGATGGTTGATGTTTGAGAAGAAAAAAACAAACTGTTTCGATTCACACCAGGAATCGAACCGACTGGATAGCTCAGTGGTGGTGACACCACCATGCTATCGTGCCAGACGCCTTGTGATTCCCAATATAAATTACCCTCGCTGTAGGAGAGGGTATTGCGTTTGGGTGTGTTTGTTTGTTACTTGGCAAAAAAAAAATTTTTGGGGACAAGTATGATGATCACCTCTGGTTTTGCTTCGGCTCGGCTCGGCTCAGCTCGGCTCCGCACGTTTGTTTGTTTGGCTGTCCGCTCGCCTCCAGCCCAAACCACTCAACCGAACATTCTGAAATTTTCAAAGATTAATGTCACCGACACTTCGACTGTCGCGCATTGAAGTTTCGTAAAATTCCTTCGACCAAAAAGGTTGACATTGGCCAATAGGTCAATTTCAGCCAAATTTTCTAAAATCCTCAAATTTCATCCGATTGACTTGAAATTTGAACAAGACTTGCAGGTCAGGTCAATTACTTCAACACCTATTACTTTTGAGGTTAACTTAGGTCAAAAGGTCAACATAGACCATAAGGCCAACCCAACATAGGCCAAATTATTAAATTGTTTCTAAAATTGTCAATTTTCATCCGAATGACTTGAAATTTGAAGACCAATTGCACATCGGATCACTGAATTCAACCACCTTTTCATTTTCAGATCAACATAGGCCAAAAAGCCAATTTGGATCAAATTGGGCAAAATTTCCTAAAATCCTCAATTTTCATCCCTTTGACTTGAAATTTGAAGAGGATTTGCATATCAGGTCACTAAATTTAACTACCTATTATTTTTGAAGTCACCAGAGGCCAAAAGGCCAATGGGCCAAATTTTCGAAAATCCTCAATTTTCATCCGATTAGCTTGTGTTTTTGAAAAGGATTTACATATCAGGTCACTGAATTCAACCACCTATTATTTTTGAGATCGCCAAAGGTCAAAAGGTCAAACATAGGCCAAATTTCTAAAATCCTCAATTTTCATCAGACTGACTTGAAATTGGAAAAGGATTTACATATCAGGTCACTGAATACAACCACCAATTCTTTTTAAGGTCAGCAGATGCCAAAAGGTCAACAACTTAGGATCACATTCTAAAATCCTCAATTTGCATTTGATTGACTTGAAATTTGAACAGGATTTGCATATCAGGTCAATGAATACAACTTGCTATTAATTTTAAGGTCAAAAGGTCAACAAATGCCTGATTTCAAAATTAATAGATATGGCCAAAAACTATATTTATATATATATATATATATATATATATATATATATATATATATATATATATATATATATATATATATATATATATATATATATATATATATATATATATATATATATATACACACACACATATACATATTATCTATCACTATATCTCCAAAGTTGTGGACAACATGTCTAAACAAGATTGATAAGTTGGTTAGGTCTAGGTGACAAGAACAAGAGGATGAGATTTTGCTTTGGATCCTGCCCATCAGTGGGATACAAAACATGAACTGTTCCACCTGGCAGAGGTATGGCATATGCTCTACCAAGTGCCATTCTACTTTGTGCTGTTTTGCCAAGTGTCGCTCCATGAGTGGTTTTTCATTTGTTTGTTTGTTTGTTTGTTTCTGTCTGTCTGTCTCTTTCTTTGTTTATCTGCATAGAACTTTCATGTTTTTCACCGCAACCGCTTGTCAAATTGAGACGAAATTCTCACCATAGGTGCGACTACTCATGAAGAATGCTATAATCATCATTATGACATCATAGGTCATGTGGTGTGGCAGCCATGCTGGAAAAACTGAAAAAATTTGGACCGCTGTATCTCTGCAACTGCACCAAGGAAAAAAATTGAAATGTGGCAGGTGGCAAGTACTCCTCATGGGGGATAAAAGTGATTTTACGATGTCGCAGCTGCCTTCGTTATGACGTCATAATTGTATATGTAGAATGTGACATCTGATCAGTATGAAAAATTTTGAGGGTCATCTAGGGATAAAATGGTCCACAGAAAAACAATTTATGACATCATCAGTCACACGTTTTGGCAGCCATGTTGTTTTTTAATAAAAGAAATATTCAAAAATCTTCTTCTCTGAAGTGGCTGAACAGATCGAAGCGAAACTTCACAGTTATGACCACCTCTCCATGAGGAACAAAAGCTTCACACAAATGACATCATAGGTTACATATTGGATTCGTAGGCAGCCATATTGGATTTACCCGAAAACCTATTAAAATGTTCTTCTCCAGAACAGCTGGACAGATCAAGGGAAAACTTCACACAAATGTTCCCCAATCCATGTGTGTACAAGTTTATTAAGGAATAATTAATAGGTCACATGGTTTGGCAGCCATATTGGATTGAAGAAAAATATTAAATAATATTTTCTCTGGAACTGCTTCATCAATTAACGTGAAACTTCACATTTATGATCTAGTAGTGATGGGGAATCGGTGTTTTAAATTTCAACTTGATTGGATGCATGTTCTAGCAGCCAGATTATTTAATTTGTTGATATGGATCCTTTTTGTTTTTTTGATTTTTCTTTTCTTTTGTTTTTTTTTTTAAATAAGGCTCACTTAACTCTGCTTGGATGGGTTTGAGAGTAGAGGAGTAGTTGGCTGAAATGTGAATCCTATCCAGGTTCCTCCTGATTTCATCTTTTCTTTTTGCTTGTTTGGGTTCCTTCTGTTTACTCCAATGCAGAACTGTACCTATTTGGTCTTCCATTTGATTTGAATTTAATTTATATAACTCCCATTCTGAATTCGATTGAATAATGAACAATAATAATTTTTTTAAATGTCACGGGTCAAGGTCAGGTGTCCAATCAAAGCGGGACGTCTTGGTAGCCGGTCATCACTGCCAGCAGCTATAAAGTGGCAGTTCTAATTATGTCTCTTATTCTGCCACCAACGGTGAAGGAGTTTTTTTTTCACCTCTTTCTGTCTGTTTGTCTGTCTGTTTGTGCACAGGATATCTCAAAAAGTTGTGTATGGATCCAGATGAAATTTTGTGGACAGTTTCAGTGTGTGAGACGGACGAACTGATTATATTTTGGTGACGATCCAGATCCGGATCTGACTACTAGAATTTTGAAGTGATTCTTCACCATTGAGAGATAGAACCAAAAATGATATATGGCATGACATCTCAAAAAGTTGTCGACGGATTCAGATGAAACTTGGTGGACAGTTTGGGGTGTGTGACAAGGAAGAGTTGATTCGATTTTTGTGAAGATCCGGATCCGGATCCAACTACGATAATTATTTAATTTTGAAAGTGATTCTTCACCATTGATAGTACTAAAATGATAAAGTACTGTGGAGCATGATATTTCAAAAATGTATTGGGCCCGATATGTTCTCGTGGATCAAGCATGACATGGCGGGGTTATGCGCTCTACCAAGTACCCTTATTATTAATTATGTACCACACCAGGACACAAACGCCACACAAAAGAAGTCTTTTCAAGGGTCTGCAATCTCTGGTTGCTCTTTTTCTTGTTATCCAGTGATTTAGGCTCGGGTTGGGGATGTGGGTTATCATCAAAATAAATTAACAGAATAATGTTTTAGCAATGCCAAGGACCTGGTGGCTTCCAAGGTCCCATCCATTGAGTGCAAAAGTAATCATCATTGCCATTGTAGTAAATCTTTGTGTTTGGTACATCACTGATGAGCGTTTTCCTCATTCACCACACTGTGGTGACACTCCAAATAAGTATCCTTAGAATAAGCATGAGTATCGCATTCATTTAACACGAATGGTTTCAGCCTTGAATGGGAGAAACAATGAGTTTTTCATGTACATACCGAACAGCACTCTAAAACTGAAAGAAGGCTTAACAATTGACAAAATTATTTATATTTATGTCCAAATGATATTTGTTTTGATTCCTTTGCCACAACCTTTCATGATAAAATTACTATCAAGGAAATACTCCAATTAACTCATGATAACTTTCATCAGGGGAGGGACCTGTCGGGATGAGAATAAGGGGGCAGCCCGGAGACATCACTGGGGTGCATTTCTGTTGTTCTGTTTAGTTGGTTGGTTTTTTTTGGGAGAGGAGGGGATGAAGGAGTTTGAAGGGTGAGGACCAAACAAAAACTGACTGCACATTCACCTTTTGATACGACCCTCTTAAAGACATCACAATCTTTACACATGTACAGAATCACCCATCTTTACCGAAGCTACAGCAATTCCACTATTTCCTAATCTGAGCTTTTACACATGATTCTTCAGATTCATTTATTCCCGAACAAATACAATTCATCGCTTTGCTGACAGGGATATTAAACGGGTGGGGGAGAGAAAGAGGGAGAGGAGGGAGGAGAAGGATGGAGGAGAGAATGGAGGTGGGGGAGAGATGGAAGAGAGGGAGAGAGGAGGAAGGGAGGAGGAAGGGAAAGGAGGGAGAGAGAACGGAGGTGAGGTGGAGAGGGAGAGAGGGGGAGGGGAGGGGTGGGAGACAGAGGGATAGGGGTATGAGAGAGAGGAGTGAGAGAGAGAGGGAGAGGAGTGAGAGAGAGAGGGGGAGAGGAGTGAGAGAGAGAGGGAGAGAGAGGGAGAGGGGTGGGAGACGGAGGGAGAGGAGTGAGAGAGAGAGGGAGAGAGGTGGGAGAGAGGAGGGGGATTCCAGCAGATGTTATGGCCATATAACGTCCATCCGAGGGACGGCAGACACATTGATGAATCACCCAGCCTGTGAAACACCGCAATGACAGTTTATAGCTGGGTCAGTATTCAAACCAAGGCAAGACAGCTTGGAGCAAGCGTGCTACCTCTCGGCTATCCTGCCGTGATCTGGCAATTCGTTGCTTTATAAAAACTGAATTGATCCGAGCAGTCGTTCCGACTGCTAAAAAAAATAAAAAAAAACTTTCATTTGTCCAATTCGCACATTGTTTGACACTCCTTCCTCTCCTGAACCTCCGGAGAGTTGTATGGTGCAGTCGGGGGTCTGGCAGTTGAGTAGTGCGAGGGGGGGAGAGAAGGCAGCATGAGGGGAGGGGGAGGCAGTGCGAGGGGAGTGGAAGGCAGCGCGCTTCATGATAACATGATAATGATAAGGTTTGGCGCGCTTAATGATCTTCCTCCAAGAAATGAGAGTGACCCGACAGAGGAGGGGGAGGCAATGCGAAGGGAGAGGCAGCGTGAGATGGAGGCAGTGTGAACTAGGGGGGGGGGAGGCAGACATTTAAATGTTCCTCCAATCCAATCAGCCTCTATAACATCTTGCTACTTGGACCCGATATCCTCAGCCATATTACCTTTGGGAAAACCAGCATTACTGATCCATAGAATGACAAATATTGAAAGCCTATCAATAACAAACAGCAACTGTTTCACCCACTCTTAAAACTGCTTTAACCATTTCCGACTCAAAATAAGCTATCTTCAGACATGAATGATTATAACAATTACAGATCAATTTCACGACTGCGTAATACATTTCCAGAACATGATGTTCTCCAACTTTGCACACACTTAAAGGTATTCACTACTATAGCCATGCTTGCTGGTCTTTCCAAGTACAGCACTTATTTTCAGCATCTACAATTTTTTCAGAATTCCGCTACATAACAAGACCAATCATGTGATTGTGCAGTTCTCATTATACAATAACGGCCATTATGGTACCTCAATGGCTACCCATTCATCAGCAAATTGATCAAAAAAATCATGCTGCTCACTTATAAAACTATAATTGCCAGTGCTCAATCCATCATACCTCTTATCTTGAACCTAAAAACATGTCAGCTCTCCAAGTTCTACAAATCTCTTTCGAATTACACTCTCCACAAGATCAATAACTAAGAGTGATGGCACCTTTTCAAAATATGCCCCCAACCTTAAAATCAGGATTAGAACCTGTTACTTTATGATGTTGAAATCTCACTCATTCCATACCACCCCCTTTTTTATTTTGCTTTACAGGAGTGAGGTGATGCTTGTGGAAGAGCAAGTTTCCCTTCCAGTTTCCTCAAGCTCATGGTGGAGCTCAAACATACACTACATAGCCAAAATTTTGTGGACACATGCTCGTCCAACATCTCATTCCAAAATCATGGGCATTAATACAGAGTTACATCCATCCATCCATTGGGACCATACTCTGTGCAAAGCGTTGGTGCTGCCTAAACATTCTCCTTGGTGATTGGACACAATCCTGGACAGGTCGCAACTCCAACACAGGATACCAGCAAGCTGGCTCTCATTTTGCCGACCTCAGAAGGATGGTAGACAGTCAACCCCACCTGGTATTAATTAAACAGCCAAGTGGGATTTGAACTCAGGATCCTAGGATCCCAAGCCCACCACTCTAACCATAAAGGCAACACCTGGCATAAACAGAGTTGGTCCCCCCCCCCCCCCACTTTGCTGCTATAACAGCCTCCACTCTTCTGGGAAGGCTTTCCACTCGATGTTGGAACATTGCTGCAGGGATTTGCTTCCATTCAGCCACAAAATCGTAAGTGAGGTCGGGCAATGATGTTTGGTGATTAGGTCTGGCTCGTAGTAGTCAGCGTTCCAATTCAACCTAAAGGTGTTTGATGGGGTTGAGGTCAGGGCTCTGTTCAGGAAGGTCAAGTTCTTCCACAGTGATCTCGACAAACCATTTCTGTATGAACCTCGCTTTGTGCATGGGGGCATTGTCATGCTTACACAGGAAAGGGCCTTCCCCAAACTGTTGCCACAAAGTTGGAAGCACAGAATGGTCCAAAATGTCATTGCATGCTGTCGCTGTGGGCAGGTATAGTTCTCCTGGCATCCACCAAACCCAAGTCCGTCTGCTGGACTGTCAGATGGTGAAGCATGATTCATCACTCCTGAGAATGCATTTCCACTGCTCCAGTGTCCAATGGCGGTGAGCTTCACACCACTCCAACTGACGCTTAGCATTACGCATGGTGATTTTTGGCTTGTGTGCGGCTGATCAGCCATGGAAACCCATTTCATGAAGCTCTCCACGAACAGTGCTTGTGCTGACATTTCTTCCAGAGTCAGTTTGGAACTCAGTAATGAGTGATGCAACCAATGACAGACGATTTTCCCATGCTACGCACTTCAACACTCGGCGATCCCATTCTGTGAGCTTGTGTGACCTACCATTTTGCGGCTGAGCTGTTTTTGCTCTGAGGCATTTCCACTTCACAATAACAGCACATACAGTTGACCAGGGAAGCTCTAGCAGGGCAGAAATTTGACGAACTGACGTTGGAAAGGTGGCATCCGATGACGGTGCCACGTTGAAAGTCACTGAGCTCTTTTGTAAGGCCCATTATACTGTCAATGTTTGTCGATGGTGATTGCATGGCCTCGTGCTTGATTTTATACACCTGTCAGCAATAGGTGTGGCTGAAATAGCGGAATCCACTAATTAGAAGGGGTGTCCAGATACTTTTGGCCATGTAGTGTATATCAGATGCAAAATAATAGCAGAAAGCAGAAAGTTCTTACAACAAACAAATTTAAACTGGAAGCTGTGCGAGTTAGCTATAATCTCATAGAGAGCTCTCAGAGCAAGGATAATATAAGAAACAAAACCTCAACATGCTACCATCCTGAAATGTCACAACTTGGACCTCAAAATGAAAAACTAAATAATTAATATAAATACTCATGTCCTTGGCGAGTCTTACTCCACATTCTGACACCAACCTGTAAAGATTATGACAACTGTGGAAAAAAACACAGACAGGTTAGAAAACTTTTTATGACCACTTTGGGGTTGGGAGGGAAAGGTTGAGGACTTGGGGTTTGGAGGGAAAGGTTGAGGATTTGGGGTCCGGAGGGAAAGGTTGAGGACTTGGGGTTGGGAGGGAAAGATTGAGGACTTGGGGTTGGGAGGGAAAGGTTGAGGACTTGGGGTTGGGAGGGAAAGATTGAGGACTTGGGGTTGGGAGGGAAAAGTTGAGGACTTGGGGTTGGGAGGGAATGGTTGAGGACTTGTTGGGACGGGAGGTCGATGACATGGGGTTGGTGAGGATGGGGGGAGAGAGTTGAGGTCTAGAAGTCACCTTTTACATTGTGCGGATGCTCTGTGGATCCCTATATAATAGACGAATGCTGTCTGTCTGCACCCCACCCCCCTAGAAAAACATTAATTCTCCTTGGAGAGAAAAAATAATTAAGTAAATGTTGCTTCAAAGTAATCCAAACCTATGGGAATATTATAACATAAAAACAAATTTGTACACAAGAGATTGCATATTCACACATATAAAATGCAGATCATGCAACCTGTAGAAACGAGATTTACCCAATCAAATGTTTTGAATAAATCCATAAGTTAAGTTAAACTCATTTTCCTCTCTGTTCTTTAAACACCAGGTGTATGTAATTACAGCTCAAGACATTGCTTATTGAACCTCACATTTTTGAGCTCTTTCAACCAACACAAGAATAAAATGTCCCCTTGTTTTTATTTTTTCTATCGTGGTATTTTGTTACTTCTGCTAATTTTAATCATACTTTGAAAGATGGCCTGTATTAAAACTTACCGAATTGAGTCACCAACAATGGGTTTCTATGAATCGAGGAATTTTCGATGAGCATAACAATACAGTACATTCCTCAACAAAAGCAAAACCATCAAAAGTATTCACAAAATTGGAAGATGAAAAAGGTTATCCTGATCCGACCTTAATTCAAAGTCAGTGATATCGTTAAATTTTATAGATAGACATTCCATTTTGAAAAAGGTTGTTCCAAAACATAGACTAGTGAGGTTTTTTTTTAATGTTGATATTTTAGACAGTTCCCTGAACTCGTAAATTATATGATTTGAATTGAGAGGACATTTTAAGTTCATTGTATACGCAATAATCATAGAAAACAAAATTATGCATAAAAACAACAAGAAATTTTATGTACATGGCGAAGCCTCATGGAAGATCATTCTGTATTTAAAAAAAAAAATTGTGTTTATATTTTATTTGGGTGTTTAAAATGTCTTGTGACTATTTGACTACGTAGCCGATTTATATTTGATAAAGTTGTTTTTATAAGTATTGAAATAAATAGTTGAATTACTATATGGTTATATAGTTATGAAGGTTACATGATTACTTGTGGGGTATGCTTACACATTCATTGTAAGCAATAATGAACCGTGCTTCATACACAGGTCCTTAATAAAGAGCAGTCGTTTCAGAATGACCTCCGATTGTCCCCATTGTCTCGGATCACTCGCCTGCAATGAGCACAAGGCTGCACTTGTTTTTGGATATTTCATTTACGGACGTTTTCCGACGGCTCTGTGATTTTTCCTGGTGCATCGGCTTCGATGTCCGTTGGCACACAAAATTTCAGCTTTCTATGTCACCCATAAGGTATCAAACATTAATATCAATCAGTCAGTGAGTCAGTCATTCGATGAGTGGTTAGGTAGAGCTTTCTATATTAGCTATTGTATCATCTTTGGTGGTGGGGGGGGGGGGGTCAAAAGATCAACTGGTCCAGAACAATCATTTCTATTCTACTCATGGCACAAGCTTAGAGAGGGAGAAGTCTCTATTTGCATCTCATTGTTGTTAATTCCTTGTATCGAAGAAGACTATGGTTATGGTAGAGAGTGCCATACAAACCTGCTGCGAATGCAGAGCAGAGACTAAAGAACATTCCAAGACCAATACGCTTGAGTGTGGATGGTAGTAGGTTATAACGATACAGTAGTGGGAATAGAACACGGTCAGTCAATGGAATGAGAGCGAGGAGAAGCACAGCATTGAACATGGTCAGCCACGCTGCTGGAAACTGCAATGACATTAAAGAGTTATGATGGAGCAACCATTACCTTGACCACTTTGATGTTTCTAGCTCAACATTTGCTTCAAGATGCTGAGACCACAGTCTAAAATACCACATAATGTGTTGATGTGGTTAAATAATCTCCTGTCATTGTCCTGCAAATAATGGAGGTACAAAAATAAAGGCACTCAAAAACATTTACATATAATTTCTACAAAGCCTTTGGTATGACACAAGTCTCATAGTTATCATACTAAATAAGGCAATTCTCTGTACGTTTGAATGTATGTACAGTACGTATTGTATGTCTGATTATTATGGAATCGAATACGGCTGTGCCAATCTCCACCAAATTGTGCATACTTACCCAGGGTCAGGTCATGAGCACAAAATAATACACAAAATAATGGATGATGATTATAGGGAATGATGTAAGGTAGTGGTGAACAGCTTGTTTGAAGTCGTAGAGGGCAGAATGCATGGGAATGATCAGTCTGGGGAAGTGAGTTCCACAGGTGAGGGAAAAGAGGAACAAAGTGGTGGAGGTGAGCAGTGAGCCTGTATTTTCAGAGTTTAACAGGAAGAGGGTTACTGGCAGACTGTATAATGCCCTGCCAGACTTGGGAGGGACAGAGTCAAGAGAGGGTGGAGGGTGCAAGACCAGAAAGGAGATGGTGGAATACAGAGAGGCCTGCAATGTCTGCAATGTGAGCAACATGCTGAGGTACTCAGCTTCGTTGCTTGAGATCCCAATGATTTAAGGGCCTTGCATTCCACGGCATCACAAGGGGTAATGTATGAAGTAGGGGGCCAAGCCAATGGCAAAAGCAGTACTCCATCAAGTTGCGAATGAACGTCATCAAGCTGCAAGCTAATCACAAGTTCAGATCAGCCTAAGAAAGAACTTGCATGATGAAGGATGCTCAATCAGTAGCTGGCTTTGGAGGCCATTTAGGAAAGTCTGCCCAAGAGGATTATGGCTAGTGGTGAGACCCAAAGGTTTGAGTGACTTAACCTCAAGTGGTTTGTTTAGGTTAGTTTGATGCGATGGTTTGCCAGACTGTCCTTATGTAGAGACAGGGTGAGTGTGTGACATTTTTGGTGGTTGAAAGACATATTCCAAGTATATGATTCTAACAAAATCTGCAGAAAGGGAAGGATGATAAATTATATGGGAGAGATCAAATCATCAGCAAAGAGATGGCAGAATTTTCCACGGAATCAGAAAGATCATTGATGAAGATGAGGAAAAACACAAGGCTCAAGAGACTGCCTTGGGACACTCCAGCCTTGATAGGGAGAGGAAATGAAAGGATCCCGTTAAGAGCTACAGGCTGAACAAGGGAGGAGGTGAAGTTCGTGATCCATGAAAGGAGGTGGCCGTGGATGCCATAAGCAGAAAGGCAGCATGCCAGAATGCATCAAAGGCTCAATATATGTCCAGAGAGACAGCCCTGATCTCATGTCTGATATTGAGGGCTTCCATCCATTGTTTGGAGAGTGGAAGCAGCATGTCCAGGGTAGAATGACCGAATCTGAAACCAAATTGATGATTTGAGATCAGGCCATTGCAGAAAAGGAAAGATTTGATATCAATGGCAATGATGGATTCCATGACCGTGCTTGTAATTGGAAGCAAGCAAATCAGTCTGTAGTTAAGAGGATCCGTTTTTGCACCATGTTTGTGTATTACAGTGATGTTGGCTAATTCGTTGGGAGATGGACACTGACCCAGAAAAAATGATCAAGTGTACAGAGCAGAAAGAGGATGAGCAAGAGCAGCAGAGGAGGTTTTTAGGACACGTGCACTGATGCCATCTGGTTCTGTCACATAATTGGAATCGAGATGTGCCAGAAAACTCTCCACCTTCTCAAGTAGGAAGGACACAGTATCCATGAGCAGTTGGGTATGAAAGGGGAGGGTAGGTTACGGAGTGGGGTGTTGGGTACACAAATTATGGAAACAAGCTGTTAGTGCATCACCAGGTCTTTGACTTGATCATCACAACTTGATAGTGCATCACCAGGTCTTTGAAAAAAAGAGAAAAGTTTGAGAGTTCAGTCTTGAGGTTAGCCAGATGTTGCTTTCAGGCTTTCCTGAGAGTGGACACACACTTGTGGGTTTTATGCAAAGATCTGAGGTTGGAATCATAAAAATTGTACCATTGAAAAGCTAAATCATTAATTTCCTTGATTGTAAAGCTAATAATCGATTGACTTGGAAAATTAGTGTCTGTTTAATCATCAAGACACGACTTTTAAAAAGCCTGTCTTTCAGCTTTGAAGAAGAAG
This sequence comes from Eptatretus burgeri, assembly GCF_056783735.1. Lineage (NCBI taxonomy): Eukaryota > Metazoa > Chordata > Myxini > Myxiniformes > Myxinidae > Eptatretus > Eptatretus burgeri. Next base: position 33,061,435 of record NC_140976.1, on the reverse strand, counting down.
TGGGAATTATAGCTTAATGCAGTGGTTCCAATGTAGTGGGGGATCAGGAGAATGGGATATTTACAGGTTGTGGCAAAAGCGATATTTATTCGGAAATGTATTGTTGAGGATGCTCAGAAAAATTTGGCTCAAAAACAAAAACAAAAAAATGACATTGCATCCCCTTTCCAGGACTTCTTTTGTGTGGTGTTTGTATTCTGGTGTGTTATGTAATTATTAAGAGACATAATTAAAACTTCCACTTTATAACTGCTGGCAGTGATAACTCGGTACCAAGATGTCCCACTTTGATGCAACACCGTTTTGATCAGACACCTGACCCTGACCCATGGCGTTTCTATTATTATTATTATTATTATTATTATTATTATTATTATTATTATTATTATTATTCAATTGAATTTAGAATGGGATTAAAATATAATAAAATCAAATCAAATGGAAGACCAAAGGAAGACTGGAAGAAGATCTCGTCTCTTAAGAGATCCTGTCTTAAAAAGTCCTTCATTGGAGTAATCAGAAGGAACCCAAACAAGTAAAAAGCAAAGAGGAACCTGGATAGGAATCGCATTTCAGCTGCTCCTCCTGTACCCTCAAACCCATCCAGGCACAACCAAGTCAGCCTTATTCAAAAAAATAATAATCAAAAAAACAAAACAACCCAGATAAAAAATAAATAATTCTGGCTGCCAGACCATGTGTCCAATCAAATTGAAATTGTGGACATATTTTCCCCATCACAACTAGATCATAAATGTGAAGTTTCATGTCGATTAATTAAGCGGTTCTAGAGAAAACATTATTTGTTATTTTCTTCAATCCAATATGGCTGCCAAACCATGTGACCTATCAATTATTCCTTCACAAACTTGTACACACATGGCTTGGGGAACATTTGTTTGAAGCTTCCCCTCAATTTGTCCAGCCGTTCTGGAGAAGAAGATTTTTTATTTATGGGTTTTAGGGTAAATCCAAAAGGGCTGCCAACCCATGTGACCGATGACATCAGATGTGTGAACCTTTTGTTCCTCATGGATAGGCAGTGATACATGCAATGGATTTGCCTCAATCTGCTCAGCCACTTCAGAGAAGATTTTTGAAGGTTATTTCTTAAATACAATATGACTGCCGAATCACGTGATGGATGACATCATCAATTTTTTTCTGTGGACCATTATATCCCGAGATGACCCTCAAAAACTTTCATTCTGATCTGATGTAGCGTTCTACATATACAATTATGACGTCATACCAAAGGCACCTATGATGTCATGAAGAAATCACACATTCACCATGAAGGAGTACTTGCCATGTGCCAAGTATTAATTTTTTCCTTGGTGCGGTTTCAGAGATATCGAGGTCCAATTTTTTTCCAACATGGCTGCCACACCACGTCATCTCTGATGTCATAATTATCATTAAAACATCCTCCATGAGTAGTCGCACCAATGGTGAAAATTTCGTCTCTGATCTGACGAGCGGTTGCAGAGAAAAACACAAAAGTTCTGTGCGGACAAACAAACAAGCAGACAGACAAATAAACAAACGGACCCAAATGCAATACCCTCTCCTTAGGCGAGGATAAAAACTGCCCCATTACGACCCCGGAGGGCCCCCTTGTCCCCCAGCCCCCCAATAGGGGTGTATTTTGTAACTTCCTTGTTAAAGGACCGATTTTCACAAATGATGCATCATATGAAACCTCTTCTCAAGACAAAACATGATAATAAATCACTGTAATCTAGAAACTAGAAAAACTCGTCATTTGCCATACTTTCATTTTTTTGGGGATGAATTTCAATAATGTGGCATATTCAGGGACAACAAAACCGGGCGTAGTGGCGTGCGCCTGTAATCCGGCTACTCGGAGGCTTGAGTTGGAGGATCGCTTGAGGACGGGAGCACTGCGCTGGGCCGCGCAATGAGAGGATGTAGGACAGCCCGGAATCATGGCGAAACGCAATCCTTATCCCTGTGTCATAAGAGGCGACCAGGGTTGCATCAGGAAGGGCATCCGGCGTAAAACCTGTGCCAAATCAGTATGCGGATCACAACGGATGATTCGCTGTGGCGACCCCCTAACGGGAGCAGCCGAAAGACGAACAACAACATTCAGGGACAACAAAAGGAAAATTGGTGTGAAAAATTTGATCACAAATCCACGAGTAAGCCTCATTGACGGCATCACCATTGGCAGAGGTCCGAGCACCCTACTTCTTCCTTCTTGCAGCGACACCTTGCTGTGTCGCACCCCGTCTTACAGGCATGTTGGATAAACACCTTGCTGTGTCACACCCCGTCTTACAGGCATGTTGGATAAACACCTTGCTGTGTCACACCCCGTCTTACAGGCATGTTGGATAAACACCTTGCTGTGTCACACCCCGTCTTACAGGCATGTTGGATAAACACCTTGCTGTGTCACACCCCGTCTTACAGGCATGTTGGATAAACACCTTGCTGTGTCACACCCCGTCTTACAGGCATGTTGGATAAACACCTTGCTGTGTCGCACCCCGTCTTACAGGCATGTTGGATAAACACCTTGCTGTGTCGCACCCCGTCTTACAGGCATGTTGGATAAACACCTTGCTGTGTCACACCCCGTCTTACAGGCATGTTGGATAAACACCTTGCTGTGTCACACCCCGTCTTACAGGCATGTTGGATAAACACCTTGCTGTGTCGCACCCCGTCTTACAGGCATGTTGGATAAACACCTTGCTGTGTCGCACCCCGTCTTACAGGCATGTTGGATAAACACCTTGCTGTGTCGCACCCCGTCTTACAGGCATGTTGGATAAACACCTTGCTGTGTCACACCCCGTCTTACAGGCATGTTGGATAAACACCTTGCTGTGTCGCACCCCGTCTTACAGGCATGTTGGATAAACACCTTGCTGTGTCACACCCCGTCTTACAGGCATGTTGGATAAACACCTTGCTGTGTCGCACCCCGTCTTACAGGCATGTTGGATAAACACCTTGCTGTGTCGCACCCCGTCTTACAGGCATGTTGGATAAACACCTTGCTGTGTCGCACCCCGTCTTACAGGCATGTTGGATAAACACCTTGCTGTGTCGCACCCCGTCTTACAGGCATGTTGGATAAACACCTTGCTGTGTCACACCCCGTCTTACAGGCATGTTGGATAAACACCTTGCTGTGTCGCACCCCGTCTTACAGGCATGTTGGATAAACACCTTGCTGTGTCACACCCCGTCTTACAGGCATGTTGGAAAAACACCTTGCTGTGTCGCACCCCGTCTTACAGGCATGTTGGATAAACACCTTGCTGTGTCGCACCCCGTCTTACAGGCATGTTGGATAAACACCTTGCTGTGTCGCACCCCGTCTTACAGGCATGTTGGATAAACACCTTGCTGTGTCGCACCCCGTCTTACAGGCATGTTGGAAAAACACCTTGCTGTGTCGCACCTCATCTTACAGGCATGTTGGATAAACACCTTGCTGTGTCGCACCTCATCTTACAGGCATGTTGGATAAACACCTTGCTGTGTCACACCCCGTCTTACAGGCATGTTGGAAAAACACCTTGCTGTGTCGCACCTCATCTTACAGGCATGTTGGATAAACACCTTGCTGTGTCGCACCTCATCTTACAGGCATGTTAGATAAACACCTTGCTGTGTCGCACCTCATCTTACAGGCATGTTGGAAAAACACCTTGCTGTGTCGCACCTCATCTTACAGGCATGTTGGATAAACACCTTTGCCACTTTTGAGAGAATGGGCTTCGTTCTCCACTGGCTGTCCACTTCTTCATGATTACAGCCTCCATACATCTGGACACTTGATCCAATGTGGATGACCGATGAGGAAGAGGTGATGAAGAGGTTTTTATGTGTTGCGATTTGGGGATTGGATCCAGATGTGGCAATTAATTGGTTCAACTCTTCCTTATTGTTCGAGTCTCTCAAGGACCCCACAAAGTTGACTGGAACTCTAACTTTCACTGTCACGCATAGTCTCATTCTGGTTCCTCTCATGTCTCTTATCATTCCTTTTGAGCCTGAATGAAGAATCAAAACTTATCCGCAATGATCATTGAATGTTGAGTTGGTGTTTGGTCGAATTGAATATGGAATCGAGCCTCCATCGATGATGACAGTCTCGAAGAAGGCCCTCCAAGAGAATAAGAGAGGCAAATTTTTGGGATGTTTTGAGCACAATCGTTTGATCTTAAGAAGAGCTTTCATGTGACATCATTTGTGAGAATAGGTCCTTATACATGGAAGTGACAAGATGCATCCCTCTTGGGGGTGGGGGGCTGTTGGGGAGAAAGAGGCCCCCAGGTGTGTGAGGGGCCTATTTTTGTTTTTGAGCCAATTTGTTCAAAATATCCTCAGGAATACATTTTCGAAGAAAAATCACTTTTGGCAAAACCTGTAAATGTCATGCATATTTATTAGGGTGAGGGTCCTCTACAAATCGTAACATTTATTATTCTAAAGCAGCAAGAACCATTTGGAAGAACACGGAGGAGCACACAAATGGAAATAGTATAGTAATACTTCTTGAAACAATAGAAAAATATATAATTAGTACATGGAAGGAGCACAAAAGAAACAACAACAACAACAAAACAACAACCAAGTGTTATAAAAGATCCGTTTTTTCACGTGTTTCATTTCATTTTACATCTTCATTCAGACTTTGATATATTTATGCTAAATGTATGTGAAGTGCGACATTCTGTCTTTTGATTAAACCCATCAGCCAAGCAATGTGCAGGCACGGCAGTCGTCTCTTAAGAGATCCTGTCTTAAAAAGGCAAGTGCTAATTTTTTCTTCAAGAAAACGTACCCAAATTTCACAAAAAAAAATTACTTTGTTGCATCGCTCAGCTTCTTTCTTCACCGAGTCACGTTCCCAAAGGAAACCGGTATTCGCAGGCAATGTGAACTCGTGATGTCTGGTTATCCAGTTTAAGTATCCTCAGGAATACATTTAAGTATCCTCAAGAAGTTTGCACAATGTGAACTCATGATGTCTGGTTATCTGGTTTAAGTATCCTCAGGAATACATTAAAGTATCCTCAAGTAGTTTGCACAATGTGACCTCATGATGTCTGGTTATCCGGTTTAAGTATCCTCAGGAATACATTTAAGTATCCTCAAGAAGTTTGCACAATGTGACCTCGTGATGTCTGGTTATCTGATTTGAGTATCCTCAGGAATACATTTGAGTATCCTCAGGAATACATTTAAGTATCCTCAAGAAGTTTGCACAATGTAACCTCGTGATGTCTGGTTATCCAGTTTAAGTATCCTCAGGAATACATTTAAGTATCCTCAAGAAGTTTGCACAATGTGACCTCGTGATGTCTGGTTATCTGATTTGAGTATCCTCAGGAATACATTTAAGTATCCTCAAGAAGTTTGCACAATGTGACCTCATGATGTCTGGTTATCTGATTTGAGTATCCTCAGGAATACATTTAAGTATCCTCAAGTAGTTTGCACAATGTGACCTCGTGATGTCTGGTTATCCAGTTTAAGTATCCTCCAGAATACATTTAAGTATCCTCAAGTAGTTTGCACAATGTGACCTCATGATGTCTGGTTATCCGGTTTAAGTATCCTCAAGAAGTTTGCACAATGTGACCTCGTGATGTCTGGTTATCTGATTTGAGTATCCTCAGGAATACATTTAAGTATCCTCAATAAGTTTGCACAATGTGACCTCGTGATGTCTGGTTATCCGGTTTAAGTATCCTCAGGAATACATTTAAGTATCCTCAAGAAGTTTGCACAATGTGACCTCGTGATGTCTGGTTATCCGGTTTAAGTATCCTCAGGAATACATTTAAGTATCCTCAAGAAGTTTGCACAATGTGACCTCATGATGTCTGGTTATCCGGTTTTGCAATTTGAGAGGCGCACACAAATCAAGAAGGTGATTTAACACAGCTAGGTTTTCATTAGAAGCCGTCTGCTGCCAGAGATCCACCGCCTTGCCAAGAATTTGTTTTCACGAAATATAAAGTATTTTAAAATCAGGAGGAATTTTGTGCTCAATTTGATTCAATTGAGACAATGAATTTTTGACTCGGTCGAAATAAAAAAAGGCCGATTGAGACATGCTGATATAGTTCAAGTTTTATGATTTGTTCCGTTGTTGTATTTCCTGGAAACACCAATTGTGTGACTCAAAGGGATAATAACATCCCTGCACTGATATATTCTCAAACCGAAATTCCGTGAAACAAACAAATGGTCCTTATGAACCCCATTTTCCCAGAGACGAAGGAAGCCAATTGGCCTTGCTCATAGGTATCCTCCACTGTTCTCATAACCAAATACAGAAGTATCGCTAAACGGAGAGTTAGTTACACTGAAGACATGTTTGTTTGTGGAGCATGAGGTAGAAAATAAAAGTAACTCAAACTTCACTCTTAAATTTGGTTTTGGTATTCGAACACCACGTGCGGATATCTTCAAATTTCCTGCTGTGATTGAAGACGAGAGCGTCACTTTTATGAGTTGTTTATGAGCCATTTGTATTTCCCATATTATTCCCTTTAGAAGGGTAAGAAAAATAAATAAACATCCACTTGTGTGTGATACAGAGTTTCGGGACATTTCCAAAAAGCTGAACATTGTGGTGGTGAAATGCCCGAAACATTAGAACTGCACTCGGTAAAGTGCAAACAAGTACCTCCACCAGTCTGAACAGTTCACATTTTGTATCCCACTGAAGATGTATGGATTTGAATCCGGACTTGAACCAAAATCTAATTGATTTGTTCTTGTCGCCGACCAAACTCATCCACAAACTTTTGTCATAACGCGTTCACAACTTTTTGAAATATCGTGCTATATACTGTTTATCATTTTTGGCACTACCTTTCAATTATGATATATTGCTTTAATTTTTTTTTATTTTTAAATTCGAGTATCCAGACCTGCATCTTCACCAAAATCGAATCAGCTAGTCCTTTTCGCAAACCCACTGTCTACCAAGTTTCGGCCGAATTTGAGATATCCTGTTCACAGACAGACAAACAGACAGACAGACAGACCCGGGTGAAAACATAACCTCCATCTACCTTTGGTGATGGAGGTAATAAACTATCAATTACCAGACAAATCTATGAGAAAATGACGAGGAGAAAGACGATGAACAAAAGCAAACACAAGAATGGAAAAATACTGAAATACAATAATTGTTTAGCCATCCTCAGGCCAGGGCCATATTTTATGCTATACTGTAGACTTCCATATTGGGATATGACAAAGTTATTGTAAGAAGATTTGAATTTGTTCACATTTGGCTGCGCTTTCATTGCTCCATCAACAGTGTGATTAATTATCATCAGGACCTCGTTGAGAATGTTCTGAACCTGTCTGTGTCACTTGTTTTGACAGCACTACGGTAACGTATGTCAGTATGACAACTCACTCAGCAGGATATGGCTGCTCTTCATAATAAATGCTGTTACATGCTGTCGTGAAATTCAATATGTGTAATAAAAAAACATGATTCAAACTGATAGAAGCTGGTCTCGCTTTGCAAGTAATCCTTGGTATAGAGACCAGAATGTGTGTGTCTACCAACTTCACATAGAAAGTCATTAACTCCCTCATGATGACAAACTCCCTCACATCAGTACTTCTCCCCTACATCATCTTCACACCTGGGTTTCCCTACACCCACTCCAGGCTCCCCCACCCACACCCCTGATTGGCATCCATATACCCCATGCCCCCCCTTCCTTGCTTTCTCCATGCCCTACCCCTCTGGCTTCCTTCACCCCCAACCCCTCCCTCCCTGCTTCCTCAACTCCCTGACCCCTCCTCACTTCCTTCACTTTCTGCATTCAGCTACCATTCCACTAGGTCCAGGCATCTCTCTTCTCCCCCTGCATCCAGGCCCCTCTCTTCTCTTCTCATCTCCCCCAGTGTCTCAGCTCCTCTCCTCTCCTCGACCCTATCATCCCAGCCACTCTCCTCCCAACCAAGGTCCCAGCTCCTTTCTGCTTTTCCAGCATCCTGCACCCTCTCTGCTTCCCCAGCGTCCTGCCTACTCTGTGCTCACCACACGTCCCATTCTACATCCTCCTGCCTCCCCCTCTCCACACTCCACCACCCCTCCCTGCCAACAGCACCTCCTCCCCATCCCAAACTCTATGGACCTCCAACATAAAAGGTCTTCACTCCAATTTGAGAGATCTCCTAATCCAAGCTGCCAAACGTAAACCTGTCAGTATCTGCCTAATGGATTCCTTCCCCCACCCTGATGTCCCAGATTCCTTGGTGTCTCTTCCTGAGTTTTGTCTTTTCCAGTTGAACACATCTGAACCCCATTACAGTTTATGTTGCAGTTTATCTAGGAGTTGAGTTTATGACAAGAACTCCATTTCCCACTGACCATGTACTACTCTTCCACAGGAGTATCTTTGGCTGTGCTTTCCGCTCCGCAACCACCTACTGTGTCTGTGTACTGTCATCTTCACACCGAACAAGGACGACTCTCTTTACATCTCCCTCTCTGCCAACATGGACCATCTTATAACCACCCATCCAAACTCTGTCTTCCTCATATGGGGTGATTTCAACTATCACTATGCCAATTGGCTGGGTGTTGGTACCTCATCAACCAGCCATGGCATTGCAGCAAAGGACTTCTGTGACTCCATGGGCGTCGGCTAATCAGTGAACTTTTCGACCTGGATTTCTCCCAATGGCACGTCCTCCCTTCTGGACTTGGAAATGATGAATTTTCCGGCAAATATCTTCTGTTCCCCTGATTCACCGATTTAAGTTCATCTGATCATGTGCTTGTGAGAGTCACTATCTCTCTGGCTATTCTCAGAGAGCTGCCTCAGCACCACAGTCTTCTAGCAGTTCAATCAAGCTGACTGGCAGGGACTGCAAGTTTCCTGTTGGTGCCTTGTTATGTTCATCTCTGGAGTATGCTCCCCTACCATCCCCTCCCTCAACTCAAATGGCTGCACACCGGACTATGCTTGAGAGAAAGCTAAATGCCTTCATTCTGTGTTTGCTTCCAAATCTTGAGTACCCAAACCCACGCTACCTACACCTCCCCTACCCTCTTATACCCAACTGCTTCTGCATGTCCTGTCTCTTTCCCATTTGAGAAAGTGGAGAGATTTCTGGCAAACCTTGACTCGAATTATGCGACAGGCCCAGACAGCATTGGTGCATGTGTCCTAAATACCTGATCTGTTGCTCCTGCTCATCCTCTTTCTGTTCCGTTCACTCAGATCATTCTTTCTAGGTCAATTTCCATCTGTCTGTAAGTTAGCCAACATCATTGCAATACACAAACATGTGCAAAAACGAATGATCTTAACTACAGGCATATTCGCTTGCTTCCAATTATAAGCAAGGTCATGTGATCCATCATTGCAGCTGACATCAAATCGTTCCTTTTCTCCAATAGTCTGATCTCAGATCTTCAATTTGGTTTCGAATCCAGTCATTCTACCTTGGACATGTTGCTTCGACTCTCCCAACAATGGATGGAAGCCCTCAATCTCAAACATGAGATTTAGGGCCCATAAATATGGACATATTTTGAGCCTTTGATACAGTCTGACACCCCCACCTTGATCTCCACACTCTTTGCCTTTGGCATCCAAGACCACCTTCTCTCATGGCTCACTGACTTCCTCCACTCCTGTATTCAGCATGTATCTCTTATTGAGATCCTCTAATTTCCTCTCCCTATCAAGGCGTCTTAACCTCAGTCTTGTTCCTCATCTTCATCAATGATCTTTCTGATTCCCTGGGAAATCCTGCCAATGTCCTTGCTGATGATTCTACTCTCTGCCATATCATTTCTCATCCTTCAGACAGGCAGGCACTAGCCTGTTCCCTCTCTGTAGACTTTGGTAGAATCAGGATATAGTCAAACAATTCGAATACATACAGTACCTAAAGAAAGTCTACATCCCCTTTAAAATTTTTCACCTTTTGTTGCCTTATAGCCTGGAATGAAATTGCATTAAATCAGACTGTTCCAAGTGAAAAACTTCCAAGTGAAAAACAAATTCTACAAATTTCAGAAAATTAATCAAAAATACAAAACGAGAATATCTTGGTTGGGTAAGTGATCAGACCACAAAATGTTTTGCCACATGGCATCGGAATCTCCAGAGTGTTTTTTTTCCATTCCTCAAATGGAACACAAGGTGGGCTTTTTTGAGTAATGGCTTCCTTCTTGCAACCCTACTGTACAGGCCAGACTGGTGGAGTGCTTGGGATATTGTTCTCACATGCACACAATGATCAGTCTTTGCCATAATGGCATGTAGCCCTTTCAAAGATGCCATTGGCCTCTTGGTAGCCTCTCTGATCGGTCTCCTCCTTGCTTGGTCATCCAGTTTGGAGGGGCAGCCTGATCTCGGCAGGGTCTTGGTGGTGCCATATGCTTTCCACTTCTTCGTGATTGTCTTCATTGTGCTCCAAGGGATATTCAAGGCCTTTGAAATATTTTTATACCCATCCCCTGATCTGTTCCTTTCCACAACTTCATCCCAGAGGTCTTTTGAAAACCCCCTTGGTGCTCATGGTTGAGTGTTTGCTGTGAAGTGCACTACCCAGCAGAGGAAACATACAGGAACATCACTGCAACAATCAGAAAGTAATCAGAATCACTGCAATTTCAAACAGGTGGAGGCCAATTAAGTTGGTGTGTGATTTTGAAGGTGATTGGTTACACCTGAGCTAATTTTACAATTGCTATCATTAGGGGGGTGGACAGTTATCCAACCAAGATATTCTAGTTTGGTATTTTTTATTAATTTTCTGAAATTGTACAATTTCTTTTTCACTTGGAAGTTGTGGGTTATGCTGTGTAAATAAAGGTGGAAAATGTCTGATTTAATGCAACTTAATTCCAGATCATAAGGGAACAAAAGGTGAAGATTTTGAAAGGGTGTAGACTTTCTATCGGCACTGTTTTTAAACCCCAACAAATCCCATATACTCACCCTATCTCTATAAAAGGAATGTCTGGCAAACCCTCCCATCTATTTCTGAAGCAAATAACTTGAAGAATTCGTTACTCAAACCTTTTGGCCTCACCATCAGCCATGATATTTCTTGGGCAGACCATGTTTCCAAAATAGCTACCAAAGCCGGCTGCTGACTGAACAACCTTCACCATGCAAGGTATTTCCTTGGCCAGTCTGAACTTTTGACAAACTACAAGGCCTTCATTCACAGCTCGATGGAGTACTGCTCTCCCTTTTGTGCTGGTGCCCCTGTCTCACACATTGCCCTTTTTGATGCCATGGAAAGCAAGGCCCCCAAAATAATTGGGATCTACAGCGACGAAGCTGAGTATCTAGGTCTGTATTCTACCACCTCCTTTTTTTTGTCTTGAACCCTCTGCTCTCTCTTGGCTCTATCGCTTTCACATTTCTGCAGGGAGTGCACATTCTGCCAGTAACCGTCTTCCTGTTAAAATCCCAAGATCCAAGCTCGCTGCTCACCTCCACTCATTTGTTCCTCTTTTCCCTTGCATATGGAGCAACACCCCAGTCCAATCAGTCACATTCTTCCCTACAAGGTTTCAATACAGCTGTTCACAAATACCTCAGATGTACCACTACCTTGGCTGGGTGTTGGTACCTATTTAACCAGCCATGGCATTGCAGCAAGGACTTCTGTGATTCCATGGGCCTCACCCAATCATTGAACTTTCCAAGCCGGATTTCTCCCAATGGCACTGTGCCTTCAGAAAGTATTCACACCCCTCGACATTTTTACATTTTGTTGTATTACTGCCTGAATTTAAAATGGATTAAATTGAATTTTTTTGTCACTGATCTACACAAAATATCCCTGGTGTTGGCTTAATGGTTAGGGTGGTGGACTTGGGATCCTAGGATCCTGAGTTCAAATCCCACTCGGCTGTTGGATTAATACCAGGTGGGGTTGATTCTGCCTGTCATCCTTCCGAGGTTGGCAAAATGAGTACCAGCTTGCTGGTATCCTGTGTTGGAGTGGTGACCCGTCCAGGATTGTGCTCAATAGCCAAGGAGACTATGAAGGCAGCACCAACGCTCAGCACAGAGTATGGTCCCATGAGATGGATGGATGGATCTGCACCCCATAATGCCAAAGTGAAAACATCGTTTAAGAAATTTTTACAAATTTAAAAAAAAACATAGGGGCATTACCTCTGGGTGCTCACCTGATAGTGGCTGGATAAGAAAAACAGGGAACCAGTGGTAGGCACAGATGACCCACAAAATATATAATGAAGAAGAAACTAAATACCTATGGACTTTTGTTTTTAAAGCCGTGAACAAACTTTAGTACATCACGGGTGATAAAGGTTGTGGTTAGGTTTCATCAAAATTGTGTGTGGTTTTGCAGAAGAAAGCAAATACATATTTTGGGGAGCTAACTCCCCCCCCCCCCTTTACACCCCATGCTTTTCAATGGTGTGAACAAACTTTGGAACATAAACGGTGATGAACGTTAGGGGGAAAATTTCATTGAATTTGTATGTGTAGTTTCAGAGAAGTTGCAAGTATTAATGGATGGACGGACTGACCGACGGATGACTCCTCATCCCATAAGCTCCCGGTAACTGCGTTCCAGGTGAAATAATGAAAAGCTGAAATGTCTTGCATCAATAACAATTCAACCCTTTGACCATGACACTCCAAATTGAGCTCAGGTGCATCCAATTTCCTGTGATCATCCTTGTGATTTCTCTACAACTTGATTGGAATCCACCAGTGGCCAATTAAATTGATTGGATATGATTTAGAAAGAAACACGCCTTCCTATATATGGTCCCACAGTTGACAATGCATGTCAAAACAGGAACTCTACCATGAAGTCCAAGGAACTCTCCGTAGAACTCCAAGATAGAATTGGGAGGAGACTGTAAAACTATTGGTTTTGGTATTCCCTTCGTTGCAGTAAACAAAGAGGTAGAAGAACAATACTGCATAGCAAAACCCTAATTGTATCTGGAACAGAGCAACTGATTCATTTCACTTAATTACAACATGGTGTATTAATCAATGGTTTATGTTATTGTTTAATTGCATGCTTTAATAGTTATTACAACAATTGGCAAAAATGTAATTATACGATGTCACGTGATTGGGGAATGGGGGAGGAGGTCGTGACTCTCATAGGGTGCAATCAGTCGAGGACGCCCAAGAAGGCAGCAACCACATCCACATCAAGCAGCTGCATTCAGAGTGGTTTGGATGCAGACATTTAATCAAATGCTAGTGAAATTAGGCAACTATTTTATTAACCATTATGATGTTGTATAGAGCACATGATTATTGCACTGACGTTGTACTGAGCCCCTTTGGCTCTGACCAAGGGTAAAACATATTTTTTTTTCCAATTAAATGCACATATGTGGGCACATGCACACACGCACCATTTTTTTGTTTCATATCATTATCTGTCCATGACCTCACAGATTGTTGAGGTGCCATGCTGGGATTCCCTTTGGCAAACAGACTGGGTCATGCCAATTTCCTCTCCACGCCAAGTTGTGGGAGAATTGTGTAATTGGTTCACTGTGCCCGCAATAACTTGATGACTCTTCCTCGAAAGATACCATGGGATTATTAACAACTACCAGCAATCGATGCAAGCAGACGGGTTGCCAATTTAACACCCGTCCGAGGGATGGCACACCCTTGAGAATGTTCGGCATATGAAGCACCAATCTGTTAGTGTATAATCAGTTCAAGAATCAAGCCAGAAATAGATACCTCAGAAGGCAGTGTACTACCTCTGCACCACCAAGTCAGACCTTGTTCAAATTTTGAACAAAATATTTCACACAAATTGCCCACTACACCATCAGCAAGAGAGCCCTCTGGTGCAGACATAGAGGACATCGAACATTTAACCAAGGTCAAAAACATTTATCAGGGAGGGTGGGAGGATATATTTCCCCATCTTTCCTTACAATGGCATCTTGCCACACCTTATTCTCCCAATATATGAATATAACCCTCACTGACAAAAAAAAATAGAAGTACCATTCTGTATTCTTTGGTCCACTGCATACCTCTTACTTATGCATTGGCGAGAAGATGGAACGCATGTGTTATTTGCTGTTATTGACTTTCTAGAAGCTGAGAGCTACACAAAGTAGACAAGGTGGATTGAGCAAGACTGACTGACCAATGGAAGCTCGTAGAAACAATAAAGAAAATATTCCATCTATTTTCAAATTCGTGTTCTTTTCAAATAGCACTGTGAGATATTTTAGGTCCACATGGCTGATTGTGAGCTTCAAAGTCCTTTCTTTTGAAGACTGCAATTACACAAATTTCAAACAAACAATAAACCAAGATGAACATCACTTAAACAAAGCAAACATATATATATATATATATATATATATATATATATATATATATATATATATATATATATATATATATATACATATATACATATACATATACAGTTAAACCCAAAATTATTCATACCCTTACCAAATTTGGAGAATTTTTAATCGTGTTATTTGATGAACGAGTTTCTTCTGGCTTAAGTTACATAAGAATGTAACAAACGCCTGAAATAATCACTGCATGACACATTTCAAGAAATACATTGTTTCGGGGGTATTTTATTCATAGATTTACAAAAATCATGATCTTGACCTGATGTTTGGATACGCAAGACCAATCAGGGTCTTGCGTATCCATTGTCACTTATCTGAAAAGGCAATATTACTTGTGATAGAACAATGTTCGGGAAAGGTTTTTTTTTTAAGGAAACATTTTGTTTTTGCAATCAGCAAAATTAAATTTCTTGTGTTACCAGGTTTAATTAGGACATGGCGTAAATTAAAGTACCGGTAAATCGATTAAATGATATCAGGCCTAGAGACAGATATTGCGGATTAAAAAATGTTTTTATAAACATGATAAAGGATGAGATGATCACATTTGACCCGTTCTTAAGTGGACTAGGTACAGGAATTGACACTTAAGAATGGCCAATCCATGGACAGGGTGGTCTGAGAGACATTTTTGGCTAAACTTCCATCTTTGTACTCAATCATGCTAATTAACGTGGTAATTAGCGCTAATTAGGGGTGTTCTTAAGTAGACTAAGTACAGGAGTTGACACTTAAGAATGGCAGATCTTGATTTTCACCCCAAAGATGAACAATTTAGCGCTGGTTTCATTCATGTACCTAATTATGCTAATTAACCCCCCCCCCCCTGGCAGCACTGAATCAGACCTTTGACCCGTTCTTAACTGGACTTGGTACAGGATTTGATGCTTAAGAATGGCCGAAACTTAGTCAGGGTACCCTACTGGATATTTTGGTGCAAGTCTCATTTTTGTACTCAATCATGCTAATTAACGTGGTTATTAGCACTAATTAGGGGCGTTCTTAAGTAGGCTAAGTACAGGAGTTGGCACTTAAGAATAGCGGATCTTTATTTCTACCTTCCAGGAGAACATTTTGGCACTGGTTTCATTCATGTACTCAATCATGCTAATTAAACTTGAATTTGGGGTTACTTTAAGTGGTCGCCCCCAGGAATGGTACGGGAGATGAAACTTAAGAATGCCCGTTTGAGGGTCCCATGTTGTATCCCATCATATTCCAAGCCTCAAACCTTTTGTACTCGCAATGCTAAACAAATCTCCATGGGCTCCTGGACTAAAGGGTCCTGAGTTCAAGCCTTGTTGCCCGCTGAATTACTTCACCAGGGCATTGATTCAGCCTGCCATCCTTCCGAGGTCGGCAAAATGAGTACCAGCTTGTTGGGATGACCGAGTCATTCGAGTATCCTGTGGCGCAGTGGCGACCCATCCAGAATTGTGCCCAATAGCCAAGAAAACTGCTTCAGCAGCAACGACGCTCTGTACAGAGTATGGTCCCAATGGATGGATGGATGGATATATATATATATATATATATATATATATATATATATATATATATATATATATATATATATATATATATATATATATATATATTGTTGCGGATTCGCGCCCGCCGGCGTGCGAACGGCCACGTAACTCGAATCGCGGCACGTCGCCCACCGGACGGACAATCCCGTCGTGACCCTCCCGGACCAACGCCGGGAACTAGTCACGGGTGGGCCTTTCGGCCTCACCACGATCGTGCCAATCGGCCCCCCGCGTGGGATAGGGTTGCTCGCCAAATTCGACCTACCTAAGTACCCACACGGAGGGTAGACCGGGCGATCGCACCTCGCCGCAGGTCGACTTCGGACATGGGCCACTTTAAGCGACCCGTTCCGTACTATCGGGATAACCGAGCGGTGTTATCGTCAACCTCGACGGTTCGATTAATTATTGGGCGTATTTAGCCCACGACCAACCCTTTACGTGAAGTAAGATGGAGATTCAATAAAGGAAAAGACGAAGCGAAACGGGAAAAACAGTTCAACATAAAGCACATTTATTCTGCGGCAAACGGAAAGCACACATATACAATTATACACCAAAAGCAAATGTAAAAATAGAAGAAGCACAACAATTCTGCACAAAAAGCAAATGTAACAATGCAGATCTACTACCGACGACCGAGCACACGGCAACACTTATACAGTTTTACTTCACAGACGGCGCCGACAACACATATACTCAAAGCAAAAGAAAAAGGGACCACCCTCAACGATGAGGGGGGCAGACGGGCCTGGGGCCGAGACCGCGTCGAGCCTACCCGTCTGGTGATGAGCCGCAAAATGGCGGTGGCGCCCCGACTCCGCGGGCCTCGCTGGCACTGCCTGGAAATGGGGTGGGAACGGGGCCCCCTTTTCACACTATCTCAGCGCGGGGGGAAACAGGAGGGGGTTGTTGATGCTCGGGGGAATGAGGATATCTCGCTGGCTTGGGTCCCGCGACGAGCGTCTCCACCGCGACCTCGGTCGCGTTACCGGCCTCCCCTCTCCGCAGCTCCCCGACTCTGACACGAGCGCCCTCTCGACTGCCTTCGCCGCCGCCACCTCTCCAACTCTCCACCTCTCCACTCTTCTCAGCTCCGTCCAACTGCTTTCTCTGACTCTTCTCTTCTCAACTCTCCTTGACTGACTCAACTTTTCGGCGAGCGATCGTGGCCCTTTATAGCCCCCGGGGCTTCGCTCCTTCACCTTCGACCCTTCACCTCTGGCTGGCTCCCCATTGGACAGAGGAAAAGTGGGCGTGAATGATTTTTGATCCGCGAATCTGCATATAGCGATTATACTCCGACGCACCTGGAGGCGGGGCCAAATCGCCCCACGCTCGCCGATAGGACGGAACAGAAGTGGGCGTGAATCGTTTTCGATCCGATTTCTCGGAAAGGCTGGTGTTTTTGCACCCGCTGCTCGGTGCGCGCCCTGCACGAGTCCAGGATCAGCGCCCACAAGCGGCGCGGGAATGACGGTGATGCGATGGTTGCGAGAGCGAGATGTGACGGCAAGGGTCGTGGCTGTTGTTGTGAAGCGGCGTTGCAGTTGGTGGTTGTTGTGTGATGGCTGTTGAGACGTGGTTGGTGGTGGTTGTGGTGGTAGTAATGGCGGCTGGTCCAAAATAAAGATAGTAAAAGAAAAACGGCTATCTAAAAGGGTCGCAGCCCGAATTAATGACATTTATTCCCTCTAAACAACGGGTTTGGGCCTAACTACACATATACTTACAGAGATATCTCACCTAAGGGACCTGAATGGTGGTTTGCGAATTTCGTCAACCACAACACTACCCCCTCCCCTTTTTACAGACTCGTTCCGAGTCGTCAAATTTTCGTGTGCCATCATGTGTAGTTTTCCCCTAGTACATTTTACCTACGGATCCCTGAGTGCGACATTCATGGTATTCGTGTCCCCAAAATAAACTGCAGGCCCGTGTTGTAGCTGCCAACAGGGCAGTTCTCGCAGCTTGCAAACTGTTGCTTTCTGATCCTGGCGCACATGGCAATGAACAGGGGGGGGGGCAAAGCAAAAATTGAACGGGGCTGGTGAACTGGGGCAGTGGGCATGGCATGGCAAAGGTGATCAGGCAAACACAGCCTGCAGAACAAGGCCGCTGCAGGCAAACACAGCCGGCAGATGAACTGGCCGGCACAGGCCTTGAAGCACAGCAGCTGCAGACAATCCGACCAGCACAGGCCTTGCAGCACAGCAGCTGCAGACAATCCGACCGGCACAGGCCTTGCAGCACAGCAGCTCCAGACGATCCAGCCGGCACAGGCCTTGCAGCAAAACAACAGCTGCCGATGAAGTGGGCCGGCCTTTGCCTTGCAGCAACGCAGCCAGCAGATGAAGCTGGCCAGCCTTTGCCGTTCAGTGGAGGTTGGTGGAGGGAGTGCGGTGGTGCTGGCCACTCGGAAGGCGGGCTCGGACCTACTCTACGGTCTCCCTCCCAACCTATCGCCTTTGCCTGTCATTGTCTATACCCACTCCCTTAATTTGTCAAACCCCAATTTAGCCCCAACTTATTTTTTTATTTTTACTTCCCCACTATAAATCGTCCCCTAACCCCCTGTACTGTCCTTGTTCGGCTAACCTATCCTGTCACCTAGCCTACTCCCAACCCCTACGTTCCCTTCCCGGAGGGGAACAAGGGAGAGCTAGCGTCCTGTGTCAAGGCCCAACGAAGCCTCAGGATGGCCTCCCCAGAGTTCAGCGATCTATAACCAAAGTGGGTCCAGCGGCCCACAACGAGAGCGAGGGGATGGATGGTGCGGAGGGGTACACTTCCTAATCTACCCTATCCATTTAACTGTTAAACTACCCCGGGGCTTTCAACAAGCGCCTCTCGCTTAAACTATTGGTTCTAACAACCCAGATTCCCGTCGCCTGTGTTGGTGTCCTCACAATTTCGGGCCTCGCCCCCCAATTTTCTCTCCGTGCCCTCACACGGTCTCATGGCTGGGACACGTGGCTCCCTTTGGCAGGCACGACCCTCTGCCGATTCTCCGACGATGGCACCCCCGGGCACTACCCTGCCTCCGAGCCTACCAGCTCCCTAACACCGGGGAGTGCCCCCCATGGCACCTCCCCTGAAACGCACACGTGGCAGGCTGGCTTCCCGGGCCCCTTTCCGAGGGTCACCCGTGCCCACAACACTGCCCACGCGGCTAATGGTGCCCCGGGCCCCCGCACCAAGCAGGCGCACCCGTGCCCACTACGCTATCCCGGCCCCCCATGGGCCCTTGGCCTACTACGGCCGACTAGCCTGGTGCCCGGGGTACCCACTCAGCGATACTCACCTTTCGCAGCCACGCTCCCAGCCCGTCAACAGGGCTCCTGCACCCCTCCAAACGGGTTTCGAGCCTACACTCCCACCAACAACAAAACAACCTCCATTTTTCAATTTGACTAACCCCCTAACTCAGTCTACACTGACCCCGGGGTCCCTTGGGCGGGAGTCACTCCTCCCCCCAATCACTCATCGCACCATGCAGTCCCCATTCGCTCCATACACACAGACCCGCTGGCCTCACTCACTCACCAAGCACATGCTTCCACTTCACTCACCAACAACTCTTCAACACACTCACCACTGAACTCTGCCATCCTTCTAACTACCTCCCCTAACTAACTCGTGCTCCCACGTCGTCCCTTAAACTAGTAGCACGTTCCTTTTAACACTACGTAGCTAAACTACGTCCCCTCTACGCATTCACAAGTCTGTCCATGTCCTCAAATCCTAAAATAACTTTTATTTCCCCACCTAAAGCTCATCTAAATCCCTCTAACTAATCCATTCCACGGGCCCCATGAGGACTTACCCCTGCCCCATGGAGCCGGTCTAGCTATGCTAACCCTTCCCCCTAACTAGTTTCCATCCTGTGCCCAGGTCAAGGGGGTCTTCCACCCCTTGTCCAGGAATCCTGTGCACCCGAAAGTGAGGCTTGCTTTTTTTTTCTTTTTTTTTTTTTACATGCGCAGCACCAGCGCGGCAACTCACAGCTCGCGCACTTTGCACCTGCCCGTGACGTCATGCAGCTGCACGTGTACCTCGTCCCTCCTTGGACGGTACCATCCGGCAGGGATACCCCTCCTGCCGGATTCCAACCCCACGTGCAGCCATGACGTCACCGTGCGCAATAAAAAAAAACACAAGCCCCACGTCTCGAGGGGTTCCCCACGCGAACACATGTGCTTTGCCCGTTGGAGCTTAACACACACGATCGCGTGGAGAACCCGTCCGGTCCAAATCCGAAATCCTGCCTAAACTTTGTCCGTCCGCGGGATCGGCAAATCCACCGCGTGCGTTTCCGGACCGGGACTTCACTCTCGCAAGCGAGCACGTGGGGGCCTCGTGCGTTGCACAGCACGGACCTCGTGCTCGCTGCTGGGTGGACCCGGCACGGTTCCCGAATCAGCTGCAGCCGCTACCCGGCTTTCTTTCCTCTGTCGCAGTCTCCGTCTCCATTCCACACACGCACTCCCACGTGTTACGACGCACACACACCTCACCATTAAACTCACACCGGGAGACGCGGCTGCATGTTCACACATGCCGACCGACATCTCCCTCACATACAGCGACCTTACACACGCTGTCTCTCTCACACTCGGCCGCTCACTCATGCATGCCATTTCCCTTGCACACGTGGCTCCACTCACTCGCGGCCTTCCACTCACTCGTGCCATTTCCCTCACACAAATCATACCACTCACACAAGCGGGGGAACTCGCCCGCGGTGTCTCATCCATACTGGCGGTTTCATCCACACACGGGGACGCACTCACACCTTGCACCACACACACCGGGACAACCACACTGGGGATTTGTGTCCCCACAAGGGTCTCCGGGGCCTCTATACCCCCCAAGCTCTCCGTGCTCCTGTCCACAGCACTCCTCCCCTCCACCTCACAAAGCACGACCGAACCCACCTGGTCGTGACTCGCCTCAAGGGGGCATACTCGCTCCCCTCGTTCCTGGAGGAGGCCATCCAGGTGCTCGCACTGGGCCTCCACCCAGTCCGCCAGCTCCCCCTCATGGTCCTCCACTACCTCTGTGTGTGTGTGTGTGCGTCACTAACCTTGTCCAATTCACCCTCTATCTCCCGTGTCTCTATACATTTTATTCTTTCTGTCGTCTCCTCGTGTTTATTGGTCTCTGCTTCTTTCTGGCGTCTTTCCCTTATCTTTATGTAGGTCAACCTTGCTTTCTCCTTAAGTCGCTCCCGTCCTTCCCTGTTTTTCACTCCTTGCTCTTTCACGATCTCCGCGTATTCCAACCTATTTTTTTCCTTTTGTCGTTCCGTTTCAAATTCATACTCTTTCAGTTTTTTATTCCACTGTCTCTCTTGTTCCTCGTTCTGCAATCTCATAGTTTCCTTTAATTGATGGATTTCTTTCTCCTGTCTCATTCCTTGTTCTTTGTATTTCCTATTCCACTGTCTCTCTTGTTCCTCGTTCTGCAATCTCGTTATTTCTTTCAGTTGGCTGACTTCCTTCTCCTGTCTGATTCGTTCTTCCTTCATTACTCTTTTTTGCATCTCATTCTGCAATCTCGTGGTTTCCTTCTGTTGGCTGACTTCCTTCTCCTGTCTGATTCGTTCTTCCATCATTACTCTTTTTTGCATCTCATTCTGCAATCTCGTGGTTTCCTTTAATTGATGGATTTCTTTCTCCTGTCTCATTCCTTGTTCTTTCAGTACTCTTTCTTGTTCCTCATTCTGCAATCTCGTTATTTCTTTCAGTTGGCTGACTTCCTTCTCCTGTCTTATTTGTTCTTCCTTCATTACTCTTTTTTGCATCTCATTCTGCAATCTCGTGGTTTCCTTCTGTTGGCTGACTTCCTTCTCCTGTCTGATTCGTTCTTCCATCATTACTCTTTTTTGCATCTCATTCTGCAATCTCGTGGTTTCCTTTAATTGATGGATTTCTTTCTCCTGTCTCATTCCTTGTTCTTTCAGTACTCTTTCTTGTTCCTCATTCTGCAATCTCGTTATTTCTTTCAGTTGGCTGACTTCCTTCTGTCTGATTCGTTCTTCCATCATTACTCTTTTTTGCATCTCATTCTGCAATCTCGTGGTTTCCTTCAGTTGGCTGATTTCCTTCTCCTGTCTCATTCCTTGTTCTTTCAGTACTCTTTCTTGTTCCTCATTCTTTAATCTGGCCTTCGCTTCCAGCTGTTCGATCTGTACAGTGTGGTTCCTTAATGTTTCATTCTCTGTTGTCGTTCTTTCTTCTCTCACCATCCTCAACTCGTTTTGTAATTCCCTCTCTTTGTTTTGGTGTTTCTGTAACTCAGAAGCTTTCTTTTCCAATTCCTTTCTCATCTCCGCACACTCCGACTTTGCTTTGGCTTCTAATTGTTCAATCTGCTCAGTGTGGTTCCTTAACGTTTCATTCTCTGTTTTCTTCCTTTCCTCTTTTAACATCCTCAGTTCGTCTTGTAATCCTCTTTCTTTGTTTTCGTGTTTCAGTATCTCAGAAGTTTTTGTTTCCAATTCCTTTCTCAATTTGCGTGCTTCTTCACTCATTTCATCTCTTCTTTCCACCGCTTCCCTCCTCAATTCGTCCCTTTTTTACTGTATTCATTTAGTTTTTTCTGCCATTCCTTTCCCATTCTAATCTCCCCTTCCAGGATTTCTCTTTTAAACTGGCTTGCCCTTACCTCTCGCTTCAGTAGTTCCAATTCTCCATCTTGTTCGCGTTTTTCCTTTTCGAGCTTTGTTTTCCTTTCTCCTTCCTCCCTCAATTCTCCCTCCAGTTCTTCGAACTGTTCTGACTTTTCCAGCAATTCCTCTGTCCTTTCCTCGAGCTGTCTCTCTCCTCTTTTTATCTTCCATTCTAGGCTTTCTCTTTCCTGATTGCCTGTTCTTATCTCTTCCTTCAATTGTTCCAACTCCCCATCGTGTTCACATTTTTTTCTCTTCCAACTGTATTTCCCTCACTCTCTCCTCCAGTTCTTTGAACCGCCTTGCTTCCTCCAATAATTTTTCCATTAATTGTTTTACTTCCAAGTCGTGCTCCTTTTGTTTCTTTTCAAGCTCGGTTTTCCATTCTTCCTCCCATTGTTTCCTTTCCTGGGAGATACCAATCTGCTGTTCCTCTATTCTTTTGTTCAGTTTGCTCTTCGCATATTCCAACTGACGGGTATAAAACACTACCAAATTCTTTTTCCCACATAATTTGTCGACTCTATTGGCCAAGTCATGTTTTTGCCACCGAATTCGTTCCAGTAAATCGTCCAATCGCTGTGTCCCCCCGTACACGTAATTTTTCTGAAGCGCGTCTGCGTGCCGTTGTGACTCGTCCACTCCACGTTGCACCTCCTCGATATATTCTTCATAACGCTTCACCTTTTCCAAGACATCCCCCAATTGTGCCTGAAGCCTGCCAATGCTCGCATAGTCATCCTGCCACGCCTGCCATGGCACATGCCGTGACCACGTGGCTTGAACCGGTGACTGGGAGCTTACGCCTCGTGCTGTGCCATTAATATCAGCCCGCTCCGTGCTGCGCTGAGGTGCGATCGCGCTGCCATTGTGCGACTTCGTTTGCCGGCAAAGTTCGTGCTCAAGCCGCTCCCACTGACCACAGTTAGTGGTGGGGTTATAATTATAAAAAGAACCGACCTGGGCCATGGATCCTACATGACAACACATACCTAATACCCCCGGCTCCCGCTCGCCTTGAGACGCCATCTTATTTCTCGTAAAAGGTTAATTTGAATCGCTCGTAATTTGGAGGGAATCGGGGGTCGCTCCTCTCACCCCTGGACCGATTCCCGTGAATTTAGCTGGAGACAGGAGAGCCCGTTGTCCCGTTCTCCGACACCAGTGTCGCGAGGAGGGGGATGAGTTTGTATCCCACTCCTGACACCAGTGTTGCGGATTCGCGCCCGCCGGCGTGCGAACGGCCACGTAACTCGAATCGCGACATGTCGCCCACCGGACGGACAATCCCGTCGTGACCCTCCCGGACCAACACCGGGAACTAGTCACTGGTGGGCCTTTCAGCCTCACCACGATCGTGCCAATCGGCCCCCCACGTGGGATAGGGTTGCTCGCCAAATTCGACCTACCTAAGTACCCACACGGAGGGTAGACCGGGCGATCGCACCTCGCTGCAGGTCGACTTCGGACACGGGCCACTTTAAGCGACCCGTTCCGTACTATCGGGATAACCGAGCAGTGTTATCGTCAACCTCGATGGTTCGATTAATTATTGGGCGTATTTAGCCCACGACCAACCCTTTACGTGAAGTAAGATGGAGATTCAATAAAGGAAAAGACGAAGCGAAACGGGAAAACAGTTCAACATAAAGCACATTTATTCCGCGGCAAACGGAAAGCACACATATACAATTATACACCAAAAGCAAATGTAAAAATAGAAGAAGCACAACAATTCTGCACAAAAAGCAAATGTAACAATGCAGATCTACTACCGACTACCGAGCACACGGCAACACTTATACAGTTTTACTTCACAGATGGCGCCGACAACACATATACTCAAAGCAAAAGAAAAAGGGACCACCCTCAACGATGAGGGGGGCAGACGGGCCTGGGGCCGAGACCGCGTCGAGCCTACCCGTCTGGTGATGAGCCGCAAAATGGCGGTGGCGCCCCGACTCCGCGGGCCTCGCTGGCACTGCCTGGAAATGGGGTGGGAACGGGGCCCCCTTTTCACACTATCTCAGCGCGGGGGGAAACAGGAGGGGGTTGTTGATGCTCGGGGGAATGAGGATATCTCGCTGGCTTGGGTCCCGCGACGAGCGTCTCCACCGCGACCTCGGTCGCGTTACCGGCCTCCCCTCTCCGCAGCTCCCCGACTCTGACACGAGCGCCCTCTCGACTGCCTTCGCCGCCGCCACCTCTCCAACTCTCCACCTCTCCACTCTTCTCAGCTCCGTCCAACTGCTTTCTCTGACTCTTCTCTTCTCAACTCTCCTTGACTGACTCAACTTTTCGGCGAGCGATCGTGGCCCTTTATAGCCCCCGGGGCTTCGCTCCTTCACCTTCGACCCTTCACCTCTGGCTGGCTCCCCATTGGACAGAGGAAAAGTGGGCGTGAATGATTTTTGATCCGCGAATCTGCATATAGCGATTATACTCCGACGCACCTGGAGGCGGGGCCAAATCGCCCCACGCTCGCCGATAGGACGGAACAGAAGTGGGCGTGAATCGTTTTCGATCCGATTTCTCGGAAAGGCTGGTGTTTTTGCACCCGCTGCTCGGTGCGCGCCCTGCACGAGTCCAGGATCGGCGCCCACAAGCGGCGCGGGAATGGCGGTGATGCGATGGGTGCGAGAGCGAGATGTGACGGCAAGGGTTGTGGCTGTTGTTGTGAAGTGGCGTTGCGGTTGGTGGTTGTTGTGTGATGGCTGTTGAGACGTGGTTGGTGGTGGTTGTGGTGGTAGTAATGGCGGCTGGTCCAAAATAAAGATAGTAAAAGAAAAACGGCTATCTAAAAGGGTCGCAGCCCGAATGAATGACATTTATTCCCTCTAAACAACGGGTTTGGGCCTAACTACACATATACTTACAGAGATATCTCACCTAAGGGACCTGAATGGTGGTTTGCAAATTTCGTCAACCACAACACTATATATATATATATATATATATATATATATATATATATATATATATATATATATATATATATATATATATATATATATATATATATATATATATATATATATATATATATATATATATATACATATATATACATATATATATATATACATATATATATATATATATATATACATTTTTATATACGTACATAAAGGCTAATGAGGCACCACTAACTTCAATTGGTGAAGCCAGATTGTATTTGGAACCCACTTATCAAAGTCAGACGGTTGCAGTCAGACGGTTGCAGTCAGACGGTTGCAGTCAGACGGTTGCAGTCAGACGGTCGCAGTCAGACGGTCGCAGTCAGACGGTCGCAGTCAGACGGTCGCAGTCAGACGGTCGCAGTCAGACGGTCGCAGTCAGACGGTCGCAGTCAGACGGTTGCAGTCAGACGGTTGCAGTCAGACGGTCGCAGTCAGACGGTTGCTCGTTGGTTCCAGCCAGACGGTTGGTGAGCTGGCGACAGTTGGTGAGGACCTTGCAGCCATACAGTTTCTCACAGCACCTCAGCTTCTCACAGCTCCTGGCAGCTGTCCGTCAGTTGTAGCTCCTGGTGGCTCCTGACGGTGGGTGACACTCGGACCGTTAATGCTGGTTCTGCTCTTGGCGTACCTGATTCTTATGGGTGACGTCAACTGGCGTTCAAGCCTGTTTACGAGTGGGCGCACAGCAAGGCTGGGCGCGAGCAACGGACAAGGCACGCGCATATATTTCAGGATCTTTTATTTGACAGACGACGACTTCTATTTGGTGAGCGAGACTGGATTTCTCCCCCCCTCGCCCCCCCCCGAATGATCTGCTGGGTACCCTTGTCTCGTGTTTAATTGATAAGTAAGGCATAGTGATAAGCATCTGCTCTCTGTCTCTTTTTCTATCAGTACCTGATGAATTCTTCATTTGCTTGTGATAATTTTGATTGATTTACATTTCCTTATTTTTACCACACGGAAATAAAAATTTCTTTTCATTTAATTTTTCCTTATTAATAAATTCCTTTGTTGACGTTCCAACCTGACCATGCTTGTCCTTTCCTTTCATTGATCCAGCATTGTCCGAACATAGATAGACAGGGAGGTAATTACCAAACGAATTGACCTGTAATAGTCTACACACACCAGCGATTAAACACTCGGCTGCCCAAATTAACATCTAATCAAGATGAGATTGGTGCTTTGCTGAGGGCACGCTCCCCATTCAGGAAACCATGTGACCTCCAGTTAAACGGCAAAATTAGATGGTGCACAATGAAATTAGTGGTTAACTGATTGGCATTCATGGTTCTAAAGCAACCCACCGTATCACGAAGTTAATTGTGAGTGGTGGCCCCAGATTCGGCTCTTCTGAGGACAAACAGGGATAAACCCCCTCATAATACACTTGGTACCCATGGCCGTAATAATACATATATATATATATATATATATATATATATATATATATATATATATATATATATGTATATTGGATATACAGATAGATAGATAGATATAGACATAGCCAATATATATATATATATATATATATATATATATATATATATATATATATATATATATATATATATATATATATATATATATATATTGTTGAGGTTTCCTGCCGGCGTGTCGCCACGAGCAGGACCCTCGATGGAGCGGTGGTCACCTCGGCTCGATCGCCCCGGAATATAGATCGTACTTCTCCGGGAAAGACGGGTCCTGGTTCTTGTGGACCAAAATACGCCAATGGGTAGATCACGTGGGGTAGGGTTAATTGCCAACTTCAACTTACCTAAGTACCCACATGATCCAGCTACCAGGGTACTTCACCCTCGGCGGAACTCGTACCGAAGCGAGCCGCTTAAGCGAGCCCGTTCCGTGTGCGTAGCCGAGCGGTGGTATCGCCGAATTCTGCTGGTCCGATTATCTTATGACCCAGGCAATGGCTAACTAATCCCTTACACGCATGACATGCTCAGTCAATGCAGAAATGACACGATGAGCTGAGTACATTTAACAATTGGGGTTTATTTATACAGTAGGCAAGCAGTCAATGTGGGAAAAGGGACAAGACATGAGCAAAGCCTACAGCCGGTTCTATGCGGAATGTACAAATGAGCATGCACTTAACAACAATTCTACTTATCCAGACTGGCACCCCAAACAGACATATGCACACGCAGACAGAAATGGTGTGGCTGGAGCCTTTATTCGGCCTTCAGCTCAGAGGACAGGGTGGCTGAGGACCAGGATGGCTGGCTACCTGGCAGCCAACACGCAGCTGGAAGATCCCACCTTCCAGGAGCTCCGGTCGCTGGGGACTCGCGCGGCACAACCACAGCTGGCCGAGGTGAGCCGAAGTGATTGCCCAGGCTCGCGATCGCGTGGAGGAGGAAG
>NC_140976.1:32943487-33028487 GCF_056783735.1 Eptatretus burgeri | reverse complement strand
GTGCAGATCAACTTACAATCATGCTCAGGCAGATACGACGAGCCCTTTACAACTTCCAACAATGAAAACAATTGAACGTCTTGAAGTACCGTACTTTGTTGACAGCTGCCAAATCAGCGTGCTACTTAGGAGTATAACTTTTTGACTGCATGAAATGGAATCATCAGTTCAAATAGTTATGGAATTTGGAGATTAAGGGTTGTAGTACCACCTCCTGGTTGCAGCAAAGTGTTGCAACCATTACAGGAAAGACTCTCGGGTGTAATGGGCATGAAGAATGTAATACAGATGGCCAGGTTTGGACAGTCAGATTGAAGGAATAGTCACGGGTTTTTCCCTTTGCCAAGAGTTTCATTCAACTCAACCCAAAGCTCCTCTAAAATAATGGATTTGGTCCTCTAGGCCTTGCTAATGGTTTCATCTCATCAGGACAGATGTTTATATTCATTGTCCATGCTTACCCCCAAAAGCATATGAATTTAAGACAACAACAATGTCAATTATCAGAATTTGGAATTTGCACAAATTAATCTTTTTAAAACAATGATGGCAAAGAGAAAATGAGCAACAAAAACGAGGATTTTCTGCAATTAATGTCTTAAAAAATACAATTACCACCCCAAATGATCCTACTTCAAATGAGTCGGTGGAACATGCAGATCAAAACCCTTAGAAATGGTCTAAAATGCATGGAAGATGTAACACAAGATAATGTTGGATTGTTCTTGCTCCTAAATCAAACAACCCCGCAGAAGACAACCGGTACCTCACCAGCCCAACCAGCACAGTTAAGACGGCCAGAATGTGCTTTTCATGTGTTCAGGAAACGATGTCACTACTTATGCCAAGGAATCGTAATTCTCAACTGGATTTCCTCCACCCACATATTGCACATCACATTTACAACAAGCAAAGCAACACGGTCAAAGTAGTGAATTTCGATCAGGATGTCGATTGCAGAGCACCAAATAATTTTCCACTCTTCCAAATAAAAATTCCAAATTTCCTGACAAATGGAAAATTGCTTTCACTGCCAACGTCATACTGCAGGGGACCTTGGCATCCCGCAAAGCATGTTTCCGAGGAATGAGGAAATTCTATTGACAAAAAACCCATTTAAACTAGTTGGAGAGATGGAATGTTCAATTGCCTTCAAGAGGTATGGAGTGAGTGATTCACCCAGCAGTCCCTCCGTGGAGAAGAAGGGACTTACTCGGAACATCGGATGTGTGGCTTGCAGACGGTAAACAACCATTTTCCAGTCAATCATCCAAAATCCGCAGGTGCACGTACAGCAGAGGCAGCTTAAGAAGACTGTTTAGATGTGGCTAGACAGACATAATCTGATTATAGGATTATATTGACATTCCAAAATTAATCAAAACATGAAGATTTAATAACTTTTGAAAACAATAGGCATTTTATTTTAGTCGTTATTAGCAAGTGCACATCCTGCTGAATGGGATGCTGAAACGTAAACAAGTATAGGCTGCATGTATGAGGACAAATGCATTAGCATGTAGATGTCAGTGCACTTAAACATGAATTACAAAGACATCAGTAGACATGAGTGTACTTTCACTTGAACTATACAAAGAGGTACAGGAATTAGTAGACAATGTACAAACACATATGATATTCAATTAGAAATGAACAGGCAAACAAATATATATATATATATATGAAAATTACATGCCCAGACCAGGAATCTAACCCAGGATATCTGGTGAACTGTCCCAGTACTCTACCTACCTATACCAGTACTCTACCATCTGAGCTGTCTGGGCGACCCACCAGCTGAGCATACAATTCTCCCACATGTAGAAATGCCACTCTCTTTCCCCCGCTGCTTCTGGGGCACTCACTGCCCACCAACTTCATTGCCCACACTGCCCACTGCAGCAATGGCTTGTCCACGAGAGGGTCTTCCCCCCATTGAGGGACAATTCCATGACCGCTATTATTAATCCCAGAAGGCATATTAATGCAACTATATATGAACAGTCAAACAAACATAATTATGTATATGTGGGAAAATTATGCACCCAGACCAGGAATCGAACCCAGGTCCTCTGTTGAACTGTACCAGTGCTCTGATACAGTTCATCAGAGGACCAGGATTGGATTCCAGGTCTGGGTGCGTAATTTTCCCACACATACATATTACATATGATATTTGAAGCCAAGTTCCCTGAATCATGAACCGGGGGTTCAGAAGGGAATGCCAACAGGCCGTCGCATTCTAAAAGGATATTCCAACATTTGATAAATAAAATAACATTTCAGTTCAAGTCCATGTTCCCAATGATCATCCTAAAGTTTCTTCAATGTGTATTATTATAAAGTGTCTAAATGGAAATCATGGTGATTTGTTCAACATTACTTAAGCCAAACAAAGATAACATGTTTGTAAGTCATTATTGTGACGTCATAATCTCACCAGATCGATGAGTAAAGAAATGGAGGAACAAAAAATGTTTTAGAATTCCTTTCATTTCACTTTTTATTTATTTTCAAAAAAGATTTCTGCACAACATCAACGTTCATGCAAGAGCGAGGGACGACAAAGAGAAAAAAAGGCAACACTGTGAAAGTGGAACAAAGGCACCACAGGTGGACACAACAACAAAGGCACCACAGGTGGAATGAACCAGAAAAGAGGGAGAAGAGGGGAGAAAACATAGCAACCTGCAAGTAATGGGGTATGTCCGACTAATGGGGGTAGAAAATATGGAGGAGGGGGCGAGAGGGTGGGGACCTGAGATGGTGGTGCACCGCATGCTCAAAGCCTTGGAGGGAAGAGTGGCATTGAACCATCTCCGGAAGGTATTTACGCAAACAAAAGAGAAAATGAGCAAAATAGTGTGGAGGTATGCGTAAAGTCAGTCTTTTTGGAGTTTAAATCGGAGGAGGTTATCGGAAGAATGCTCGAATCCTGCGGGATCGGAGGAGGGTCGAAGGCCTGAGAGAGCAAGACGACAGAAGAGGTGGTTTAAAAAAAAAAAAACAGAGGCCACTAACCCATCTGTGATGGGACAGCAACAGGCCTTGTGCTATGGCCTCATCGAAACACCTCATTAAAGACGCAATATAGATGGTCATCAAATGCCAACGGTATTGTAAAATCGATGAGGAAACGTTTGTATCAATACCAAGTGAAAAATAAGTATTAATGAAGAAGACAAACATCATGTTCATCGATTACCAAATGGAGGTCATTAAACACACCACAGTCATTAAGCAGTGTTTGACTACGCTGTACCACAAAGAAAACACATACACATCCAATGTCCTCCAATAATATCAAATATCAGAATCACAGCCTAAGCAGAGTTTGCTACATCATGCAGGGCTTAGAAGATGATTGGTTAAGGAGGGGGCGGCACATTGTCAATACATTAAAAACAGATTTAGTGACAATTTTAACGTACTTAAACAAAAAGGATACAACATACAGGGTTACAGATAATGGTGATCGACCAGGAAAACAGAGGAACTGCTCACAATTCATTATTTGAAGGAATCCTTCATTTGATTTCATTTCACAGGATATTTGTTTCCTTTGATGCGGCAACAGTTTGGTACTCATCCCAACTTCCCAAGTTGCCCAGAGGAATTTAAGAGAACCACAAAATATGGTCTACGTGGTAGACCAAAATGGAAAGGCAGGCTGATGAATTATTTCCTAAAAGATAGGGGAGAGGCTTAGATTTCTCTGATGACATAAACAATGGCCTACCTTCCCCTACCATCGACAACACTTACCACAGGTGGTGAACTATGAGTGGAGCTATTCACCGGCGGCGACGTATTGAAGATCCTTGGTATTTGAAGATGCAAGCTCTGAATGAGATAAGTGGACTGCATCTGCAATAAAATAAAATAAAATTTAAAAAAGATCAATTTCATAATGTCGGCATAATATCCATCGCTGCTTCAAGCGAAGCCACATTACTGTGGTCTAATGTTTCAGGAAAACCATTAACAGTAGGAATTTGGGAAAAGGCAAGGACATGACATCCACAATGGACAATTGTGTTGTAGCCCTTCAGGCTGTGAAATGATGGCGATCTCCTTCTTGGATGAAGTCGACGAAACTACTCATTGGGGGCATTATCGTTGTGTATTCGCAGCACATTCCTACTGTTTGAACCATATATTATTTCTCTCACGTCCTGAGAATAAGGCAGCAGGTGTACTCTCATTACCGGGCAGACACTGCGTGCATTCAACTTCATTTATGCAAAAACAAAAACTACTTAGGGTTGCATTTGCTTCACAAGCTCGAACACTATGCAAGACAATAGAAGCAATGCACATAAAATATATATATATATATATATATATATATATATATATATATATATATATATCTATATATATATATATATCTATATATATATATATATATATATATATATATATATATATATATATATATTTATATATATGCATTGTTATTGCAAATGAAGGAGGTTTTTGTTGATCTTTTTTTTATTATTATTTACAAGGGTCAAGGGGTAATATAAAAGTATGAATGGTGTATCAATGTCAGACACAAAGATTTGATCACTAAATGCATTTCAACTTAGTCATTCTTACTCTTACTAGAATTAAGAATTTTTTCTTAATAGAATTTTTTCTTAATTTTTTACTCTTACTAGAATTAAGAATTCTTACTAGAATTAGAATTTTCTCACATTACTTACTAGAAGTTGACATATTTGTCCCTCCGCGACTTTATTCACACACGTGAAAATGTAAAATTCTGATTTGCACAGTGATTTGTTTATAGTTTACTCTCAAAGTTTACCACCGTGATGCTATACATGCAGGAATCATCCAAAGGTTGGAATGGGATACCGCCATGGCCTTTCCAGCGGGCTCCGCTCCATTCCACTTCAATTTTCTCACAGATAGAGACACACACACATATGTATATATATATATATATATATATATATATATATATATATATATATATATATATATATATATATATATATATATATATATATATGATTTGCAAATGTGGGATGGCAGGTCTAAGTTGTCTTGCCTGGGTTTGAATCCAGGTCCAGCTATAAACTGTCATCGTGGTGTTTCACAGGCAGTGTTCAATGTGTGCACTGTCCCTTGGATGGATGTTAAACTGGGCGTCCCGTCTGTTGGTATTGGTTGGTGGATGCCAAAGATCCCACAGTATCCTTTGTGAAGGGTTGACAAGGTATTTCTGGCAGCATGAGCAAATTCCAAATTCATGCCCGAACTACCGCTCGGAGAGGAACGGTAAACTGCCCGGCATGACCCTTGCCAAGTAACTGTTATGACAGCACCATCGCTCTGCAAGAAGGTATGGTACATCGGATCGGATTTACAAATGGAACTTGTTCATTTGGAGAACTCTCCTGGTTTTTTTTTTTTCTCCTTTTGAAGCACAAATTTTTTTTTGCACCAAACGGGAATCAACCCCCAATCAAATTTTACTGGACAAACAATTATGAAACATCCCTTCAGACAACTCGGACACCCCACTCCCACATTAGATTTGATGCCGGTGTTTGTGGTGACCTCATTTCCCACGATTCCAGCCGCCTTGGCATCTGTTCTCGAGACACTGTCCATGGTCTTGCGGCAAACATCTTCAGGATACCATCGAGTTTAATCAGTCAGATTAGTCTGCTCTTCGGTGAAGAATCTCTTCCATAGACTGGCCCATTCTCTTCATCTCTTCACATCGATACCGTCTGGGACGCTTGAATCAATCACTCCAAAAGTTTGCCTTTTGCTCCAGAGAAGCCAACAACACGATTTAAATACAACTGTGTGGATAAAGTTAACAGCTGCCAACTTCCTTATTTGTGTGTCATCTGTCTGTCGTTGTGTTTGAGAACCCGTTAGTCACTGCGCAGAGACTTACAGTAATGATGCGTCCTCTTTCCAATATAATTATTTAATTGTTTTATTGTAATGAAGGATGTAGAATCTGTGCTTGCCTGTATAGCCATACAATTCATGTTCATGAAAAAAAAAAAAGTAAACTTTAACGAGCTATAACTTTGGATGAAGAAGGGAGAGTGTAATTGTAAATATTAGTGCAGTAATTAAATTGATTTACTTTGCCCATGTAGCACCTGAGTTCCCTCTTCACTTTGCGTCCACGTCAGACAATTGAACCTACGTAAAGTACCTTGATGCTCACAATTACAGAGGCTATAACCGCCCGGTTAATCGTTGCAATTCGATTATTTGAAAAGGTCTTTTTAGCATCGGAGTGATGGCACATCATTCCTTTTGGGAAAGTCAATTAGACCTGTGGGACTATTCCGAGAAACCAGTTGGTGACAAATTGCAGCCATAAAGGCGACACAGAAACAGAAGGGAGAAACATGCACTTCGGACAGTGCTATGATTGATGCACTGCACCATCTAAATGATAAAATAAGGTGCAATACATTTTATTTTTACGTTAATAAAGTGAACGGATTGGAAATATTGTTGATGAATGCAGCATAAAGTAAAAGCTACAAATAAAATTGCAATAAATGGCTGAATACCATCTAAACAAAGTTGAACTAGAATGGCACTCGGTAGAGCGCATAACTCCATCAGGCTGTACAGTTTACATTTTGGATCCCACTGATAGGCCGGATCTGCATCCGGACCTGAACCAAAATTGAATCGCCTTGTTCTTGTCACCTGTCCAAATCATCTACCAACTCATCTACCAAGTTTTGTCATAATCTGTCCACAACCTTTTGAGATATCATGATATATATATATATATATATATATATATATATATATATATATATATATATATATATATATATATATATATATATATATCTACATATTATAGTGACCTGCAAAAGTATTCCCTGCCCTTCCAAAGTTTTCACATTTTGATGCCACCTGAGCTTATTCCATGATGCTTTCAAATCAAACTTAATACTGCACATAGAGTCTTCACAAACTACTCCAAAGTGATAAAGCTAAAAAAAAATGCAGATAAAATATGAATAAGTTGGATTAACAGAGAAAATCACATGATTCTCAATTGCAGAAGTATTCAAACGCTTTGCCTAATTAACCATAAATCACTTCAGGAGAAAATTACTTGTTTGAAAGGTTACAAAACAAGTGTAAAACTTTTCACGTCTCTGTAATCAGTGGTTTAAGTAAAAAAAATTAAGCTCCCCCACTTCTTGTGTATGGCAGCATAGCTGCCTGGGTAGCAATGATTTCTTGGAAGTGTGACTGTGTCGCTGATGCAGTGCCCCTCAACCAGTACACACCGGTACTTATTTAGCTGACCTTGGAAAGATGACAGGCTGAGTCAATCCCCTGGTGTATTAATTCAGTGGCCAACGGGGCTTCAACTCAAGACTGAAGGATCCCAAGCCACCACCCTAACCAAGAAGCCAACACCAGACTATAGCTCCCACACTTATCGAAGGAGTATTAAGGTGCAACTCACTTGGACAATCAACAAGGAAAACGTAAAGACAAACGACATTTCCAAAGAAGTCAGACATAGAGTGGTGGAGAACCACCTTTCAGGTCATGTCAGGTCAGGAATGGGGGCATGCACCGGAGCAGCTCGTTGCTGCATCCACTTTCCGCCGGTACTCCAGGGGCCTCCGTCTGGCCATCTTCCAAGCAGATGCCTGGCCCAACCCCTTGAGATGCTAATCAACCTGCTGCAACCACGAGACACATTTTTGGCCCATTGGCCTCCTCCACTCATGAGGCTCCCTCACTGAGAGAATCTGGTGATCAGGATCTGCATCAGGAAAACAAGCCACATGTCCATACAGCCGCAGCTGAAGCTCAAGGACGATGCAGGTGACAAATCTCATTTGAGTCTCTCTCAGAAGCCGCTCATTGGACACAAAGTCGACCAATGATAGCCAAGGATTCTCCGAAGAGACCTGGTACCAAAGGAATTAAGTCTCCATCTCAGATCCCTGGTCTGAGTCCAAGTCTCACAACCACAAAACAAGACTGGAAACACCAAGGACCTGAAGACTCAGACTTTCTTCCAACTGCACAGGTACCAGCAGTGGCAGACCACATGATCCCATGAATCCATGACTCCCCAGTTTTGACCCAGATGTCTATTGACCTCTGACTCACAGCCAGCAGAGACATTAATATCACTGCCAAGGTAAGCTTATCTCTCCGTGACCTCAACATCCTCACCACAAACTGGTACAGACAAGATAGCAGCATCCAAGATGTCATTGAAAGCCTGGATCTCAGTTTTGACCCAGGAAACCCATAATCCCAGCAGCTCTGACTTCTCATTCAGCACCTAGAGGGTCCCCAAAAGGATATCCAGAGTCTCCGCAAAATGACTGCATCATCTGCAAAATCAAGGACAGAGATCTTTACATTCCCAAACGATGCACCGCAGCTTTATCTCTCCGACATCCTCTCCAGAATCCAGTCCATACAAGCGCTGAAAACTGTGGGAGCCAGAACCAGGTGAAAACTCCTCACCAGAACAGGTGAGGAAAAAGCATGTATCCCTTGGCAAAGTCCAATAACGACTGGTAATAAGTCAGAGATGGTATCACCACATCTCACAGCACTCTCAGTACCACTGTAAAGTTCAGACATCAGAGGGATCAGTTTTGTTGGCACCACAAAAAGACAAAAATCCTCCAGAGGGCATACCGAGTCACTGAATGAAACACCTTGCAGAGAACAACATAGGCTGCAAGCAGCACCTGCCGAAACTCTCATCTGTGTCCAGTGAGGACTGAAAAGGCAAGGATACGATCAATCCATCCATCCATCCATTGAGGCCATACTCCATGCTGAGCGTTGGTGCTGCCTAAGCAGTCTCCTTGGCTATTGGGCACAATCCTGGGCAGTTTGCCACTTGGACACAGGATACCAGCAAGCTGGCACTCATTTTGCTGACCTCAGAAGGATGACAGACAGAGTCAACCCCACCTGGTCTTAATTCAACAGCCGAGTGGGATTTGAACTCAGGATCGTCGGATCCCAAGCCCACAACCCTATCCATTAAGATATGGTCACTCATTGGCCTCTTTGGTGTAAAGCCTGACTGCTGTTGGCGCTGGTGCTCAAGCAGATGGTGGTGAACCCTATCAAGAATTATCCGAGCAAAGACCTTGCCCAGCACTGAGGGCAGTGTCACTCCTTGGTAGTTGTTGCAGTCTTGGCGATCACCCTTCCCTTTCCAGAGAAGGACAACAAGGCGCCTCTCCCAGTCAGTTCGGATGATTGTGTTCCAAGCAGAGCACGGAACTGCATGCAACGACACGAGTGCAGCATTTCCACCAACCTTGAGAAGTACAGCAAAGATACCACAGATCCCAAGAGCTTCACCCCATTTCAACCGGTTCACCGCAGCCTATGTTTCTACAAATGAAGGTGGATCACAGTTGATTGGAGGGTCACAAACAGGGTAACACTCCTGTCATCCAATTCAACAGCTGGTGGATCAGCCTGGCACAGCCGCTCAAAGAAAGAGGCCCAGCGTGCCTTCACTTCGGACTCCTCTGTCAAGTGCCCACTACCCTCTGCTCCAACTGCAGTACACCGAGGGATGGGCTTGGGATGAAAGCAATGCACGAATTCCCCTGTATGCAGGGCGATAATCACTTAACCACAGGTGATGCTATACCCCTTACAGATTCCACACACATAGGCCTCCTTGTCCACCATCAGCACATGTCCAGTTTTACGCCTCAACTTCCTGAGCAGCTCACCTCTGCCATTATGCCTGGCCCTGCAACTCTGATCAATTTTATCCAGTTTTCTTTGAGAGACAACATTCTTCTTCGCCCTGTGCGGAGTTCCAAGATATCCAAAGGAAACATCAAGGGTGGTGTTCTTCAAGGCACTCTACAACTCTTCAGGATTCCCCAAAGCAACCAGACCCCCCCCCCCTAAATCCCCACTCAGCCTGTTCGCAATCTCCCCAGCTACCCTCTCATCCTTGGGCTTGACAACATCCAGCCTCGGCTGGATGGTACCATTCTCCCAGATTTAAGCTGCAACTTCAGAGTTGCTACCACAATCCTGTGGTCAGTATTGAGGTTCTCAGTACTTCGGTAGACCCTGCAGTTCTGGATCATCCTCCAGCCACCATCAACGAGCACATGGTCAATCTCCTTTGCAAGGCCATCAGAGTTGGAATATCAATTTCAGCGATGAGCCTGTGGGCATTGAAACCATGAACCAGCCACCCTAGGTCAATGACTTCTTGCAAAATCAAAGAACTTCGTGCTATTCTGGTTCACAGTTACAGACCCATGGGGACTGACACATGTATCCCTATCAGTTCCAGTCGTTGCATTGAAATCTCCAAAACTAGAATAGTTTCTCGCCTGGGGCACTAATCAACCACAGACTCGAGCGCAGCATAGAATGCATCCTTCTCAGTGAGATCACTCACCTCAGTCGGAGCATATACATAGACCAGAGAAATGACACCCAAGGAATGACGAATCCTTTGTCTCAGAATATGCTAGTTGACCGGTGTTATCTCAATTATCATTGGAGTCAGCTTATTGGACACAGCTACAGCAACTCCTTGAGCACGGTGACCATCAAAGTGGCCAGAACTATTGTAGGTGTAACCCCCGCCATGATCTCATCACTATCCGGTCTCTGAAGCTCAGAGAGTGCTGCAATACTGATGTTCAAACGCTTGAGCTCAGAGATAGGTAATCATACTCTCTTTGGGACAGAACATTCCAGGCACCCACCCAAAGGGACCACCTCAGGTGAACCAAAGGAGACCACCGTCTGGTGGACAACCCCTCAGCACCACCATGACACACCCTACCGCAATCTTACCCAGGAAGGTTACCCCATGATTTTCCTCCTATCATCAAAGAGTGGGTGCCCCGAAGGCGTTGACCCAATCCCGTCATCTGGTGAGCTGCTCTGCGAAGGGAATCTGCACAGGAGGTACTCCCATGGATTGGTTTTCAGGAGAGGAGAGAGGGTTATAAGAAGATTTCAAAGTCATTCATTATCGTTTTGAGTTCGGTGATATCCATCATTAAGAAGTGGAAGACATATCATACCACCGTGACTCTTCTCAGATCAGTTAGCTCATCCAAACTTAGCAGCCGGGCAAGCAGGAAACTGGTTTTGAATGTCACCGTCAATCCAACAATGACTTTGAAAGATCTGCAAGGCTTTATGTCTGAGATGTGGTCAGTGTTCATCAATCAACAATATCCCGTTCCCTTCAAAAAGCTGGCCTGTGGACAGTGAGCCAGAAAGAAGCCATTCCTGAAAAAGACACATCTAAAAAGCTTATTTGGAGTTTGTGAAAAAAAAAAACCTTTATGATACTGCAGGCATGTGGAGAGAAGTTTTGTGGTCAGATGAGACAAAAATTGAACTTTGTGGTCTAAATTGAAAGTGTTACGTCTGGCACAACCCTAACACTGAACATCACACAGTCAACACCATCCCTTCTATCAAGCATGGTGGTGGCAGCATCGTGTTATGGGGATACTTTCCATCAGCAGGGACTGGCAAGCTTGTCAGGATAGAAGGGACAATGGACGATGCAAAGTACAGGAGAATCCGAGATGAAAACCTGCTCGAGTCAGCCATGAATCTGAAACTGGGTAGGAGATTCACATTTCAGCAGGACAATGATCTGAAACACAAATCTAAAGCCACACTGGAGTGGCTGAATAAGAAGAAAATAAATGTTCTTGAGTGGCCCAGTCAAAGTC
This sequence comes from Eptatretus burgeri, assembly GCF_056783735.1. Classification (NCBI taxonomy): domain Eukaryota; kingdom Metazoa; phylum Chordata; class Myxini; order Myxiniformes; family Myxinidae; genus Eptatretus; species Eptatretus burgeri. The sequence continues at coordinate 33,016,749 of NC_140976.1, read as the reverse complement.
CTAACTTGAACCCAATTGAACATTAATGGTGAGATTTGAAGATTGCAGTCCATCGACGATCCCCACCAAACTTGCCAGAGCTAGAGAAATTTTCACTTGAAGAATGGGCAAAGATTTGACCATCTCACTGTGTCAAGCTGGTGGAGACCTCCCCCAAAAACACTCGTAGCATTCATTACTGCAAAAGGTGTTTCCACCAAGTTCTGACCGAAGGGGCTGAACACTTTTACAGCCAGTGAATTTTGATTTGTGCATTTTTTTACAGGTATTCCTGACGTGTAACCCGATTCAGCTAAAACAGTGCTTCGTTTGATCTCCGCAGATATAAATTTAAAAGTTCATTTGGAAAAATTGTCTATACATCATTCGTCATTCATCTAAATGTACCATTTCATTGGTAGGGGGTGAATACTTTTGCAGGCCACTGTATAGTTTTTAGCCCGATCTCTCAATGGCGAAGAATCACTTAAAAACTCTAGTATCTGGATGAAGATGCGGATCTTTACCAAAATCGAAACATTTCGTTCCTGTCCCATACCTAACCCGTCGACCAAGTTTCGGCCAAATCCATCAATAACTTTCTGAGATATCCTGCTCACAGACAGACAGACAAACAGACGACAAACAGACAGACGGACAGAGAAGGGTGAAAACATAACCTCTGTCGACCTTCGGTGGCGGAGGTAATAAAAACAAGTTAATTGTGCTACTGTACCTGAAAGTAAACCATCCAGTAAGGGACAATGGCAGTAAAAACCAGCACCACCCCATAAAGACTCTTTGTGCTGCCATCACAATTTCTCAGACGGGTGGTGGTAACTTCCCTGTGGCTGCTGGGATGGAATTGAGAAAGACATTGGTTTTAGAGGTGAGGAAAAAGCAAAGTGGACACAGGCCATTAGTATTACTTTAAAAAAAATAATTATAATAAAAAATGAAACTTCTTCAAAAGACTTCGTCTTGCTTTAGTCCAATTGTGGGGCCAGTTCAATTGCCACCAGCCACACAAGACTTATATTTTACAATGTGGAAAATAAATGTACGAGTAGAAAGATGATGTTTAAATCAATTTTTAAAAAAAGGGTTTTAAATAGAAGTTGAAAATTTAATTTTAAGATAATGTGATTACGGTTAAATGGTCATTATTTTCCAGGAGGAAGATCCGAACGAGGACTTCGAACCTGTGGTTCTCAGCAACATTCTGCTGCCTGTGCCGAAACCTGGAGAACATGTCTCGGAAATTAATCTTGATCGACTCCCACTTTCTACCGAAGCTGTTCTCCGACACATAAGCAGAACGACCACTGAGAAAAGTGATGAGAGAAAGTGCCACACAGGCTACAGGAAGGACATATCCCCAGAAGAAGCTGATGTTCTGCTGAATGTAGCAGACGAAGCCGAGAGAGAAGATGGCTCCAATGTTGATGCACCAGTAGAAGATGTTAAAAAAATGGCGCAGAGTCTCTGGCCCTCTGTCTCTCACCTGCAGAAAACAACGCGAGTCGTCACATTGGGTGTTTGTATGTTTATGTGTACGTAATAATTTATTTCTTTATCTATTAATCGTGCATTTCATTTTCTATCATCAACACAGTGGTGAGAGTCCTGTTTCACAGGTGTTTCGTTCCCATCATGGGTTGCCCTTTTGGGTGTCATTTTCTGAGTGTGCCCCATTAATGGCCATGACCACCGAGCACAAGGCAATACAATTGTCATCACGAGATTGGTGACAGTTGAACTGGGAGAATATTGCACACGTAGAAAATGTGAAAGTATCACCATGGGTAAACACGTATACTAATGTCAGTGCAGATACCAGAAACAAAGCGATTGAGAAGTGCTTTCAGAGCGGGTTTAAACATTTTTATGGGCATTTAGGTATTTGGAAGGACAATTGATAACCTGAGACAATGAGTGGATGGAAGGATTACGATCAACGTGGGAACAAGCCGACAAATTAATGGATTAACCCATTTTTAAGAGCACAGCTATATTTCTTAGAAAACAACACAGCAATATTTTTAAAGGAAAAAAAGAAAACATTTACAACTAGAAGGGCACTCGGGAGAGTGTATACCTCCGCCACATCAAGCCTAATCCACGAGAACATATCAGGCTGAATACATTTTTGAAATATCATGCCATGTATCGTTTGTGGCCCGATCTCTCAATGGTGAAGAATCACTTTGAATATTAAATAATTCTCGTCTCTAGATATGGATTCTGATCTTCACACCATAATCGAATCAATTCGTCCTTGTCACACACCTAAGTTGTCCATTAAGTTTTGTCATAATCCGTCCACAACTTTTTGAGACATTGGTTCACGAAAAAAATAAGTGACCACTATATTCGTTATTGTTGTGTGTTTGTCTGTCTGTATGTCTGTCTGTATGTCTGTATGTCTGTCTGCCTCGAACATAGCTCCATGAGTTTTGATCCGATCCTGACAAAATTTTGGTGGGAGGTTTATATCATGATCTCGTTGTGTTTTCCTGAGAATGGGCATGGTGCGCCCAAAAAACATGTGTTTTTATGGGGTAGCCGATTTCAATTTGCATCTTCTCCGAGGGGGTTTGTCGAATCTGGCAGGGGTTTCGGTATTTGGTTAGCCCAATGGCACCTGCATAGCCCCACGGAGTTCGATTTTTCATTTTTGTCCCAAGGTCAAGGTCACAAGGTCACGTACTTAGAAAATTTCGAATTTTGACATAAAAATCATACGACCACCCAAACTTTGAGAGCTAGGATGACAATATTTTTTATGCATAATCTTGAGGTCATTCCCCACCGAAAGTCTTGAAACCATTTTGCTCTATCTCGAACACCTTGCCCGTGGCGCCCCCTTCAAGTTTGTTTTTACGCCGATTTCATCAAAGTATGGATAATCCGAGGAGTGCGAAATGCCATATAGCCTATATGACGTTATATTGTTCCTGGAATGTTCCAGAGGAAGTTTTGCACCAAAGGTCATAATCCTTGACCTTTGACCTTTAAAGTTCACAAAGGTCAAATTTTCAAAGTTGTAGGAATCGAACCGGGTTTTCGACCTTCTTCGACGAACTAACTCCAATAAGCTATAGCACGTATCCTGTTTCCTTATTTTAATGTCCACAACATTGTTTTGTGACCTTTAAAGGTTATGCAAAGGTCAATTTTTGAAAGTTGTTGAACGAAACCGGGTTTTCGACATTTTTCAGCTAATAACCTGTCACTCCTACCACATCATGTTGATCATTTTTATAATTTGGTCAAACATTATCACATTGTCTCATCCTTGACATCTGAAACAATCTACATCGTCAAATACCGCTCGTGAACCATCGTCGTCTTCAGACTTGTCATGTTATATATTGGTTTAGCCCTATCAATGGTGAAGAATGGCTTAAAAAATTATCGGATTCGGATCTTCACCAAAAATGAATCAATTCTTTCTTGTCACACACCCAAAGTGTCCACCAAGTTTTGTCCGAATCTGTCGACAACTTTTTGAGATATTGTGCTATATATCGTTTTGGGCCCTATCTCTCAATGGTGAAGAATCACTGAAAAAATCATCAGATCCGGATCCGAAATGATTACTGGTGATCAGTTAGAGAAAATAGTAGCAGCTACTTGATGGCATTTCTGCAACATGTTCATTAAACGTGGGCATGTTTTTTTATATATAGTTAACTCCTGTCTGTTACAAATAAAAGAACCAATTGAGGAATCAAAATCAGGTGCTTCCTGTTTGAAAAAAATTTCGGAAGAGATGCAAATAACAAGACAGTATCACCAGGAATTTACACTGTAGTTTCAAGACAGCATTTATTACATCAAAACATAGTTTGGCCGATTACATGATACGCTTTCAAATTTAAATGGAAACAATTTTGAAAATTGCACCCAATTGCTGCGCACTGGCGCATCATCAAATATCTGCCCCATCCATGAGCCCCAAACACTTGCTGGGAATATAAAAGAATGTTAACAATGTGATCGACAAATACATAATGAAATTCAGTTGAAATTTCACAAGTCGGCGAGAACAGAGGATGTCGATGTGCAAAGTTCATGCCCATTGAGTTTGGTCAAAATTATTCAGAAAAAGTTAAAGTGGCCAAGTAATTACAAGCTAAACTCGAAGGACACTCGGGAAAGGGAATACCTCCGCCAGGCTAATCCGTTTATGTTTTGTATCCCACTGAGAGGCTGGATCTCGATTTGGATCTGAACTAAAATTTAACCAGCTTGTTCTTGTCACCTAACCAACTCACCCACCAGGTTTCGGCCGAATCCGTCCATAACTTTTTCAAATATCCTGCCATATAATTATCGTCTTCGCCCTGTCACTCAATGATAAAGAATCACTTTAAAAATTCTCGGATCCGGATTCGGATTCAGATCTTCACCAAAGTCGAATCAATTCTTCCTTGTTACATACCCGAACTGCTCACCAAGTTTGCCCGGAATCCATCCACAACTTTTTGAGATATCCTGATATTTGTCGTTTTTGGCCCAATTTCCCAATTGTGAAGAATCACTTTAAAAAATTCTCAGATCCAGATCCGGATTTGGATCTTCACCGAAATCTAATCACATACCCAAGCTCTCCACAAAATTTCGTCAAAATCTGTCTTCAACTTTTGGATATATTTTGTTCAAAAACAAACAAACAAGAAAAAGATGTCGTGCAGAGCATGTTACTTGCAAAATCCACCCCCCCCCCCATCTCCAAAGGTTTCCATGGATACATCAAATTGTCCACTTCATGAAGATTAAAATTGACAATCTTAATCAAAGCTCAGGTCAATTAGATGAAAATTGATTATTTTTCAGATTGAAATTGATCATTTTAGAAGTTTGACCTCGAGTTGACCTTTGACATTTTGACGTCAAAAATAGCTGTTTTCCCAATTCAGTGATGGACTATGCAAATCCCGTTCAACTTTCAAGTTAATAGGATGTAAATTGACGATTTTTCAGTTGAAAATTGATGATTTTAGAAGTTTGACTTTGAGTTGACCTTTAATCTTTTGACCTCAAAAATATTTGGTTTCCCAATCCAGTGAGGCAATATGCATATCTTGTTCAAATTTCAAGTCAATTGGGTGAAAAATGATGATTTTAGAAAAAAATATGGCAACAAACCAGTTAAGACAGGAAGTTGTATCGGACTCGGTGACTCCTTCAAAGAACCCTGAGAGCAAAGTTGCCACGGAATGGAGAAAATGCTCTATGAAGTCAAACATCTAAAAATGTTGCTGTCCTTAAGTTTTTGTTATTTTTTAAACAACAGAAAATTGGTCCTCATAATGTAAAAGTAAAACTATAAATGAGGATATAACACTTTGGCCAATGTGATTTGTGGAGAGGGGATCATTCTGCCTTTCAACGGCCGCCTAAGGCGATCACAACTGCTGAAATAGGCCACTTAGGACAAAGGAATTGGCCATTTGATCCATCATCCATCCATGCCTGTGCTTTTTTTGCAAACACGGTTAACTTGATTTATCAATTTACTTCTATTTGATCAACTAACTCCGTTGTTTCTATTCACTTAATAAAATTTAATTACCAGCTCTGGCATCCAGCTTGAATTATTTACCAGAACCACAAGAAGCTTACAAAACATAGCAGACCAACAACAAAAAGGCCACAATTTGGGGTGCGATGGTAAGTATTCAGCTTCCAAAGCTCAAACCAGGAGACCATCCTTTGATATTTTGACTTTGTGTTTGAGACTTAGAGACCACCCATGAATGAGGCTCTGAGACTTCCAGCTCCGAAGTGTGCTCACGTGTCGGTTCGATTGGCTCTGCTCCTTCATTCTTTATCTCTTCCTTTTCTCAATGTCTCCAAACTGAATCTTCATTGAAAGAAATGCTTCTTCCTTCCTCCACCTTTCTTCAAAAGCTTTAGATACATTTTAAAATATTTCACTTTCCTTATTTCTCTGTTATGAACACTCCGTGTGTTCTTCTTCATCAAGAGATATATAGACCTCTTCTACTTCAGAAGGATTATTTTCCAAACCCGTCTCTCAAAGAAACATTTGGTCCATCAACCCTCCTCCCGTGCCGAGAGCACCACCTTCCTCTGTGCCTTCAACAAAAAATATTTCCACCCATCCCATGATCTTTGTCTCCATAGATCCAGCTTGGGAATCTTGAGAAGTCCAGATTGCAGAGACTGTCTGCTCTCAACAATGAATTCCCCTTCACGACCTATGATGGTGGCGAATCGCTCAATGTCAGTACACTCCCCAACATCACCGACAAGCACGCGTCCTTCCAACCTCTCCCTTTCTAGAGGTTCCCCTCTTCAGCATTCCTACACTTCCTGTCACTCTTTTTGCATTCTCACTCACAGCTTCCCCTTGTCACGCCTCCTCTTGGCTTTGCCTTCATCCTGCTCCTCGCAGCTTCCCCCCTCGTCCCGCCCATCTCAGCTTCCCCCATTGTCCTGCCCCTATTACCTTCCCCGCTCATTCTGCACCCTTCCATCTCCCCCTCCCCCCATCAGTCAGCACCCTATAATCCCACCCATTCTGCTCCCTACCCTCAGCCTCCCAGCCATTCCCCTCCCCCCATGCCCTGCACCATCCCAGCCTCCCTCCCGTCCCACAACCTCCCAGACTCCTTCCCCCAAACCGCAGTCTCCCAGTCCCCCCATCCCACAACCTTGCAGCCACCACCACCTCCGGTCTCACGATCAGCCATGATCTTTCCTGGGCAAACCGCATTTCAAAGTTGGCCACAAAAGCCAGCTGCCGACTGGGCAACCTTCATCGTACATAGTCCTTCTTTGACACACCTGAACTCCATTCCACCTACGAGCCTTTCATCTGTTTCTTGATGGAGTACAGCTATCCCCTCAGGGCTGGTGCCCCTGCCTCACACCTGACTCAGCTTGATGCCGTGGAAACCAAGCACTCAAGATCATTGGAATCTCCTGAGTTGGAGCGGAGACTATGGTCCTTTCACATTCCTATCACAGACAAGTCGGTGCTCTCTCTGTCTTCTACTGCCTTCATTCAGGTGTTGCACTCTCTGCTCTTTCAGTGATTTGTCACATCCCCCCCTCCCCAAGGTTTTTGCATGGTGCAAGCGGTCCACCAGCATTCCCCTTCTGATGAAACTCCTAAAATCCAGAATCACTGCTCACCTCCATTCATTCATTCCTCTTTTTTTCCATCTGTGGAACCAACTTGCACATTTTCTTCAATCTCATTCTTCTCTCCATCTCTTCAAGACACCTGTTCACCACCATGTCAGTCATCTCCCATCCAAAACCAATATCTTTTTTATTTTTTTTATTTTTTACCCCTGGCAGCCCCCACCCCCTCCCACCTTCATGCCCATCTATTTCCAAATTTCCAGTTTTGTGCACCCAGTGCGTCCTTCCCGACCCCTCATTCTTCCACACATCCCTTCTTTGTCCAAGTCTCCCTGTAATATGTCCCTAAACCTTGCTATCAGTGTCCCCCCAACTCCTTAGGCTATTTCTACTGTCATTTTTGTTCTGTGGCATCCTGATCCATTCTTTGTTCTGGCTCTTCAATTCAACCTAAATTCAATTCAACCCAGGGGTAGTCATCATGTGCACCAGAGGTTAGTTTCTGTTGGATGAATCCTTGCCAGGAATCAAATTTAGCATCAGATAGATCAATGGTGAGAATGTTGCACTCTACTCTTGGTCAAGCAACCCTTTTAAAGAGCGATGAAAATATAATTAAAATTATTACTGTATTTCATCAGAAAGTTTATAGCAAGCAGTTCAACACAAAACATCAAATGTAATGTAAAAAGGCAAAAATTGACAAGAATCGGTGGTATGTCGCCCACCTGGTCGGCCCCAAATGGCGTGATGTTAGGCTTGAGTGAGGATACACTCAAAGCAATGACAACCAGGCAGCCGTACACCACGGACGAGCAATACGCACCAGCATCATTGCTCGACGTTATCAAAGTCCTGTTAAATGACCCACACAAGACGTTGGATGTCGCAGAGTTCAACGTCATGGGCAACCACATGGCACCGAGGAGGTATAAGAGGAGGCTGAGCATGATGGTATTGAAACGGCCCAGAAGTGCATCAGCAAGCCATCCTCCAAGAGGTGAAAATAGGTACGTCAATCCCATAAACAACAGCTGTGTTTCAATGGCTTGTACGGCTTGCCACTTCAGTACATCATTGAGAAAAAGTACTAAATTACCCGAAATACCATAAAAGGCCAATCGCTCCAGGGTTTCAGCCAACAGGACTGTGGCACAGGCAAGCTTGCGACCTTGGAAACCAACCAGCGCCTTGGAGTACCTCCGAGTAAGCAGCGGAACGCATTCTTCGTCCATTTTATTGTCCACGTCAGAAAGTGCGTATCAGAGAGAAAGTCCTCCCATGCATAAATGGAACCAAACATAAACTCGACATAACGGCTTGGCTAAAATTACCAGGAAGTAATGAGGACTTCTGCTTTTGTCAGAGCTTTTCACAGTGTGTGGGCCATTCCAAGAAGCACACAACTGGGAACTCAGATGACATGAGGCTTGCGATGCTGTCCATGGTGCAAGTTCCTGTTTAAGAGCTTGAGTTACATTTTGTAAGATCTTCCTCATTTGCTGTTATTTTTCCCCATGAAAGAACCAAAATGAACTCTGCTACATACCACCAATTCTTGTCAATTTTGGCCTTTTTACATTACATTTGATGTTGAGTATTAAATTGCTTGAGATAAACTTTCTGATGAAATACAGTAATAATTTTTATTATATTTTCATCGCTTTAAAATCTGATTAATGTGATGATTAATAGACTTTCAAAACATGCGTCAATATTATGGATACAGATGAAACTAGAAGGGCACACAGTAGAGCGCATACCTCCACCACGTAATGACTGATCCATGAAAACATATCGGGCACAATACATTTTTGAATAAATATCATGCTGTATATCGTTTTTGGCCCCATCTCTCAATGGTGAAGAATCACTTGGAAAATTAAATAATTCTCGTATCCTGATCCTTATTCGGATCTTCACCAAAATCAAATCAATTTGTCATGGTCAAACAGCAACCTGTCCATCAAGTTTCATCCAAATCCGTCAACAACTTTTTGAGATATCGTGCTATATATTTGTTTAGCCCTATCTTTCGATGGTGAAGAATCAAACAAAAAATTATCAGATCCAGATCCGGATTCAGATCTTCATCAAAATTTAACCAATTCTTCCTTGTCACACACCCAACGTGTCCACCAAGGTTCGTCCAAATCCATCCACAACTTTTTGAGATACCGTGCTGTATATCATTTTTGGCCCTATCTCTCAATGGTGAAGAATCACTTAAGAAATTCTAGTAGTTGGATGCGGATCCGGATCCGGAGCTTCACCAAAACCTAATCATTTCGTCCTTGTCACACACCCAACCTGCCCACCAAATTTCATCTGGATCCGTCGACAACTTTTTGAGATATTCTACACACAGACAAACAGACAGACAGACAAAGAGACAAACAAGAAAAAGACCTCGTGCAGAGCACAATACTTGCAAAACCCATAAAACAAATTTGACCTCAAAAATAATTGGTGGTTGAATTCAGTGACCAAATATGCAACTCTTCTTCAAATTTCCGGTCAATCGGATGAAAATTGACAATTGTAGAAATTCAGCCTCTATGTTGATCTCAAAAATAATTGGTGGTTGAATTCAGTGACCAAATATGCAACTCCTCTTCAAATTTCCGGTCAATCGGATGAAAATTGACAATTGTAGAAATTCAGACTATATGTTGATCTCAAAAATAATTGGCTGGTTGAATTCCATGTCCTGAAATATAAAAATCCTCTTCAAATTTCAAGTCAATCTGATGAAAATTGAGGATTTTAGAAATCTCACCTAAGTTGTTGACCTTTGGCCTATGTTGACCTTTTGACCTTTTTAACCTCAAAAACAATAGGCCTCTTCTTTATCGCAAACTCTACCATGTGGTGAAGTTTCCTGAAGATCACTTTAAAATTGTGACCTGTATGCAATAAACAGGTGGACAAACAGACAAACAGAATAACAAAATCGACAAACCAATATACTTAAAAAATCTCCGATTTTGCAAGTAACAAACAAACAGAGAGACAGAGGGAGGGGGGGTGGTGAAAACATAACCTCCTAACCTTGGGTGGTGGAGGTAATTACAGGCAGCTCTTTTAATCCATTAAGAAACTGTTGTTCAGTGTATAACAGGAAACAGACAGCTCATCAATTATTGTGATGGAAAAGCTTGCAGGTATTTTATTATGCAGTACCTGCTGATATATGTTGAGCCTGCTAGTAATTGAGTCATTCGCGCTGACAGCATTTGAGATAACATGGCTCAGTTTAGGCTAGCAGTACAGCATATATTAATAGTTATATTATGCAAGTAGTAAATACTAAGTAGTAATGTTCTATCCTTCTAGACATCTGCACTCCCCATTCCCATCCCCCCTCTCATTCCCTGCCCTCCATCTCACTTTCCTCCACCCCACTGCCTTTGTGTTCCTGTTGCCCTTCCTTGCAAGCACAAACACCTAGATATTGTGAATCTTTTACAAAAAGGAGAAGCATCCGTCCATGTGCTATATGCTTCATTCTAAACTCTAAAGGGTTCTTGCTGTAGTGGAATAATAAAAATTGTGCGTTTTTGGAAAGAGAATTTATCGATTTCCTTGGATGGAAAGCAAATAATCAATTTCCTTGGTTGCAAAACTAATAATCGATTTTCTTGGTTCGAAAGCAAATAATCAATTTCCTTGGTTGGAAAGCAAATAATCGATTTCCTTGGTTGGAAACCTAATAATCGATTTCCTCGGTTGGAAAGCAAATAATCGATTTTCTTGGTTGGAAAGCTATAATCGATTTTCTTGGTTGGAAAGCAAATAATCGATTTCCTTGGTTGGAAAGCTAATAATCTATTTCCTTGGTTGGAAAGCAAATAATTGATTTCCTTGGTTGGAAAGCAAATAATCGATTTCCTTGGTTGGAAACCTAATAATCGATTTCCTTGGTTGGAAAGCAAATAATCGATTTCCTTGGTTGGAAAGCTAATAATCGATTTCCTTGGTTGGAAAGCAAATAATTGATTTCCTTGGTTGGAAAGCAAATAATCGATTTTCTTGGTTGGAAAGCTATAATCGATTTTCTTGGTTGGAAACCTAATAATCGATTTTCTTGGTTGGAAAGCTATAATCGATTTTCTTGGTTGGAAGCAAATAATCGATTTCCTTGGTTGGAAAGCTAATAATCGATTTCCTTGGTTGGAAAGCAAATAATTGATTTCCTTGGTTGGAAAGCAAATAATCGATTTTCTTGGTTGGAAAGCTAATAATCGATTTCCTTGGTTGGAGAGCAAATAATCTATTTCCTTGGTTGGAAAGCTATGATCGATTTCCTTGGTTGAAAAGCCAATAATTCATTTCCTTGGTGGGAAAGCTAATAATTGATTTCCTTGGTTGGAAAGCTAATTAACGATTTCCTTGGTTGGAAAGCTAATAATCGATTTCCTTGGTTGGAGAGCTAATAATCGATTTCCTTGGTTGGAGAGCAAATAATGTATTTCCTTGGTTGGAAAGCTATGATCGATTTCCTTGGTTGAAAAGCCAATAATCCATTTCCTTGGTGGGAAAGCTATTAATTGATTTCCTTGGTTGGAAAGCTAATAATCGATTTCCTTTCTCCACAAGCATATGCAGTGTCTCCGCAAAGACGACTGCATCATCTGCGAAATCAAGGGCAGAGATCTTGACATTCCTAAACGATGCACTGCAGGTTCTTCTCATTGACATCTCCCCATAATCCAGTCCATACATGCACTGAAAAGTGTGGGAGCCAGTACACACCCCTGACAAACTCCATTAACTACTGAAATAGGTCAGAGATGGAACCACCATACCTCACAGCAATCTCAGTACCAGAGTATACATCAAATTTCATCTCGATTCACGAAATCAAACACTTTGTGGAGATCAACATACGATTACGTTTGTGGGGTAGATGGAGGAACTTCATAGTAAAGGTAAGATTGTAGAGATTAGCTTGGTCCGTGGACATGTAGGAGACATGTCGATGTAATTTAAGTAGGGAAACTGTGAGCTTAAGTGTTATGTGTCACCACACCGGGGGGGGGGGGGTGGTGCTGTGCTAAATTCGGAAGGGTCTAAGGCTAGTTCTCCCAGTATGTGATTGCCCCCTGTGACCTTTTCCGATGTTTTTGCATTTCAAGACCGGCAATAAAAAGGAATCACGTCCTTAAAAATGACAACAATCGAGCCACACGTTCCAAGCAGGCAAGAAACCCCACCTCCAGAAATGACAACGAGCAAAACCACGCCCCTGGGGGGGGGGATGATTGATGGGCGGTACATCAGAGGAGAGGCAAGAGGATTGAGTTAGGATAGGAGTCGGGACACAAACAGGAGCAGGGAGGGAGGTCCTGTGAGGTACGCGCTTGGAGACGGAGGTCTCGTTTTTCCGGCTTCCCTTCCACATGGTGAAGAAGGCTGCCTGATTCTCGTGTTCGTGCTGAAGCGAATTTTCTCGCGTGATGGAACAACATGTTAGCCATTGACTGTTTGGCTCGGTCGTGTGAGACCACGCCTTGGAGCCTCGTGTTGGGCTATCAGGGAAGAAGGTGGTTCCATTTTGCAAAGGAGCGGCTTCGGCAAGTGCGATCATGAAAGGAAGCCGCATGATAGTTTCTGAGCCCTGGTGTTGAATATCACCACCCGAACTATCTCCTGTACGCTTCCCTTCCCACAAGGAAAGCGGCTTGGCGCCATTTTGAGCGCGTTTTCCCATGCAGTGACGACTCGATTTGGCAAACCTGAAACTCCAGAAACTCATCTCGGCACACAGCAAAGTGGAAGGAAAAAGGGAGGATTTTTCTTTTCTTTATTCTGTCCCCTTGTTTGTATTAACGTCTGTATGGAGGAGCCTCAAAATTAGAGTAAGTTTACCTTACGTTCTGTTCTTATTATTACAACTTTTAATTATTGCCATTGTAAATATTTGATTTATTTTCATTAAACCCCCATATTCAAGTTGCTTGTGTTGTCGACTTGTTGGTTCGAGTATAAACCTGTGTGCTTCCGTCCTCGCCGCCCTCTGGTCCGGAGTGCGCCATTAATCTCCAAGGATCACGTGTTCACCTCCAGGGGAGAACTGTTTGGCTATCCGTCCAGGAAAAGGGCAACCCCCCCCCCCCTTGTGGACAAGACAATATGTTTAATGAATAATATTAATTAAAGAATTTACTTTACCAAAATTAATTCATTATTATTATATCAAATAACCATCAGAGTGACCAGATCAGTTGTAGGTGTAACCACCCACCATGATCTCACCACTATCTGGTCTCCGAACCTCAGAGATGTTCCTGCCCTCCCTGCCCATTCTTCGATGCCCTCACTGGATGCGACACCGTTTCAAGCTTCGGAGGCAGGGGGAAGAAAAAAGCATGGGAAACCTGGAAAGCCTGTGATGAGGTCACTGATGTCACTGCAGCATTCCGTGCCTTGGCTGCCATGCCAACTCCTTCAGCCGTAGATGACCACATGGATGCACTGGAGCGTTTTGTTGTGCTCTATGATCCCACCAGTAGCCAGGAACATGTCAATGAGTGTCGCAAGCATCTGTTCACCCAAAATGGCAGATCAATAGATGCTCTCCCACCAACTCGTGAAGCCCTGAAACAGCACATCAAGAGAGCTACCTACCAAGCCGGCTACTGTTGGGGCCAGATGATGGTGTCCACACCAGAACTCCCATCGCCCAGTGACTGGGGGTGGGTTCACACCGATAATGGCTGGGACATATACTGGACAACCCTCCCAGAGGCAACTGAGGCATGTCGGCAACTACTAAGGTGTGGCTGCAAAAAGGGATGCAGAGGACGGTGCAAGTGTGTCAAGGCTGCACTCCAGTGCACAGCTCTATGTCACTGTGGTGGGGAGTGTACAAGAGAGTAGAACTGGGACAAGAGAGATCACAGATGATAATTATGTAACATGTACACATGTATCCATGCATCATAGTAGACTCTGTTACCTGGATCTAGAGGTTCCACTGTATAATTTTGACTCTGTAAGTTGATGTTAGGATCAAACAGAAGCACTTCCTCTGAGTTCAAGAGTGTTAAATGAACAACAGTCATTCCATGGTGCTTGATAACAGTTTTTTGAAGAGTTTGTTGTAGAAAACCGTCCAAAAGTGCAAAAATGCACCAAAAAATGACCAAATAAATGGTTTATTCACGCTTTGTCACCTTTATTTGCTATTTCTTATTTGCTCGAATCTATATTTAGTTAAATAAAACCACCGGTATGCTTCTTAAATATAGTTGTATCCACATGTATCCTCCTTGTACAACACAAAATCAGCTATTTTGTAAAATGGCCGCCATTTTGGCTCTGGGAAGAATATGGAATGTCCCTATATCCAAAAATCTTTGTAAGATACTGCCCTAGCAGTGTGCCAAATTTCATGCTTGTATCACTAAAGGCACATTTTTTCACATATCTGCCGGACTATTAATCAATCGAAGTGGAACTTCAAGTTTATGATCTAGTAGTTATGGGGAATTTATGTTTAAATTTCAACTCGATCTGACACGTGGTCTGGCAGCCACAATTATTAAAATTTTTGACATGGGTTATTTTTTTTTTCAATAAGGTTCATTTGGCTGTGCCTGGATGAGTTTGAGGGTAGAAGAGTAGCAGCTGAAATGTGAATCCTATCTAGGTTACTCCTGATTACTTCATCTTTGCTTTTTGCTTGTTTGCGTTCCTTCTGATTACTCCAATGTAGGACGACTGTACCTATTTGGTCTTCCATTTGATTTGAATTGAATATATTTTAATCCTAGGTCAGGGTAGGTGTCAAATCAAAGTGGGGTTGCATCAAAGCAGGACATCTTGGTACCAAGTCATCCCTGCCAGCAGTGACAAAGTGGCAGTTCTAATTATGTCTCTTATTCCTGTCACTTCGCTGCCACTTGTCACTAGCAAATGCCACCTGTCACTTCGCTGATGGTAATACTAAAGGGGCGAAGGAGAAAAAGAGGGGGGGGAGGGAGAGAGAGAGGTGGGGGAGAGATAGCGGGGAGAGTGAAGAGGTGGAGGGGAAAGGAGAGAGAGGAGGGAGGTGGGTGAGGAGGGGTGGGGGAAGGGAAGACAGTGTGAGGTGAGAGGAAGGGAAGGCAGACATGCGGTGGAGCATTAATTACAGTTCATACTGTATCATCAAAATTATTCTGCATAGAATAACAGTGAAGATAGAAACAAAATAATGTCTGAAATCTATTTTCTACCGGTCATACTATAAACACAGTCTGGAGACAAACTTCCGTCCAGACAAGCCTGGAGACAAACTCCTGTCCAGACAAAAATACCGCCCAGACGCATCCGGGGACAAACACCGCCAAGACACGTCCAGAGGGAAACACCTCCTGAACACGTCTGAAGACAAACGCCGCCCAGACACATCCGGAGACAAACACCGCCAGGACACATCCGGAGACAAAACCTGCACAGACATATCTGGTGGCAAATATCGTCCAGACATAACCACCATATGTATATTCCCAGAAACAGAGACAGACAGAGATAGAGGGGCAAGGAGAGGGTGAGAGAGTACATGTGGGAGGAGGGTTTTGCACTGTATGTGGAGGGGATAGAGCAAGGATGGGGCAATGAGAGAGAGAGAGAGAGACAGAGAGAGAGAGAGAGAGAGAGAGAGAGAGAGAGAGAGAGAGAGAGAGAGAGAGAGAGAGAGAGAGAGAGAGAGATAGAGAGAGAGAGAGAGAGAATGGTGGGGGTAGAAGAGTTAGCAGAGAGGATATTGTTGCGGTTATAAGAAACCACTATTGTAAATGTGCACTCATGACACATAGGTCCTTCAGTGTAGTTATTTCTGTAATAAATGTTTAGAATGGTGCCTTACCTTTAGATGGGTCAGTGAGATCCAAACTGCATTGGAACAGGTCGATGAGACTTCATCCCCTATTTTTCTTTTGCGCATGGAAAGTTGGCGGCAGGGCATTGGGAGTGATTTGATATGGGCATGTGCCGATCCCTTCCTTACATTACCTTTGTCATTAGAAAACTTCTCTCTCTTATTTTTTGTAAATTTCCCCTCCATTTCTCTTTTCTCACACCACATGTAAGTGCACATACTATTATTTAATACAGACTGTAGTTTGACATGATCTCTTCCCACATGAACGCAAGGCAGTCAAGACATTAAGAACAGTTACATAACCTCAAACTCCCCCCACTCTAAAGGAGATCCCTCATCCTGCAACCCTCAAACATTAACCCCATTATAAGCCGTCATGATGGCTATCAAGTGCCTGGGCGATGTTTGGTCAGCATTGACCTGAGAGAAATCGACTCCGTTCGTTTCTCCATAATCCTTCTTGCGCGCCTCAAACCAGCTGAATGCTCGCTCGCCTAAAGCAGTGGCAAGCGAGGTCCGACTCTTACGACAGCCAGAAACCCCGACCGAGAGGACTCGCTGCGGAAACTCAAATGGATGGGGCTCGGGAGGAGGAATGCCAATCTGCACGCAGTCCCTGCCCAATGATGCGCACATTGTCGAAGCTTCCAGGCCGGCCTCATAGAAAAGTGAATCCTGGAGCATTTGCTTGAGGCTCCTTCAACAGTCGTTTACACTGGCTCCTTTCAACTGTAATTGGAGGCTGTCTTTTGTCATGGTTGCTCGTGGCTCCTTTCAATGGCCATTGGAAGCTCTCTTTCGCAACGGTGGTTTGAGGCTTTTTTGCAACAGTCATTTGCGACTCTTTCAACGGTCGTTTACAACTGTCTTTCAATGGTCGTTTTGGCTCTTTCAATGTTCGTAGAGGCCCTTTTCAAAGGTCTTTGACGCCTTCGGGCTCTTTTGATACCGTTTGATTTGCTCGACTATTTCAACGGTTGCTTGCAGACACCCTGAGGTATGACTTCAATGGGTGCCGGACACTGTTCCCTGAGGTTGCTCTGCTGGTTCTTAACACTTTCGCTCCTTTGGTTTTTACTCCACGAACTGCAATCACAAGGGAGGAGCCGAAGCTGCAAGGGGGTGGGCAGAGCCAAGCCGATTAATAGGACCGAAACCAAGCTACACTGCAGGCACATCTGGTAGGATCTCACATTTCGGCTATCCCCTTACACATATTTTCCACTGCATCTTCCTCAGTTTCCCTTTTCAAATACACTCGCAACACATGCATGCACGTCACTCTTCTCTCCGCACCCTAGATACCTCACAGACTTTCTTCCCACTTCTCTCCTTCAGCATTGAATAGTGGTTGTGAATGCTTGGTCCCATGTACTGTGTTAGTGGTCGGTAAGGTGCTTGTGAAGTTTGCTCTGTGCCTATTTTCTCTTTCTCTGATCTCATTGCTGTACAAATTGCTGAACCCTCATTTCTCCCTATGCCATTAAAGACCTTATTTTCCCTCCCCTCTTCTTTTTCCTGCTCCTCACTTGTGTAAATAAACCTGTTCTTGTTGAATCTATTTCTGACCTGTCAATGTCCGTCTTTTCCACCATTGGTCGAGTACAATCCGCACGTAGATAGCATGGGAGCTTGAGATTCCCAAGGGATCAGTTTGCAGGCTCCGACATGTGCGAGCAGTACAGCTCGCTTGCATTTAAGATCACCAGATGAGGGAAGTAGCACATTTGCCGAGGGTGCGTTCCCCGGTCGGGAGGCCATGGGACCCCCAATTAAATGATTGTTAGACGGACGGACTCTGGGACTCATGGTCGCTTAATTGGCATTCATAGTTGAGTTGCAACCCACAATGGAGTGAAGTTATTCGCTCCTGGTGGCCTCAGGTCCGGGTGAGTTCAAGCGAAACTGGGGATTTCCCGCTCGTAGTAGGCTCGAGCCCCGAGACTGCAACAATGTGTTGTGCTTTATGGCCAACACACGCGCACGCACACACACACACACACACACACCTGTGCTCTTCCAATATTGGCAATTTTTCGGGAATAGGTAGGTTGGAGTCGGCGTGATTACCAACTACAGTACTTCATGTATACAACCCAGAAACCTTGAGTAGCTTTCACTGAAAAACAACGTTGCGTTTATATAGACATTTCAAGGATATGTTCAAAAACATTATTCTGTATACACAGCTGCTTGTGATGGGTTGTAAAAAAAACAATTGGCTCAGTAACTGGAAAAACACGTTAATACAGTGGACGGCTCGGAAATCGGGTGTTATTTCACAAC
The DNA here is from genome assembly GCF_056783735.1 of Eptatretus burgeri. NCBI lineage: Eukaryota > Metazoa > Chordata > Myxini > Myxiniformes > Myxinidae > Eptatretus > Eptatretus burgeri. The sequence continues at coordinate 32,998,493 of NC_140976.1, read as the reverse complement.
TCACTCAGAATGACGGAGCACGGACCACTCACTAAGGACGACGGAGCATGAACCACTTGATCAAGGTGATGGAGCATGCACCACTCGATCAGGGTGACAGAGCTCGAAGCACTCAATCAGGGTGACAGAACTTGAAGCACTCGCTCAGGGTGATAGAGCACGAACCACTCCCTCATGGTGATGAAGCATGAACCACTTGATCAGGGTGACAGAGCATGAATCACTCAATCAGGTTGATGGAGCATGAACCACTCCATCAGGTTGACAGAGCATGAACCACTTGATCAGAGTGACAGAGCACAAACCTCTCAATCAGAGTGATGGAGCACGAACCACTCTCTCAGGTTGACGGAGCATGAACCACTTGATCATGGTGACAGAACACAAACCACTCAATCAGAGAGATGGAGCACGAACCACTCCATCAGGTTGACAGAGCACGAACCACTTGATCATGGTGACAGAACACAAACCACTCAATCAGAGAGATGGAGCACGAACCACTCGATCAGGGTGATGGAGCATGAAGCACTCAATCAGGGTGTCGGAACTCGAAGCACTCATTAAGTTCAGTGTGACAGAGCACGAAGCCCTTATTCAGGGTGAAGGAGCACAAAGCACTTGCATAGGGTGACGGAGCATGAAGCACTCAATTAGGGTGATGGAGCATAAGGCACTCGATCAGAGTGACGGAAGATGAACCACTCCCTCAGGGTGATGGAGCATGAACCACTTCCTCAGGGTGATGGAGCATGAACCACTTGATCATGGTGACAGAGCACAAACCACTCGATCAGAGTGATTGAGCACGAACCACTCGATCATGTTGACAGAGCATGAACCACTCGATCACAGTGATGGAGCACGAACCACTCGATCATGGTGACAGAGCATGAACCACTCAACCAGGTTGACGGAGAACGAGCCACTTGATCATGGTGACAGAACACAAACCACTCAACCAGAGTGATGGAGCACGAACCACTCTCTCAGGTTGACGGAGCATGAACCACTTGATCATGGTTACAGAGCACGAACCACTCCATCAGGTTGACAGAGCAAGAACCACTTGATCAGAGTGATGGAGCACGAACCACTCGATCATGGTGACAGAGCATGAACCACTCAACCAGGTTGACAGAGCACGAGCCACTTGATCATGGTGACAGAACACAAACCACTCGACCAGAGTGATGGAGCACGAACCACTCTCTCAGGTTGATGGAGCATGAACCACTTGATCATGGTTACAGAGCACGAACCACTCCATCAGGTTGACAGAGCACGAACCACTCGATCAGAGAGATGGAGCATGAACCACTCGATCACAGTGATGGAGCATGAACCACTCGATCATGGTGACAGAGAATGAACCACTCAACCAGGTTGACGGAGAATGAGCCACTTGATCATGGTGACAGAACACAAACCACTCGACCAGAGTGATGGAGCACGAACCACTCTCTCAGGTTGACGGGGCACGAGCCACTTGATCATGGTGACAGAGCACAAACCACTCGATCAGAGTGATGGAGCACGAACTACTCTCTCAGGTCGACGGAGCATGAACCACTTGATCATGGTGACAGATCACGAAACACTCCATCAGGTTGACAGAGCACAAACCACTTGATCATGGTGACAGAGCACAAACCACTCGATCAGAGTGATGGAGCACGAACCACTCGTTCAGTGTGACAGAGCATGAAGCACTTATTCAGGGTGAAGGAGCACAAAGCACTTGCTTAGGGTGACGGAGCATGAAGCACTCAATTAGGGTGACAGAGCATGAAGCACTCGATCAGGGTGACGGAACATGAAGCACTCAATTAGGGTGATGGAACTCGAAGCACTCGTTCAGGGTGACAGAGCACGAAGCACTTATTCAGGGTGAAGGAGCCCAAAGCACTTGCTTAGGGTGACGGAGCGTGAAGCACTCACTCAGGGTGAAGGAGCACAAAGCACTTATTCAGGGTGAAGGAGCACAAAGCACTTGCTTGGGATGACGGAGCATGAAGCACTCACTCAGGGTGACGCAGCACGAACCACTCACTCAGGGTGACATGGCATGAACCACTCGCTCTGAATGACGTGAAGCGGAAAAAGCATCTGTAGTGAGTGAACGATTCGCTCATAATGACGTAGCACAGTACCGCTATCGACAATGGGCACTCGGCAAGTGGCTTAAGCACTCATGCCAGCATTCCAAATCAATGGTTGATAAGGATTGGTTGACCAGGCTGTCGCTGCATACCATGAAGGATCCCATTAACTTTAAAGCTGGTCTTCACCGTGCATGCAGCAGTTGATTAAATAAAACGAATTAATGAAATAAAATGACTTCATCCACAAAAGAGTTGCTATTTAATGCAGAACAACCCTGGAGACATTGCAACGTGAAATCGCCCATGAAATATACATTTCAGAAAATCCGCCATTTGCCTGCTCGTCTGTGCACGTGTCCTGTGGTTGATCGGTTCGGGGTCCACGCAAACGTTATAACTTATTTTTTTAATCGTCCGTTTTTTACCAGATTTGTTTTGATTCCCTGCAAAGCATCTCACGTAACCTCTGAAAATATAGACAGATCTGGCAGACGTTATGGATCGGTACTTTCTCTGGGAGACAGGACATGAGGTGCAGCAGTGAATGCTTCAAATCATATAGCTCAATGAAGCTGGTTAATTTTGGCACGTTCCTAAATTTTTATGTTCACTCAATATAATTCTCCAAGCAATCCAAAAAGATAAGTTTAATGCTTTGGAAGTGTCACATTTGCTTGTGTATGTATGGAGAAGGAGGAAACATAGCCTTGCTTGCTTAAAGTAAATAGGTATATCGGCTTGGTTGTAAGACTCGTTATTTCTTTAAATTATCAGATTTCACAACAGATTTCAACACGTATTTAATCTGGACCGTATCCGATCTTCAAAACCGAGATCATATTTCGATGATTATCCTTTAATTAGTCCACGAGAGTAGATCATGGAAAATCATATCATATAATGTATGAAATTGATCCAAGCTCCTAATATGAAAACTATAGTACTTACAAAAGCGATGCATGCAGCAATTCGTAGCAACTATGAACAGGCATTCGATAATATGAGTGAGGAAAGTGAAAAATAACTTTATCGTGAAGAAATCGTTGCAACCTGTTCCAAGTCAAGGCATGATTGAGCAGGCCAAAAAACATGGCGGTTTCAGACTCCAACGGGGTTACCAAGGAAACGCCTTGAGACCCCAGAGAGCGAGATGGCGGAGGATCACCTGATGAAGGATATATTTAAATAAGGCCGTTAATTATCTTCAAAAGGGATGTTTTAATTAACCCAAACACCCAATTTTCAGTCATGTACTTCCTTGGAGTTTTCTTAGTATGCATACAAAGGTTCAGGCTGCTTGGTTTAATGGTTTTGGACTTATGGAAGAGACACACACACACACACACACACACACACACACACACACACACACACACACACACACACACACACACACACACACACACACACACACACACACACACACACACACACACGAAGTCCTGGCGAGGGTTTGCAATCTCTACTTCCTCTTGTTTCATCCGTTGTTTGTGTCACGTGTGCATGACGTGCCGAACCGCTTCCTCCTGCGTCACTTCTTTGTTATTCCTTGTTCACATCGCCTTGTCTTTCATGCAATGTTTGTTATCCACGGCAGTGTAGTTAGCAACACAATTATTCGCAACCTTTTGGTCACGTTCAAGCGATTTGATGGAGTTGGGTTATCCTGTACATCGATATACGGTATCGAGATTTTATGGCCTCACTAATACCATTGCGAATGAAAGAAACAATAATTACTTGTTTGAGGTAAAAAAAAAAAGTATGAATTACGTTTCTTCGATTACCCCGGGTTGTTTTAACCTTGTTATGCTTTGACTCCCAACACGTTTTATAACCACTGGAACATGCGAGTGCTGCTCCTCGTACCCGCGACACCATCCTCAGGAAACACCACAAGCGCCGAGCGTATCAGGTGTGTACATCGACATTTGTCCCGTCAGGTGTGTATATCGACATTTGTCCCGTCAGGTGTGCGCCCTTCACACAGGAGGAAGTCCTTGGACGGCGAATCCTGTGAGCGTTCCCTCCCCGCCGTCTTGCACTCGACACGTGGTGTTAAAAGAAACACAACATCCTTCACGGTCACGTGCTTTTGTTTTGCCGCCTTTAATCAGATTGTGCACATCAAGAAGAAACGAAAGTTGCGGAAGCACCAGACGTGACCCGCGACGAGGATCCCTCTCCCTCAACCCCCTCTCTCCTCTCTGTCTCCGTCCTCACCCCCTTCCTGTCTCTCTTTTCCCCTCGAATCAATGACGGTTGAACGCTTTAAACTCCGTGTGTCGCCGGTCAATATAATAACAGTAATAATTATTCTGTAAAGTGAATAATGGTTATAATTAACCCTCCTGACGCAGACCTCGATATTCTCTCTCCCCCACTGACGCGCTTCGACAGAAACGAAAACAAAACCTTTCACGAACCGTTCACGGGTTCCCCCCCCCCCCCGAAATATTCACTCGACAAACTTCATTGGGTTTGATGAACAAGGATTCGGAGAACAAATGAATCCACAATGAACATATCGACTTCTTAAAACCGTTGAATTTACATCTGATGTTTCAAAATCATTACTTCCAGACATATTTGTTCATCATCTACAAATATTCCCTTGCACTCATTTTGGGTAACTGCCGATTGAAATGTATTTTAACCTTCCTAACGAGTATTATTATCCCCCCATTGGACTTGGTCCAAAACGAGGGGGGGGGCTTATGGGTTGTCCCAGGGCCGGATTTAGACATATGGTGGCCCCTGGGCAGCCTTCAGTAGTGGAGGCCCACCCTACCTTAGAATACTAAAAAGGTGACAAGACATATTTACAGTCATCCATAAAGTATATTTTTCAAGAACAAAGAATCTGAATAACAAGCTCCAATGAGCTAAGATCCTCATCCTCTTAATGATGACCTCATAAAACGAATTTGACGTCATTGTGATGTATCAGGTTTGCGATAAATTATCTGTGCTAATGCCCGGCTTTATTCCCACAAACAAAATTCAAACAGCTTGCCTAGCTTCGGAGATAATGGTACAGGCGATTTCCATTAGCGGCGATATTATGACGTTAACTTTTTTCTTGGAAGAATTTCCAAAATTGGAGATGGTTACCGCATGTGCGTGGGCTTTCTGCATATGCATGGCAAGTTTCACGAAGATCCGATGAAAACTCTGGGTGGTGAAACAAAAAATATCCGAAAATAGGAATGACGTCATAAGAATTGATATGACATCATAGTGATGTATCATATGTGCGGTAATTCATCTCTGCTAATGCCCTGTTCGATTCCCGCAAACAGAATTAAAAAAGCTTGCCTAGTTTCGGAGATAATTTTTTTAGGCGATTTCCATTAGGCCTTAGTTATTTTATTGGTTTATGCAGTTCTTCAGCTAAAATGTAGGGTCGGTAGGTCGAAATATAATTTCAATTTTTAGAAATTATATATTTTTATAAATTTTTTTGGGATGTTCCATGGAAAAGACAAGGGTAGGTGCGGGGGGGGGGGATAAATATAAATCCCAGACCAGGAGGATCTAAGAAAACATTGAAGATGGAAAACCATTCAAATGCAGGATGCCATTGTTCACTGTATCATCTGATGTGAAAAACAATAAAGAAGGATTAAAACTTGTTTTTACAATATAGTCTGGCATGTTTTTCTTATGGAAACCTGTTGGATCATCAAACAAATGGAAACAATGTTGAGAAAAATTACTGTCCAAGTCATAGATGTGTGCGTGCACACCAGTGCATAGTGCTGGATATGATTAAAAAAGGTGTCTACTCGGAGTCAACACGCTCAAAACGGTCAATCAGAGCCATAACCAGCTTAGATTTTCGTGGGCATCTGATCGTACCGTCTCCCCATCCCCATGAGCACATCAAAGGCTGATTTCTGGTCTGTTGAAGGCTGAATATCAGCATCTCGCAGGGAAACTTTGACGTACTTGGCACCAAAATCTTTCAATACGAACAGCGGTGTACAACTTCCGAGGGAAACAAAATCGGTACGATTGAGAGTAGCCTGCGAACTATCCCTGCTGCTGCACTGAATTGATGCAATCATTCGGCCAGAATATTCGTCGTCAAGATGCCGTGTGATTAAATCATCAATACAGTCACTCAAATTTATACCGCTCACATACTTCTTAAAGGCCCGGTCACACCTTGACGTTTTAGCCAGCGATGGCAACGTATTAAAATGTATGTAAAACGCTGGCTTACGTTGAACTTTTGATGTTTTTTTTTAAAGATTCGGACGTATTCATAGTGACTTGGTCTTATGTATAACGTATTGGTAACGGACACAGAACGTTTCGTTGTGTTATAGATAACTTATACCAACGAATGCTGAACCTGTTGTCGGCCTACACAACCGATGCCCAACGATAGTCTAACTTAGGCATAGCGCGTTGCACGCATCGCCGACGATGTCGTGACGTAGCCTATTAAAAGGCTGACGCACAGCGATTCGAATCATAACTGCCGTAGAAATGGAAGTGTCAACATCGCGGTCACACCTTGGCGATCTTGCCAGCGTATGCCGACCTAAGAAAAATGTGTCTAAAACGTTGGGGCACGTCAAATACGGTATGAGTACGTTTGATATACGTGAGTAGAACGCTAAAGTACGCTATCATACGTCGTAGTAAGTAGAGCACGTCAAGAAATTTTAAACATGTTCAAAATTTTACGACGTACTCGGCGTATGACACACGTTCCGCATGCGATGGGGATAAGTTGTACACACGATATGTGGACGCTTACACACGTCCACAAAGGCTACTTATAAGCTACTCATAAGTCTAAACACGTCGCGGTAATGTCTTTTTACGCGAAACTTATTTCTAACTTATGTTTGACGTGCTTTGAACCAATTCTTTACGTAGTCCCAACACACATCGACGTATGTAGACGTATTCCAATGACGTCTTCCGGTTGACAAAAAAAAATAAATGAACGTGTTTCTAGCTTACAACTGCCATATAAAGACGTGTTCCCAGCGGTTTTGGGAATTGGTATATAAAAATGCTGCTCATAAAAGGGGAACCCAACAGTGTTTTCGAGTCCTTTTTGAGTCGATGTCCATGTCAGCAGTATTAGTATTAGTATTAGTGTTAGTAGTAGTTTGTTCATGTTGGCAGTAGTAGGTGAGTGTGAGGGGGAGGGTGTGGCTTATGATGGATCGTCCTTGCATTTAACGATTTAAATGATAAACTCAACGATTTAAATGGCTGCATCTCCACTATTGAAAGTAGACGCTTGCGCTCAACAATTTGATTTTTTTTTACACTCAACGACTTTTAAACGGTACCACTCAGCTATTTTCATTGTTTACAATGAACGATTTAAATTGCAGTCACTCGCCTTTGTTTTTTGACGCTGGGGTTTGGAAATTTGAAGCGTTTCTTCTGAACGTGTTAAAACGCTCCAACTCGACTATTTTAAATAGACGCTGCCGATGGACAATTGGAATCATAGCCAAGCTAGACATCGAAGTGTGAACATCCTCGTCATGCCGAAGAAAAGTTTGAAGAATGCTGCAAATAAGTGTCCTGGCCGTGGCCGTGGACGCTGACGCAAGGACGATCCATTATACCGACGTCTTTCAGCCTATGAGTAACTTAAAAGTAACGTCTGTCGATGTGTGGCAACGATCGCGTAACGTGCCAACAACACGTTAATCATAGTTTAGAAATAAGTTTCGGGTACGCTAAACATTACCTCGGCGTGTCGCAACTTATGATTAACTTACAAGTAGCATGTGTTGACGTCTGTCAACGATCGCAGACCGTGCATACAACTTGTGGCCAGCGTAGCGGAACGTGTGAGTCATACGCCGGCATACGTCGTGAAATTTCAAGCATGAAAAAATTTGAGGACAACCAAAAAGTACAACGTTTAAAGCCAACGTACAACGACGTATGGCAGTGTTTTTCAGCGTGCTCTCAATGTTATCAAAACTTACCCATAACGTAATCAACGTGTGCCAGCGTTTTAGAAAAAAAATTCAAAAATCGGCATACGTTGGCTAAAACGTCATGGTGTGACCGGGCCTTAACAATTACTTTTGCCCCAGAAACCACAGTCAATCTGAACTACGCTGGCCACTGCTCAGACGCCATGACCGAAGACGAATGCGCAGTTCTACTGCGCAGCTCTACTGCACAGCTCAGTTAAAGGCGACTCGGCATTTTGGCGCATGCGCACGAAATAATATTTTGAAAATATATGCCGACGTTTACATTTCGGGTTTTGAAACTTTTGCACCTTCGGCGGAAAATGTATAAATATAAAAGGCTAAAAATGTGTTTTATATTTATATTTCATTTCGGCAAATATACTGTCGGCGGATCCGTAAACCAAGTTATAAAATAACTAAGGCCTTAGCGGAGATATTTTGACGTCATAACTTTTTTTCTTGGAGGAATTTTCAAAATTGGAGATGGTTACTGTCTGCGCAGGCTATTTTTACATATATGTGCCAAGTTTCAGGAAGTTTCCATGAAAACTGTAGACTGTGAAACAAAAAACTCCACAAGAAGAAGATGAAAAACAGCAACGTGAGTAAGACTTGGAGATCCTCCACGAGGATCTAAAAATGTACATCTATAAACATCATGATCAATCTATATACATGTAAGAATCTAGTTCCTATGTTTCAAGTATAAAGAATCTGAATAAGCCAGCACATGATCAATCTATAAGATTATAAGAATTTGCGAAGTTCCTATGTTTCAAGCATAAAGAATTTAAATAAGCAAGCAAGCACATCTTTAAACATCATGATTAAACTATAAGAATCTACGAAGTTGGAAGTTCCCATGTTTCAATTATAAAGAATCTGAATAGTGTAGTGAATAAGCAAGCAGGTCAATCATGATCAATCATAGAATCTACAATCTAGAACAGTACCTAATACCTATATTTACAGACCACTGATGAGACCACCAGGCACTTTATGAGACTTGAGCCTTGCAAAATCCTAAGCTGAATATACCTCAACAGTTTTGCAGAGCAAAGTGCAAACGGCTAAAGCTGGGTTAACCAAACGTAAGCTAACTATTAAAGTAACCTTAAAAATGCAAGGACCATAAATGTAACCTGAAAATTTGAGGATAATAATAGTAAAGAGACGTGCAAAGTCCCATACTCCCATAGAAGTCAACTGACTTCCATATAAAACCAGTGCGTGCCCGTACGTGCATGAAAAAAAAAAAACTCTCAAACCGCATTCCAGAAACAACAACCACACAAGCCGTTCCTTCGCTCTCGCGTGTCCATATGAGTGTGGCCGTACGTGCAAAAAAAAAAAAACCTCTCAAACCGCGTGCCAGAAACAACAACCAAACAGGCTATTCCTTAGCTCTCGCGTGCCCGTACGTGCGTGGCCGTACGTGCAAAAAAAAAAAAAAATTTTTAACTTTCAAACAACCACACTCCGTTCCTTCGCTCTCATAAACGACGACTGGTTTGGGGCATTGTGTTTATCTATAAATGCACATAAGAAATCGACAAATTATTAGAATACAGTAAGTCATCACTATCCAGAAGCCCATACATTGTAACCCGTAATGGGGAACGCGCTGGGTGCAAAATGCCAAGCAACATGTCCTATCATTGGTAACTAAGGATCTCTTCCCCAACGGCCACGCCTACACAGCAACGTGTCCTGTCATTGTTTTGGTAAATAAATGGCCATAACTTGGGAAGCACTTGTCCGATTAATATCAAACCTTGATGAGGCACACATTCAGGTCCCCAGCAATATACCTGGCAAGTTTCAATTAGATCAGACCAGTGGTTGTCGAGAAACAGCGGTCACAGACACACACACACACACACACACACACACACACACACACACACACACACACACACACGGTTAGGTTAGCAAACACAGACACAAGGTTAGGAAACACAGATTGCTGGAATTATAAATAGATAGAGAATGACATAGGATGAATATCTTGTATCTGTTCCACTAACTACCAACTACCATTCAGGCATTCACAAATACATTTTTCCTTACAAGTTTTTTTTTTCATGAAATATGTGGAGGCCCCCTGGTTGTGGAGGCCCCTGGGCAACTACCCAGCTTGCCCATGCCTAAATCCGGCCCTGGGTTGTCCCTCGTCGTCCGTGCGTCCATTCACAGCCATATCTCGGACTTGTATACACCGATTTTGTTCAATCTTTGCACAAAGACGACACATGATGGTATATATTATACACACATCATCGTGTTTCGAGATTCGATCCAAGATGGCCGACTGGCGGCCATATTAGTTGTAAAAATAAAAAAACACAAAACCCTTAACCACGTCCTTAACCATTTGTTGAACACGTCCTTAACCATTTGCCGGACGTGCATTTACCGATGTTGCGCAAACTTGACACACACATGATGAATGATGGCTTACGTATGCACGTCATCGTTTTTTGAGATCAGATCCAAGATGGCCGACTGGCGGCCATTTTGTTACTTAAATGTGTTCTCCAACCATTACTCAAACGTGCGTGGTCCGATTTTGTTCAAACTTGGCACAAACTTAACACATGACGGCATACATGTGTACCTCACTTCATTTTGCGATCTGGTCAAAGATGGGCATTTTAGTTGTAAAAAAAAAAAAAAAATAGTCTGGAACACATACTCAACTATTTCTTGGACATGCATTTACCGATCGATCTTGTTCTATCTTTTTCACATCGTTCGTGGAAAATTGAAAAAAAATTCTGATGACTCTTTTCAGTTTCACCCAACTACCTTTAAGTACAGTTTATAAAAATAGCTCCGCAAAGCGGGCGTAACCCCTCAGCCCATGCATTGTAAAAGAAAGCAGTGATATCATGATGATGCAGTCAGTTAGAGCACGTTGGACGTCGTATCGAAAATCAATCAGACTTCAAGATGGCTACCGTGGCGGCTAGTAAAAATCGCAGCGTGCCCATTTTCGAAAGGAACCTTACTCTACTCAACTCCAACACACACACTGCAAAAATGCATTTAATCGGACAAGGCGTTCTCCTCTAAATCAACGGAAACCAATTTCAAGATGGCTGCCATGGAGGCCACATTGAAAATCGCAGCGCGCCCATTTTCGAAAGGAACCTTCCTCTACTCAACCCCAACATACCCTCCAAAAATGGATTTAATCGGACAAGGCGTTCTCCTCGAAATTGACGGAAACCAAAAGTTGACAGACGGACGCCCGCCCGGATGGACGCCCGGACAACGCCTATGACGACAATACCCCTTAGCCAATTCGGGCTGAGGGGTAAAAACACCTCACTCCCACATTATTAAAAACTGATCAGAAAGCATTTGTCTTCAACTGAATGAATTTCTGTTGTCTTCAGTTATACAATTTATTTGTACATAAATAAATATTATTCAATGCAATACTGTCTGTGTAATTCAGTATGTCTCCCCCAAAATATGTGATAATTGAATCCCTTCTATGCAAAATTTGCATTCACAGTCAAAAACGTCATACATGTCACATGACCCTTGTGCAATATAACTACGTGACCTACGTCATTCATATTCATGACCGAATAACCCAATTGTATGCAATCTTCCATGTCCCTTTACCACTCAAGTTAGTTGCGCATACACATAAATCTTGTAAATATGGGCTTACCCTTTAACTCAGTACAACAAAATTACTGAAACCACAGGGGCTGTGACATTTTATGTCTTTTTCTCCTTGTTATTTATGTCATTTGGGGGGGAGGGGGGGTTGGAAGAAGGGAGTTGGAGGAGGGGCAACACCTCACCCCACCACTCCCCTTTGAGTAATTGGAGCACGTTCCTCCACCCCCTCCCTCGAATGTACCAGATGCCTCCACACCCTTTCCCGAGTGAGGAGACATCCCAAACCAAGTGAATGAGACTTCCGGCTCGTCACTCTTCTGTGAGCCTTGATCTTGTACAGCAAAAGGGTAATATGTCAAGTTATTTTGATGAAAAGTAAACTTAAAACGTACTCTTTTATAGTTGCTCAAATTGCGTTATATTTCCAATTTACCTGCGTGCATGCCCTACATTTGAAAACATTAAAATCACAGGTTCTGTTGGTAGTTATGGCCTGTATGGTTTAAAATTATGCGCATGTTCTGACCCTGGTGTCATGATTATATATCTCTGTATATAAAAAGATTCGGCTCATGCAGAAGGATGACACGTTTTCAAATCTCACCGCAAACCTTCATTTGATGAAATGAATGGACATATAACCTTGAGGAAAAAAAAAAAAAGACCGTTTTTACAGCCATTTTTCTCTGCTGTGCAGGGGTTAGCTTTTTCTTGAGGCAATGTTTTATGGCCGGATGCCCTTCCTGACGCCAACCCTGGTCGCCTCTTACGACACACAGAGATATGGTATACTTATTCTAACCAGGGTGTATACCGGGACCAGTACACTGGTACTCATTTCGCCAACCTCGGAAGGATGACAAGCTGAGTCAACCCCCTGGTGAAGTAATTCAGCGGGCAGCGAGGCTTGAACTCAGGACCCTTGGATCTCAAGCCACCACCCTAACCACTGAGCCAACACCAGACTAGGAAGGGTTAATGGGAGGTAATGAAGACCATCATGGGTCAGGAGGGGGGAGGGGGACACCTGGTCATAGTACACTGCCTGCTTGAGCCCCTGGATGGAAGAGTTGAAAAGAATGACCTCTTGAATGTGGTTCTATAGACTGGAGAAGTGAGGAACAAATGAGTTGAGGTGTGCAGTCGACCTGGATTTTTGAACTTTAACCAGGAGGGGGTTTCTGGAAGAACGCGTGCATCCTGGAGTTGCTGGGGTTGTGTCGGAGGACTGAGCAGAGTGAGCATTGTTGGAGAATAGACAGTAGGTAACTGAGAGACCACTGACTTGCCTGTGATGTGAAAGCAACAGACCTTGTGCTTTAGAAATAATGTGGAAAGCTTTGGGAGCCACGTACAGATTCCTGGAGACGGATGTAATGCCAACCCATGTGGAACAACAGTACTCCATTGAGCCTTGTACATGCCTTGTAGATCATGAGTAGCTCTGATTTTCCAAGGAAAGACTTTGATTGACGGAGGATACCCAGTCTGCGCCTGGTTTTGCAGGCCAGCTTTGCTATGTGGCGAGCCTAGGAGAGGTCATGACTGATGGTGAGACTGAGAAGGTTAGACTGAGTCTCTTCCAGTGGCTGACCATGGATATAGGTGGGTTAGTTTGACATGGACATCATTCTGTAGTGATAAGGTGAGACTGAGATTTTGCATGAATAAAGGATATGTTCCATTTGTCAGACCAACATCTAATCAATTCCACATCCGCAGAGTGCTGTAGCTGCTGTCTGTATAGCAGTGTGATTGGGTACTGTACAACACAATGTGGAGGAGTCTGTAAAAATAAAAGAAAAAAAAGAGCATCAGAGAGATTGTTTAAGTGGATGAGGAACAAAATTAGGCTCAAAACATTGCCTTGGGGAACTCCAGTCTCCAGCTGGGAGAGGGAAGAAGGGTATGCCATTGATAGTTCAATACGTTCATTATTTAAATAGAGGAAGTCAGAAATCTAGGAATTAAGGTGGCCTTGTCTGCCACATGCAGTGAGCTTTGCAAGCAAAGCAGGATATATCAGCATGTCTAATGCCTGAGATATGTCCAAGGAAATGGTCCTGCACTCTTCATTGAGATTTTGGGCTTGAAACCATTGCCGATAGAGGAGAAATAGCATATCAAAAATTGAGTGAACGGAACAGAATCTAAACCGATGGTCAGAGATCAGGCTTTTTGATAACAGAAAAGACTCGACATCAGCAGCAATGTCACTTGTTTACCCATGGCTGTGACAATCATTTATTCATATTAACACTGCTCAACCTTGGGATGTCATTCCTGTCCAGAGAGCCCTTGTGAGAATCGATAGCTCTCACTTCCTTGCTGACACTCACCTCACTTGTGAAAAGGACAAAATAATTTGCTTGAAAATGCCGATGAAATGTGCGGGTAGTAATTCACTCCATATAAAATGTATGTTCGCGCTTGCCTGTTGAGCCTGCTCGGACCTGCACTTGTGTATTAAAACACCTACCTGCATTTGTGCATCAGAATATATTGCTTGTTCCTTTTTTCAAAGCTATTGATTCATTTGGGAATGAATATTATAATGTCAACATCTTCTGTTGATAGTCTGGAAGTTGGTGTTGTCTGCAGCCATTGTTTTTACATTACAGTCGGTGTTAGTTGTAAAATTACTGGGCAAAGGGATATTGGTGGTTGAACTGTTCCATGCTGGCCACAAAGGTAGGAAAGTCTGTTATACCTTAACGTTCACAGTGAATGATTGAAACCTGCTTCGATGTTTGTTTTCACCTGACATTTCAGACTATTGTAGCTCGTGTACTTAACTCAACATGTTGTAATAAATGTGCCAGTGATGGAAGGCTTCAGTTACATGGCACTCGCGGGTTCCTTCAATCACTAAATACTGTTGTCTAATATATTTCTCTTCATTACCCCACGCTTGAAGCGCAAAGAGGGGTTAAGCAATTGGTTCACTTTGTCTATTTCGGTTAGTTTGCAGAAGTCAGTCTATGATCAAGGAACTACTTGATGTCATTTGAATTGTATATTTTGCCCATGAATCTGAACAGGAACCTGCAGTTTAGCAGTACTTTGGCTCTGAATTTGGCAAATTGTACGAAATCTCGGCCCAAGCGTGCATGCGCATGGAGGAGTAAGGTAATTGTTTTACTTTGTTTGCCTGTCTTGCATTCAAACAAAATTGAAAATCATTCCAAACAGGAAACTTACTGTTTTAACGACATTATAAAGGACACAAACGGGCATGAATAACTGATGTAACGTGTAAAAGACGCTGCATCAACGGTGGTAAACCTCACAAAATCATTTTGCTTTTCTTTTTACAGCCTGTAAAACTTTTGTTTTTTTTTCAATTATATATTTGAACACGAGGACATAAATCACATCATCACTTCAATAAAAACAAAAAAACACCTCCAGTTTAGCAGTACTTAGACAAAATATTATGCCATTTTACACCATCTCGACCAACCAAATTTACTCGTCGTTCTCTCAGCGTTGGGGAATATCGAGATTCAGACCAAATCGTGGCTCGTAGGAAATATAGATTGTGCTCGGAAATGCAAAGCAAGAGTTGAAAAGACCATCCCCATGTCCTTTTTCTCAAAACTGCATGAGGTAAGGTGTTCTATGAACTTTCTAGTTCATTTTGCCAGAGGTACCGTAATGTTTGCATTTTCTGATTTCGGACTCGTGTCCACATTCCTGTCGTTCACCATCAACAGCAACATGTTTTAAGTGTTGGCACATACAGAACAAAACATGAATTGTTTATCTCACAGAGATATTCACTATTATGAAGGAAAGAAAGTAAATGCAGAATGGACAGTGACATATTCAAGGGTCATAGCCTGAGAGGAAAGAAGACAGCTATGACGGTAGTAAAGCATGGGTCCTTCACTCAGAGTATTTGATGCACGGAGCAGTCTCCCATGCACGATAGTTGTATGAAGAAACGGTAGATCAGTTTAAACTGGAATTGGGGGGCTCAAAATTGGGGGGATCGATGGGTAGGCCAACATAGATAGTTACAGGACTCGTCATTAGCTTAGGTATGGATGAGTGATTATCTACCTGTGTTGCGATTGTGATATCCATGAGAGGGTCTCGTTGAAATGTGAATGTGCTCTCGGTGTTCATTCACTCCTCACCCTACAAACCCCTCCATCTTTAAAAATATAAACAAATAGTACCCTGGAATCTGATGATGTCCCTGTACCCCCACTGTTTTCATCAACATGTCAACCCCACTCTCCCACCCACCCCCTCCCAAATAAAACGAAGCTAATAAACTGACAGATAAAGTTAATAGGGTTTGGATATAATACAGGCATGATGTGCCAAATGGCCCACTCCTGTGACCAGGTTCCTTGTAACAATGTTTTCTGAGATTTATTCCTTCATGGCATGATGGGGTCGCTAATCGACCACAATTAATTTCTGATTTGATTGTACCAGAAATCATCTCATTGCCGAAGGTCACAGCTGCCTTTTCCTGGAAAATGACGAGTTGTCCACCCGAGGGCATATTCGTGCCTTTCTTGAGGCCAATGGGATTTCGGCTGTGATTGGTGTACATTTGTACAAGGTTGGACGTTTGTTGCAAGGTAAGTAAAAAAATATTAATAATAATAATTTAATCTACTCAAAATACCACTCTTTCATATAGTTTGGACATTAATTGCAGCTGATGTATAACCATTCATGTATCATTATGGGTAAAATCTAAGTGCAGTAGACTCTTGTTTCAAAACTCTACCCTTAAGCCTTACTATACCACACACTGATACCCTATCCCCACTCGGCTCTTAGTCTGCAAGTTCTTCTCACATCGTAATGTGTCCATCTGTTCTTGTCTTAATGATTTCCCTTTGCACTTTTATGTCGATGTACCTTCCTCCCCACGACCCCCACTCATTCCTATGACATTCTGCTTATTCTTGAGCCTCAGTGCCTGGATGGAAGCTTGTTCCATGTTGAAGATCCAATTATCCTTTGATTTTGGGTCGTAGTCCATGAAGCCGGCACCATATATGCTTTCATTTCTTGCATTGTACTGTTCTTTAAGATTTTTTACAAGATCCTGGAAAAGTTGTGGGCTGATCGCCGTGTTTTAGAAGTTTTAGTTAAAGATGTCGTACCACAATGGCTATTGAGTGGCAATACTGTGCTCCTGCAATGACTTTTGAGGTGTCGTGTTGTGTCACACTCGTACCACCCTGACCTCTGAAAAAAAAAAAAATTAATGAGGGGTTGGGGGGGGGAGGGCGGATTTCCGCGATAACAGTTTATTCATCCAACATCCGTTTGCTTAAATGAGATCATCCTGCCATATCCTAACTTCCTATAATGTTTAAAGATTACTTCTTTCTATTATGATTTTTTTTGGTGTCATGAATATACTTGGATATTTGGTTTGATGCAACTCGTATGTTGTAATGTTCGGTTAATTTAATTTGAGGTCGTGGTTTGGATTTTCATTCGGCCAACTGATATAATCACTAATGGTGCAGACTGATGTGATGCTGTTTTTATGCCGAGCGCAACTCATTGTCAGTTCTTTTTGGCAGGCTGTCCAGTGCCTTTTGGCATAGTGTTTGGTGGAACAGATCTAAATGAAGATGCAAAGAGTGCAGCCAAATTGGCTGTGATGGCTTCTGTTGTGAGAGAGTCCAGGTTAGTTGTAGAAACCTTGTTGAGGCTGTGTGTGTACATATCTGGCACTATCCATGTCTCACAATGACAGTGCTTCTGATGGCAGATATGTTACAATGTATTTTCACCTCCTTAAAGGCCCGGTCACACCTTGACGTTTTAGCCAGCGATGGCAACGTATTAAAATGTATCTAAAACGCTGGCTTACGTTGAACTTTTGATGTTTTTTTTTAAAGATTCGGACGTATTCATAGCGACTTGGTCTTATGTATAACGCATTGGTAACAGACACAGAACGTTTCGTTGTGTTATAGATAACTTGTACCAACGAATGCTGAACCTGTTGTCGGCCTACACAACCGATGCCCAACGATAGTCTAACTTAGGCATAGCGCGTTGCACGCATCGCCGACGATGTCGTGACGTAGCCTATTAAAAGGCTGACGCACAACGATTCGAATCATAACTGCCGTAGAAATGGAAGTGTCAACATCGCGGTCACACCTTGGCGATCTTGCCAGCGTATGCCGACCGAAGAAAAATGTGTCTAAAACGTTGGGGCATGTCAAATACGGTATGAGTAAGTTTGGTATACGTGAGTAGAACGCTAAAGTACGCTATCATATGTCGTAGTAAGTAGAGTAGGTCAAGAAATTTTAAACATGTTCAAAATTTTACGACGTACTCGGCGTATGACACACGTTCCGCATGCGATGGGGATAAGTTTTACACACGATATGTGGACGCTTACACACGTCCACAAACGCTACTTATAAGCTACTCATAAGTCGAAACACGTCGCGGTAATGTCTTTTTTACGCGAAACTTATTTCTAACTTATGTTTGACGTGCTTTGAACCAATTCTTTACGTAGTCCCAACACACATCGACGTATGTAGACGTATTCCAATGACGTCTTCCGGTCGACAAAAAAAAATAAATTAATGTGTTTCTAGCTTACAACTGCCATATAAAGACGTGTTCCCAGCGGTTTTGGGAATTGGTATATAAAAATGGTGTTCATAAAAGGGGAACCCAACAGTGTTTTCGAGTCCTTTTTGAGTCGATGTCCATGTCAGCAGTAACAGTATTAGTATTAGTAGTAGTTTGTTCATGTTGGCAGTAGTAGGTGAGTGTGAGGGGGAGGGTGTGGGTTATGATGGATCGTCCTTGCATTTAATGATTTAACGATTTAAATGATAAACTCAACGATTTAAATGGCTGCATCTCCACTATTGAAAGTAGACGCTTGCGCTCAACAATTGGATTTTTTTTACACTCAACGACTTTAAAATGGTACCACTCAGCTATTTTCATTGTTTACAATGAACGATTTAAATTGCTGTCACTCGCCTTTGTTTTTTGACGCTGGGGTTTTGAAATTTGAAGCGTTTCTTCTGAACGTGTTAAAACGCTCAAACTCGACTATTTTAAATAGACGCTGCCGATGGACAATTGGAATCATAGCCAAGCTAGACATCGAATTGTGAACATCCTCGTCATGCCGAAGAAAAGTTTGAAGAATGCTGCAAATAAGTGTCCTGGCCGTGGCCGTGGACGCTGACGCAAGGACGATCCATTATACCGACGTCTTTCAGCCTATGAGTAACTTAAAAGTAACGTCTGTCGATGTGTGGCAACGATCGCGTAACGTGCCAACAACACGTTAATCATAGGTTAGAAATAAGTTTCGGGTACGCTAAACATTACCTCGGCGTGTCTCAACTTATGATTAACTTACAAGTAGCATGTGTTGACGTCTGTCAACGATCGCAGACCGTGCATACAACTTGTGGCCAGCGTAGCGGAACGTGTGAGTCATACGCCGGCATACGTCATGAAATTTCAAGCATGAAAAAATTTGAGGACAACCAAAAAGTACAACGTTTAAAGCCAACGTACAACGACGTATGGCAGTGTTTTTCAGCGTGCTCTCAATGTTATCAAAACTTACCCATAACGTATTCAACGTGTGCCAGCGTTTTAGAAAAAAAATTCAAAAATCGGCATACGTTGGCTAAAACGTCAAGGTGTGACCGGGCCTTTAGGTCTGGAAGACGGGAGGAAATTACAGTTTAATTTAAAAACTGCCAATCTACTGCAATGCCAGCAGTGCCGATGCATCTCGGAGCACACTGCTCTTTGCATGGAGACACAAAACTGACACGCCCTTCTGTTTTGATACGTTTTAAGGTTCCACGGGGGCCATTTTGTTCTGCGACCATGATTAAATCGCTCCCTAAATAACTTGCACTTCTTGCAGTAAATTGTTGGGCTGACACACAACTTTGGCACTTCCCTGTCACGTCCCCTTCCTTATCACCAATATAGGGCAGCGTGTTGGAAGGCTGGGACCCTTGCCCTCCAACATGACTGCCCACGATTGGTGACGAGGATTGTAGAATGGAGGGGGTGCACCGTTACTAGACATCATTCCCACGTGGCCATTAAAAACAAAAATTAAGCAACTGGCACCTTCTTTGCCTCAAAATTTGCTCATGTTTCGACACCCAGTTTTAGTAACATCTACAATTGTATAATGTAGCAAACTAATGAATCCCATTCTAAAACAATAAATCAATGTCTCATTGATTAATCCAATAGCACACAGTGTGGACATAATAAGCATACATGGAAGTTTACATTAAGCAAAAAACAAAAAAACAGTTCTGGGATGCCACCGAACAACCAGTTCCTCAACATTTTTTTAACACCCCTCATAAGTCCTGTTTAGCACCTCTTAGCAAAGCAATGTAATTAATCAGTGATAGTTTAATGGAGAAAGCACAGACTCAATTAAACTCTGTCCCCAAATCTTTATCAATTCATGAGAGCACTATGTCAGTGTTATTAAATAAAACAGTAGGAACAAAGTTTCTCATGCATAATGAATAAGCTCTTTGAATGGGAAATGAGTAACTTAATCTGTTTATAATCAGTGTTGGGAGAAAGAGTTCAGAAATTATGTCTGTTTATAAGTATAAATACTAGGGTAGGGGATTGATTAATATAGAGCCTTTTGTGAGGTGGTGGGAATGGGGGATTCAAGCTGTATGGTGTGTATGTTATTAGCCTGTCCCTTGCTCAGCGGGAAACTGGGTTTTGTGTGCGCGCGTGCGTGTGGGCCTTAACTTCTTTTTTTACGATTTGAGCTTTTGTTATCAAATTTTCAACATATCTTTATTATTCAGAATATGGAGAAGACAAATTAATAATTTGGTCAAAAGGTCAAAGGTCAGTGTCACATAAAATCATCAATTTTCATCCATTTGACCTGAAATTTTAAGAATTAGCATATATTGGGTCACTGAATTGATTCATCATTCAAAAGCTATAAGTTGCTTAATTTTATTGCATTAAAAGGTCAAGGTCACATAAAATCATTTTCACCTGATTGACTTGAAATTTGAACAGGGTTTGCATACTGGGTCACTGAATTGGTTCACGAATATAACACTCGAAGTTGATTTGAGGTCAAAAGATCAAGGGCACAAAATCGTCAATATCCATCTGATTCACTTGAAATTTGAGCAGGGTTTGCATATTGGGTCAATTAAGTGATTACTTTTGAGGTCAAAAGGTCCACGTTGCCTAAAATCGTAAAAAAAAAATTTTTAGATGTCTTTGTCATGTTTAGCATGAAGAAGAAGAAGAAGAATAAGACGATGACTGAAAACAAAGTGGATGTGCATGGGCTTTGCATTTTCAGATGCTTTCCAGTTATTGTACACCGCTCCTTCCAAATTCCATGTCCAGGCGATGCATGACGTTCATCGCGGGGCACTGAAGGGAGTACTCAGTTTTTACTCCATTTGTTTGTTTGTTTGTTTGTTTGTTTCTTTCTTTCTTTCTTTCTTTCTTTCTTTCTTTCTTTCTTTCTTGTTTGTCCGGGTGAAATCTCACCATTCCTTTGAGCTAGGAAGCTTTGGGGCCAAAAGTGAAGATGTGCTTTGGCAAAAACTGTATTTTTTATATTTTGATTAATCAATTAATTGATGAATTATTTTATTATCGATTTATTAATTCCTTATTTCGTTTTTTTTTCTTTCTCATCTGGGCAATATCTCAGGCACCTTTTCAGGTTGGAAGTTGATATTTGGACATGACAGTGAAGAAGTGTTTTGGCTATAAATGGTATTTTTGATTTATTGATAACTCAATTAATCGATTAATTATTCATTTTTTCTATGAATTACTTTATTTTCAAAAAGTTACATATTCAGAGGAAATGGTGGTGGTTTTAGTATGCTATTAGCGAGTTGATTAAGAAATTAACTAAATTATGATTGTTATTTATTTTCGTTCATAATGCAATTAATAAAATAATCAGTCGATTATTGTACACCGCTCCCTCCCAATTCTATCTCCATGTGCTGCATGGCGGCATTTCCGGAGGCACCCCGGCAATGTCGGCACGCTGGAGGATTTATTTATTTATTTATTTGGCATGCGGGTGGTGTACTTTGTGTCTCCACTTATTATTAGTATTATTATTATGAATGGTAAAGCAGCCACTGATATGGTCAAGCATTACTTCACTCAATGTGCCCTCTCCACTGAAACCTACACCATACCCCATTTATGTCTCTCTTTTTTTTTTTCTTCTTTATATTGAGCCACAGGTTGTACTTTTAACATGGTGTGTCAATCCCATGTAAATGAGCTTCGACAAAAATATCTTGTTCATTCATTGTCGTCATCCCCCCCCCCGCCCCCTTTCCCCACTGGACATCTATGAGTACTGAAAGAAAACAGAATAACGTTGAGCAAATGCATTTGGTCTTGTGTTCATTATGTAGTCTTTTCAGCAACTATTTTAAACGTTATTGTCTTTCACCTGATTTCTGTTTAGCGTCCTGATTCTTCTGCCACAGCATGTGTATTATAAGGATAAACACCTTTTGAAAAAATAATTGAATTCTGCATCTGCATACAGCAGCAACCGTATTACTCCACTGATGAACACACTGGACATTACACGTAGTGGACGTCGGTATTCATCTTGGAAATGCTGCACGGTGAACATACAACAAACCTTTCAAGATGAATACTTCATCATTCAACAAGTTACAGATAGTTTCAATCAAATTTGCAATGATATGGGCATTGCCAAATAATTCGACTCGACAAGTAAAGGGGGAATTGTGGGCTCGACATGCAAAAAAAGAAAAAAATCCACCTTCGAGCATTGGACTTTAAGCTTTTGCCAAAAGGCACAGTCAGGTCAGTTATAGGAGCATCCACCAGTACTCCAGGGACCTCCGTTTGGTCATCCCCCCAGGCAGATGCCTGGCCCATCCCCATCTCCTTGAGATGCCAATCGACGTGCTGCAACCACAAGGCACATCTCGAAAGGCACAGTACAAGGCACTAATGAACCAATGGACTGGGGATGACCAGTACTGTACAAAGAAAAATGGCCGCGAAACGAGATGAAGGACATGTTTATTAACACATTGGTTCATCACTCAGACTGTACAACCTTTCCTTTTGAGATTGTTGCAGAAGTGCACACGTTTTAATTGACATCTCCACCTGTTTGTGATTCCAAAGATGTCCAGAAATCGATGCTCAATGGCGAGACCTTTCGTCTACTGATTTGTCACGTGATTCCCCTTCCCCCTCTTGGGATCATAGTTAACATCTGGCACACAATTCCTGCACAGTCCCCCTATGATAGAAATGCCATTCTGAGCCTTGCTTTCTCAACAGCCATACTCATTAGTGATGCTTGCATTTTTGATTATGGATCTTCCCAACCCCAACGGTACTTGTTTGAAACGTCCTCAGAATCAGAATATCATGTTTGGTTTAATGAATACATATGACTTCCCTTGACACTTAATCGTTGTTCTTTCTTGAATAAATATCTTGAAAGGAAGATTTTAATGTTATTTGGTGCCCTTCTATGCTTGATTGCTGCCCCCCCCCCAAAATGCTCGATTGGTCCCTCCCCTCTCATGACGTCATCTCGACCTCGGGTTCTTACATGTACAGTCCGACAGCACCTTCTACGTCATGATTTTGACGATCGTTGTAATCTGGCGATTCTTGATCAGAAAATTATCTTTCTGTCAAGTCTGAAGCGAGTTGTGCAGCTATTATTGATTGTGTGCTGATAATCTTTTCCTCGATTATGTCATGGCAGTTTATCGACAGTTTTTAGCGGCAGCACTCGACGGGTTTGCTGTAACACCTCAAAAAAGTATTAGAATTAAAAACCACGTTTAGTTCTTTGTTTATTATTTAAAAATTAATATAATCACATCAAAAAAAATTCTGATTCTATGGACCTTTAATTTTTGCAAATGTGCCACAAACTTTAAAGAAAGCTTTAACTGTCTAAACGATATGAATATGGCCCCGGCCCCTATATCAGAAAGCAGATCAATACTTTTTTTGGTGTCGTACAAAAGTCACAAAATTGAAAATGCAATATGAAATGTGCATTTACATTATGGATTGAACAAATGAAGTTCTATAAATATACCGTCACGTCGGAGGGGTCCGTTAACATGGATGCTCTGAGCTGGTCTTACAAGTGCCTCTGGATCCTGAAACTGCGTTTATAGTTACTGCGTTCAAAGTTACTAAGACTCCCCAAGGTTCACCCAAAGTAGCTGAGACCTGGATTATTTGCATGGGAAGGCAGGAAAATGAGGAGCGGGGGGGGGGGGAGGGGGGACAGAGGGAAGAGAGGAAGCACGAGTACATAAATAAATATATAATTGGGACAGACCAGGCACTCAAAGGAAAATGAGTGGGTAGGCACAAGCACTTGTGTACAATGAAAGGAAGTGAAACACAAAAGCCTAACCCAAATATGGTGCTAAAAATATATACCGGGACTCGCACAACAATGAGGAATGAGCGAGGGTTTGAGGCAAGGCCCGAGCTGGTTGTGGGTCCATGCAGGCTGGTGTTGTACTGGGTTTGGTATGGCACAGGGTGGAAGGATGGCAATGAGGAGAGGGATGCTGCCTCTGCCAAGGTCTGATCCCAACTCAAATTCTAACTGCATAACCAGAACGAGAACTGAATTGCAGAACCAGGATGAGAACTGCCACACTCGGGCATGGTTATGGCCTTCATAAACTTTGGCGCCGCCTTTTTTGGTGGCACGTCCCGCTCATTGGCCATCCTCTTCTGTGTGCATGCCATATTCTGGGCCGTCCCACCTCGTGGGGTGGTCCCAATAAAGTCTCGTGCCTTACTCCATTACTCCGCAACCAATCTCGCCGCCATGGCCTGCTGTCCATTGGCCAAACAGTCCGTGCTGTTTCCTCCTAAAGTGCAACATGCTTTCCAGTTGTGCCTTTATGCCAAAGTACTTGCCCGGCCTTGCTCAAAAACAAGAGGTTTTGCACAACAAGCTTATTCGACACTGTCTTTAAATTAATACCCACCGACTCCTGAGTGCAATTTTTACAGGACGACTTGAACTAACATTTTTGCTGTTACAAGAGTAACCTAAGCTAGTTACAAAAGTCACATGGTCCATGCTATTCTTACCACAATCTAGCTGCCCCCCCCCCCAATCTTCCTGCTTCCCCCTCAACATAACAATACTTTGTTATCTATTTCAAATGGCTTAAAATGGAGATTGGGAAAAATAATTGATCCATTCAATACTGTATTTACATTATTCGAAAGCATGACTTTTTTTGTGCAAAATGAGTATTTTTTTTTTGTTTGTTTGTTTTGATGTACCTTCCAATGGAAAGTGAAGTCTTGAGATTTGAGAGAGTCGTGTGCACATAACCATGCCTCTCATGAAAGAGCCAAGAGATGGAGGGTAATTGGGCAGCATAATGACACAGATCACAGTTGGACATGACAAGTGAGAGAATAAACAACCAGCAAAAGAGATGGAAGAGAATGAGGCAGCCAATAAACATTAAATGTGCCAAAATTATAGAAGAATTTTGGGAATGAAGATCATTTATTTCAACCCCATTTTCATTACAATTGCATCATATTTTGACATTACATAAAGTAGAGTGAATAACCCTTCAAATTCTGTTGTATGGAATGGGCATATTAAACTAAAACTTCAAGGCCCTTTTTATAGGGACTGTCCACTCACCTTTCTTTAACAGGTAAGTCTGTTCTGAACAAGATATTCCTAAGGATGCCATGATTTCCCATCGTATTAACTCAGTGTTGCACACTGATTTTCACCTTATCACATGCTTGATTTGGTGCAAATTGGTCTTGTAGATTTGGATTCTTGATGTAGCTTATGCAGAGGTTATTGTTGCATTTGAGTGTCATCTTGATGCAATCATCTTACCGCAGATTCTTGGTCGCCTTCACGGATGAACTGAAAGAGACTGCACTGCGTCTTTGGGTGGGTTTCAATGCACAGACTCTTGTAAAACCTGCTCTTTGCAGATCACGCACACATACGGCATTTATGTGTGAAGTGTAATGGACTTTGACAGAATTCACATGACAAATATCTTATAGCTTTGTAACTTATTTTACTTGGACTATTGTGAGAGATTAAAAACACTGCAGATGATAATTTTGAGTTGTGAAAGGAAACATTCACTATTATTTTTGCCACCAACGAAAAAGGGCTGGCAGGGTATCCTCGAGGTATGCACTCTGAGCTGTCTAGTCTGAGTTCAGACCCTGACCCAGCTATAAACTGTCTTCCTAGTGCTTTGCAGGCAAGATGAGGCATCAATATGTGTACCATCCCTCGGATGTACATTCAACTGGGTGCCCCATTTGCCTGCATTAGTTGGTGGAAATTAAAGATCCCACAGAGACTTAAAGATAATTTGTGAAGAGTTGGCAAACTATTGCACCCTGAACCAATTACAAATTCCTGCTCTAACCAACATGCGAGACCGTATAAGCGGCACAGCTGCACTCCCAGCAAAGATGCAACCAGCAACCACGGACTGCATACAAAATGAATTAATTAATGAACCTCCAAAAATTTGGGGTTGTTTTGATCTCGAGAACGTGATAATTTAATTCACTCTTCGCTTCTGTTATACAGTCGTGTACTAGCCACTCACTCATTTATAGTGAGCTCTCCGTGATACTCGTGGGAATGCAGTGCATATCTTTTTCACATTTCTCAATACTCCTTTCTTCCAAATTGGCACATAAGGTGAGCAGGTACATGCAAGATGTAGTTTACTTGTTTCTTCACCTTATAACCATGGCTGTTAGTGCTTCTTTAATCTAACTTGCAATAACTGCAGAAAATTGATCATTAAAATTTGCTTGTGATTAAAGGCAGTGAACTTCAGCAGTTTTGGCGGATCAATGTCAGAGGTTTATTTGGGCAATGAAGAGGTATAGCAAGCAAAAAGTGGCCATGTATGATAAAGTGCAAAGCATTGCTTTGTATTTATAGGTTCCCGTGATGGCAAAGGAATGTTTGGGTGAAATGCCGTGTGCTTACTACAGTTCATTAGTCCTCATGAGGCACATGCTGGCTGATCATCCCTTGTGCAATGCATTGATTTCTTTTAAAACGGGTATTAAGGTTTATGGAAGAACAGAACGACAGTGGGCAATTTGATGACAACAAATGGCTGCACCACCACATGAGAGGAATTTTCGACGGGTGAGAACAGGGTCTCAAACACATGTAGCATAGCTGTTGTGTAAATTGGAGAGACCATGAGATAAATGTGTGCAGTGGACTTAAAATATTTTAGAAAAGGGCTTGAGACAACGGAATCAGGAAGACAGTTCCACAGACTAATAAAGAGAGGTTATGGAAGAATGGAGGTGAGGGTGAGTTTGAACTTGGGGGTGGGAATGAGGAAAAGGGGTTTCTTGTAGAACACGTGTGATCTGGGCAAAGACATAAGCTGAGCAGAGAGGTGATGCGTGCACTTCCTTGGAGTTCCCCTCGTATGCATGCAGTTTCAGGCTGCTCGGTTTCATGGTGTTGGAGTTATGGAAGACACACACACACACACACACACACACAACATTTATTAATATATATATATATATATATATATGTATATATATGTATATATGTATATATATATATATATATATATATATATATATATATATATATATTGGAATTATGATAACTATGATTTGCACTATAACGAAAAATTTTGGAAAGATTCTGTGCTTTTGGTTGTCTCCATATGTGGGTTTCAGAAGGTGAAATGAGGTCCTCCCAGGTCTCAAAGTATCCACCTCCATTTCAGTAAGGGCTCATGATTCATGGACCAAACTGTGAAGTTTTCTTGTTCTCAAACTTTTGGTCTGAGGGATCTTTTTAAGATCATCACCAAGCCCCAGACAGCTTCCAACTGCAGTTTGTTTGCAGTACTATTCACAGTCATGGTTTTTATGATCTCTGTAAGGTTCTTCTTTATCATCCCCTTTGCTCCAATTATCACCTGTAAAATTTTGGTGCTCCTCAATGAGCAAGTTATCTTGATTTCATTTTTCAGATCCTGGTACTTGTTCAGTTTCCAAGTTTCCATGTTTCAACCAAAATCGCTGGGTACTGACACCGCAATTAGCAATGCCTTCTTTTCTTTTTGTATGTCAATGTGACATCCAGTCGCAATTCTTTCTTTTCCATGTTCACGCTCAATGGGATCATTAGGTTGTATGTAAGCATAACTTCCTTGTTTTCAATAAATGCTCTTGGTTCATGTTTCCACGAGTTTTCTGCGACTGGGATATTGAAGTTTTTGCAGATGTGCCAGTGGATTACTCTACATACTTTGTTGTGCCTTTGTGTGTACAGCTCGCAGCTCTGAGTTTTTTTTGTTTTGTTTTGTGTTTTTTTTTTTTTTTTTTTTTAATATCCCAATAAGATATGCTCGTTACTTTTTGTTTCTACCTTTCAGAACCTACACCTGTCTGACTCAGTCCCACCATTTTCTTAGTCGATGGGATAGTGTCCTTGGTCTTGGGCACTTATGATTTTTTCTGCATCACAGTTAAGCTGCCCTCTTTTTAGCCATTCCAATGAGCTTTCTTTGCTGATGTCCAATCTGTGCTTCTTGTCCTCCATGCATGCTGTGGATAATTTCCTACTCGTTTTCAAGTATGGCCTTGTTTAGTAGTATGTGGTCTGTTGTTCCGTAGCATCCTCTCATATCCTTTCTGTTCTGCCTCTTGGCCTACTTGTGTTCGGTGATGGTACATCATTTCTGTGATGATTCCCATCAGGAATTTGTGTGTTGTTGGTGGACATGTTATTATTGATCAATATCTGTGAGGTAGTTGGATTTCTTCAGATTTTGGGGTGAGGAAGGTGTTACCTTCTGTGAGTCACTCATGCCATACCTCCTCCCCTTGAATAAGTTTGTTGAATGCTCGAGAATAGTATTGTGGAGAGCATCTAGTTGCTTTAGCCAGAAATTTGGAATTTCATCTCAGCCTGGGCTTTAGGGTTTTCTTTTTTAAAAATTATTATTATTTTCTTCATCAAATATCACTAGAGGCATTTTCTTTTGATGTTTTTTTTGTTTGTTTGTTTTTTTTCTTCCAGGTTTTGGATCCAATCCACCTCTTTGTTGTTATTTTGGGTCCTCATAAAATACTTTCCAGAAATTTTCAAGTTTATCTTTCTCGGAGAGATTTAATGCATTTTGCTTTTGTTTCCCTAGTTTTCAGTGGAATCTTTTTGGGTTATTTTCAAACCTGTGGTTTTGTTTCCTCCCTTTGTTAACTTCGTGTTTTTTATTATTTTTATTTTTTATCTTTCTTGCTGTCATTTCTATTTTGAGTTTGCTTTTACTCTCGGTCTATATTTCGGATTTTGTATTTGCTATTTTTATTTTTTTGGATTCTCTTACATTTAGGCTTTGAAATCCCCTAATGAGCTGCATTTGGTGTGTTTCCTTTCTCAGCTGCTCTCTTTGCGCCTCTAGTCTGTTTCCAATTTTTTTTTCAGAAAATCGAATTTTGAAAAAGAAGTGTGCGTGCACACATGTCTTTCCTTTTCAAATTAGGATATTCTGACTGGTATTTGGAAATAACATGGCTCAAAACTCTTCTTCACGAGAGTTGGCTGCACCATAAGTTCTGAGTCAAACATAATAACATTCTACCTTTTAATACTAAAAATGCGTCTCATGTCTGATAGCCGAAGATTACTCTCGACATCGCTTAATTACCGTGGCTTTATTGG
Source organism: Eptatretus burgeri (assembly GCF_056783735.1). NCBI lineage: Eukaryota > Metazoa > Chordata > Myxini > Myxiniformes > Myxinidae > Eptatretus > Eptatretus burgeri. The sequence goes on along the minus strand of NC_140976.1, from coordinate 32,968,998 downwards.
ATTACTCGAGTGAGGACAAGAAACCCTGATTGTTGCTGAGATAGCGCATTTACCTTTGAGGTTTCATTTGGTCCATTTCCTACCCAGACTATAAACTGTTAGACTGGTGCTTTGCAGGAAGGACGTCACATCACAAAGTGTACCATCCCTCGGATTGATGGTAAGTCGGGTGTCATCTGTTAGCATTAGTTGGTAAACCTGTTTGTTTTTTTTCCATGAAGAGTAGGTAGGCAAGTTCACAACTTGGCACCCTGAATAAATTGCAAATTCCTGCTTGGCCAGTCATTTTGTGAAAGACAGGTTAAAAAAGAAAATGGTTTCCTCTCTGTTGACCCCACAAGGTGGAAATAATTGTGCACATTTTAACCTACAGATGACCATCGAGACCAAAAAATATATATTGAAATTTAAATGAGACTTGGGGTATCGCTGTACCCCATTGGTAATCCAAAGGTTGATGTAGTAGTAGTAGTAGTCGTAGTAGTAGTAGTAGTAGCCGTAGTAGTTGGCTTTTTGTTTCATTTACCTTCCATACTCTCGTCATATACACTCATGTTCAATTCAGCTGTCTGACACATTCAGTGTCACGTTCACAATAACTATTTGCATGGAGGAAATGTTGATGAGGCAGGGTCATTGAGCTTGTCGGTCCATTATTGGTATAATCTGACAAAATCACACCTTGAATGCATCGTGCTCTGTGATACCTTTGTGAGGGAAAGGTTAGCTGGGTGTCTTGGAAACAATTGCATGTGGCAGCTTGTTGTGTTGTGAATACCTATGACAACTGACCATGTTTTTACTTCCAGGACGATAGCCACACAAAGATCCATGTACAACCTCAAGGTGAGGACTGGACCAGTTATTTGCATTTATTGGACCGACACCAGGCTGCACAAGAATAGCATTGCCTGAGCAGATGTTTAATTTTTCATCTTTTCACACCGTTTCCACCCTGAAACCACCCGGCATAACGTATCGTCAAGCCTGACAGTGCACACCTTTTGCACAGCCTTCTCAACTGCACAAGCAAAGCAATGCACCACACAGTAAATTAGGAACTGTAGTCCTTGGGATTTGACTCGATACCATTAAAAGGATCCATTTGAATGCAGCATCGTTCTGACAATTGAGAAAACACCATCATTATTCTCTCTAAATTTTCAGTGACTATTGTCTGGGCACAAAATGAACGAAATCGAATCTACATCAGTCATTGTGTGCAGTTTAACAGTTTCACGGTCCGTGGACTTTTGTTGTAAAAATGCCATCCTGCATGCCTCGAAATCTGAAATTCTCGCTCTCCTTTTACATATGGTCTCAAAAGCATGTGTATGTAATGTCATGTATAATATGGTGCATGTGCACACACATACGCACACACACACGCACATACCATGTTGTTTTCATATCTGTACACATTGGTAAGATGGCTTTTTCTCTGCCTTTTCTAGCCATTATAACCAATCCTACCAAGAACTTTGACTGGAGAGATTATCTGTACAAAGCCGGTAAGCAGTACTGTGCTAAGTATGGAATTTTGTTTTCATTTGAGTGCAGTGCAGTGTTTTTGTGCTGTATCCTAGCTTCTTCCCTTTGCACATTTTAAATTTTAATTGCGAGCATTTATGCTGAAATTGACCTTTTTTGAAATGTGGCAGATTCACCGCATGGATTAGTTCTGGTGGTGCGATGCAAGCTTTATTAACCGTGCGATTACTTTGTTCATTATACATATATTCTAGAAGGGAATAGCGGTTGGGACTCGGAAGAGATGACAGCACAACTCTCCAACCTTTTACTGTGCTATAACGCAAAGATTTGTCAATCTTTGTGCAAACTAACAAGAATGCACTTCCAATTGCCTTTATCAGGTGCAATGAACAAATGAACGGATCAAATAGTTAAACCCACTTAAAGTAACGGGCAACTGCCATTGGCTAATGTCAACCAATCCTAAAATACCTGCTAGACTAAGCAGTACACATACTCACTCTATCACGACCCTCACACATCACATCAAACCTTTAACAAACAATCAATAAATTAAATAAGAAAGGGAAAACGAATTTGTTGCCAACAAAGGACATTTTTAGTCTGATTGACAGAGGGTATGCTCCATCGGCATTTTGTTTTTCGATATCTATTTATCGGTGGGCTCATTCCAGTATATCGGTATCAAAAAAAAATTAAAAAACAAGAAAGATGCCATGCATTGCACGATACTTGTGAAATGCATAAAACAAATTTGACCTTACAAATGATTAGTAGTTGAATTGAATGACCAAATATGCAAATTCTCTTCAAATTTTAAGTTAGTCGGATGAAAATTGAAATTTTAGAAGTTCCACCGAAGTTGTTGGCCTCAAAAATAATTGGCTAGTTGAATTCAGTGACCTGAAATATAAATCCTCTTCGAATTTCAAGTCTATTTCATGAAAATTGAGGATTTTAGAAATTCGACCAAGTTTTTGACCTTTGGCCTATATTGACCTTTTGACGTCAAAAATAAATAGGATTCTGTTGGACCACCAACTCCACCATTTGGTGATGTTTTGTGAAGATCATTTTAAAATTGTGACCCCCAAGGTGATTAAAAGTGAGCAGACAGACAGACAAACAAACGAAAGCAATCAACATACTTGTCAAAAAACAAATTTTTTGCCAAGTAATAATGCACAAAACCAACCAATATACTTGAAAAATCTTCGATTTTCGCAAGTAATACAATATTTTTTTTGCAGGTTCCAAAAATATGTAATGGTCCATTACGTATTCACATGACATCAAAGCTTTTTAAGTCATGTATGGTATTTAAGGATTGTAAATGACTTTCTTCGATTTGTTGGTGATATAGTGATATTTTTATGGACACACCAAATTTATTTTTTCTACCCCCACCCCCCATCCATAGCAATTTTTTTTTCCCTTCGTTTTTCCGGTATATTCAAATTTCCAATGCTGGTTTATCAATATGAAAAATTATACCGACATAACCGGTATATCGATTATATCGCTGGACACTAATAGAGGGTAACAGTGAGACAAAGCTAGAAAGCTGTAATTTTTGTAATCCCATTACCTGGGCTGAAATTCACAAAGTCTGAGATGCACACGTCACAGGCAACCTGGCAGTGCTGTGCATACACCTATGTGTGTAGTTATGGCAGTTGAGATCCATTATTGGAAAAAATAACACCAAGAATGGCACCAAGTGCTCCTCCTGGTTTTGCAAGTTGTCAACCGTGTCCATCTGAGCAACAACAGTCATCCACGTGGTGCCACCAACACTGAGGTGCTAAAATAATGCATGGTGAAGACTACTTTTTCAGTTCATCCATTGCTAAATTGGCTACCATAGTGTAAACTGATCAATTGATTCCAATGTAGCACCAAGTTTTCAAGACCTGTGCCAACGTACCTTGCCATGGAAGTTATTAGACAGTTGTTGGTAGCTGATGAAATATGGAGGTGGGACAGTGGTACTTTTGTGCAGGCCATGTGTGAATTGCTGGGAATCTTTTCAAATCAAACTCATTTTGGGACTGGGATGAATGTTACAAGCAGGTATTTTTTTGTATGCATGGTTGAGGCTCATGGAAGAACTAGACTGCTTCTGCACTAACAATATGCTCCATAAAAGCCAGTGACCGCTAGTGTATGTTCCTACAGCGCACCAACACCACCACTCTTTGTTTTTATTTTGAAGAAGCTATGTTATCTTTTGTTTAAAAAAAATACTATTCATAAAAATAAATTGCAGACATGATTCATGCTTTAGTTTTCTTGAATTTTTTTATTTTTATTTTATTCTCGTGAGTGCAGGAGTCCCACTCAAACCTCACACACTCCTATTCCTGCTTGTCTGTGGCCTTCGCAGGGTGAAAGATCCATTGTTTATCATCCACGCCTTCTCTGGTACGTGCAAACTGTTGGATGATAATCCAGTCCATTATCTCAAACAAAAACCTTCACCTACTTTTTATCGATCTCATTTTGTATTTGCTTGTGTTATTGTTGCTGTTGCTGCTGCTACTGTTGATGCTAGTGATATTGTGAATGTGGTATTATTTTTCATTCATCATATTAAACATTCCAATTTACAGTCTGTTGTAACTATGAAATGAGTCGGATTGTATATCTGAAGGTCATTCATAAAGAATATGTGCACTGATGCATTTTCTTCACTTTACAAAATAAAATACGGGTCATTTTTCCAATTACAACTAACACTATCCCCCCCCACCCCCAATTATTCCCACCTTGTGGGGTCAGCCAGAAAACGTTTTTGACCCAAGTTTTTTTCACGAACTGGCTGGTCAGGACTAACGTTCACCTGAACGTGATTTGGGCAGGAATTTGTAATTTGTTCAACGTGCTGCGAACTCACAAAGTCTTCATGAAGTACACCGTAGGATATTTAACATCCATCAACTATTGCCGGTTTGTGGAGGGAGGCATCAACCTCCATCCGAGGGAGGGTACGCATTGATGAATCGCCCTGCCTATGAAACACCAGGATGACCGTTAAAAACTGGGTCGGGATTCGAACCCAACCTCGACTGCTTGGAGGTGGGTGCTCTGGGCTATCCTGCCAACTCCAATTCTTTAATTGGACCAAGTTGTGAAAAAAGTCCCTGGGAAAGTCGTTTAAATTTCTATCACAGCAAACAAGCAGCGTGAGAATTAAATGCAAAGAATGGGATTGCTTTGGCAAAAAACAAATCCTCAAACCAATGTGTTCAATCTTTTTTATTTATTTTTTTTTACTCTGAAGTTTTATGGGGTTCCCTCAAATGTCGAAAAACCTGAATTCAATGAGACCAATCAGTGGTGCAATTTCTACATCATAAAATGTGCTCAAAATACGGTTTGCTTGCTTTGCAGGATGGAGGTCTTGCTCGCCAAAGATCCGAAATTGGATTCTGGCCTGCGCACACCTCAACCGCTCTCTTACGCGTGACCAACACAAACTTTAAAGAATATAACACCAATCAACTTTGTCCAAATTTTCTTACCTTGACTGTAGATATTGACTGTTAGTGGCAGAGACAGGCTGTGTGCATGTTTGTGCATGCGGATTCCAAAGAAATGTGACTTGTGAATTGAGAATCGAGTGATGTTTGCCACTCATGAAGTTAATGTTTTCTTCTCAGATTGGCACGAGACTCATGCCGATGTTTTTCTTCTTATCATAGGCCCAGAGGTAAGTTTGCACCATTCTGAGACTGCCATTTGTTGAATCGTGACCACAAATATCAAGATTGTATTCTGGGCCTGAGATAGATGGGATGCAGTCAGGCTCGTCTGCGAAACACTTGGATATCATAAATACTGATTTGTGGCTACAATATTGGGATTTATAATATTTTGCACCAAAATAATTTTATGATCCTAAGTCTCACGTGCTGCACAGAGTCTGATTGCACCAACATGATGTTGAGGATGAAGCCACTTGTTCAGTCAGAATGCAAAACAAAAATCAAATATGAAACCCTCCATTGTGATGGTGTGGAACCATGTGCCACACCAGCTATTGCCGCACTAACAGGATACGTTACGCACACCATCCTGTCTATGGCCCACAAACATTTGGAGAGGTAGCCCCAACAATTTGAACTTAGGACAAGGCATAAGCATAGGCTGTGCACAGATATTACACAAGACTGCACAAAACAAATCCTGCCGCTCACGACAGCCCCATAATTGGTCGGCCATACTGCAGCGCCATAAGCACTAGAACATTCTTCTCTTTGCAGTCCAGGCCATGGGATGTTCTTCAATTTCCCTATAAATCCTGTCCTGTCTAATCTGTCCTTCATGGAATTTTAATTAGGGTATCCAGTCAAATGGACTGGATAACCTATTGTTTTTCTTCTGTTTATTATTATTATTATTATTATTATTTTTCTTCCGCCGTAAATTTGCAAAATTTCCAATTTTTTTCGCTTTAAATGCCATTTTCTCAGAAATGGTAAGACCAATCGACACAAAATTTTCACCAGATATGTATCTTTTTTGATAGCATACATAATTGATAATTATGACGTCATAGGTCACGTGATACGGGCGCCATCTTGAAAAAACAGATCAACTTTGGACCTCTGTATCTCGGAAACCTTCTCGTGTAAAAAAATTTCGCTTGATACATTTGAACAAGCTCCGTCTCGGGTATACGTGTGATTTTTCGTGACGTCATCAGTGAAGAGGTATCCCAGTAAAAATTCGTCAAGTAGAACGCCACATGGCAAAAATTTGAAATTTCTTGAGCATCATCTACACAAAAATTCATCGTAGAAAAAAAATATTTTGACGTCATCAGTGACGTAATTCGGCCGCCATCTTGTTTTTTGTGTTTTTTTAAAAAATCTTCTTCTCCAGAACGGCTGTGCAGATTGAGGCGAAACTTTACAGGCACATTCCCCCTGGAGGTCCTCTTTCAAGTTTGTTAATTTGTTGTTGATACGTCACATGGTTTGGCGGCCATCTTGAAAAACCTTAAAACCTTCAAACATCTTCTTCTCCAGAAGCGCTGGTCCAATGAAGGCGAGATTTCAGAACTATATTTGTGAGATGTATGCGATGCAAGTTTGTTAATTTCAAAGTGATAGGTCACATGGTTTGGCCGCCATGTTGGATTTAAGAAAAATATTAAATAATGTTTTCTCTGGTATTTCATAAGCCATCAAAGTGAAAATTTGCAAGTGCCTTCCTCCCTCAAGTCTGCATACATGGTGAAAAATTTTACCTCAGAAGTCACATGGTTTGGCGGCCATCTTGGATAGAAAAATAGACTTTATCCGATTTACACGAAACTTCACACACTTGTTCGGGTCGACGATGGAAAGCAGAATTTAAATTTATGATGTCATAGGTCACAAGGTTCGGCAGCCATCTTGGATTGAAAATGAATAAATTTTAAAAATCTTCTTCTCCAGAAGGGCAAGACAGATGAAGACGAAACTTCACACATATATTCTGCATGAGGTCCTTTCTCAAGTTTGTTAATTTGTTCTTGATCGGTCACATGGTTCGGCGGCCATCTTGAAAAACCCTAAAACCTTCAAACATCTTCTTCTCCAGAAGCGCTGGTCGGATGAAGGGGAGATTTCAGAACTATATTCGGGACACGTAGGCGATATAAGTTTGTTAATTTCGAATTGATACGTTAGACGGTTTGGCTGCCATCTTGGATTTAAGAAAAATATTAAATAATGTTTTCTCTGGAACCGCTGAACCAAACGAATCGAAAATTTGTAATTATCATCTACCATCGTGTATGCACGCATGTTAAAAATTATGACATCACACGTCACATGGTTTGGCGGCCATCTTGGATAGAAAAACGCACCTTTACCGATTAACACGAAACTTTACAAACCTGTTCCAATACCCAGTTGGAAGCAGAATATAAATTTCTGATGTCATAGGTCACATGGTTCGTCAGCCATCTTGGATTGAAAATGAATAAATTTTAAAAATCTTCTTCTCCAGAAAGGCAAGACAGATTGCCGAAAACTTCACACATATATTCCCCATGAGGTCCTTTTCTCAAGTTTGTTAATTTGTTCTTGATTGGTCACATGGTTTGGCGGCCATCTTGAATTTACCTTAAAACCTTCAAACATCTTCTTCTCCAGAACACCTGATCTGGATCAAGGGAAACTTCACACCCCTATTGCACATGAGTGGGAATACAAGTTTGTTAATTTCTAATTGATAGGTCACATGGTTTGGCAGCCATATTGAATTTAAGAAAATATTAAATAATGTTTTCTCTGGAACTGCTTAACCTATCGAAGCGAAAAATTGCGTCTGTTATCCTCCATGATATCTGCATACATGGTAAAAATTATGAGGTCACAAGTCACATGGTTTGGCCGCCATCTTAGATTGAAGGATAAATATTAATTCATGTTTACTCTGGAACCACTACTTCTATATATGCGAAACTTCAAATTTATAATTTAGGCTACATGTGAAACAAAAGTTTAAAATTTCAACCTGATCGGCCGTGTGGTTTGGCAGCCAGAATTATTTAATTATTTGAATCTGGTCGCCAGTAATAAGGAAATTGAACGCTTTGTGCTGCCCGGTTCGTAACTCGTCTGTTCCGTGCCGTCTCGAAGCAGGCCTGTGTTTGTATCACCATTAAATAATGTTTTCTCTGGCACCGCTTATCCTTTCAATGCGAAACTTTGCGACTGTCATCTGCAGAAAGTCCCATGTTGTGTCAAAGGCGGACGGACTGGGTACCCGGTCATCACTGCCAGCAGTTATAAAGTGGCAGTTCTAGTTGAATTTGCAATTGAAATAAACAATAAGGTTTTGAGGACAGCATCATGAACCAATGTTTGAAGCACACCAGTTTTGTGTGTAATCTTCCTTCATGTTGAAGCCTTTTTGTGACCTTTGGTTCAATTTTGAGTGTTCACCATTCGTTCACCTGAGTTTAAGTGACATAAGTATTTGGGAGATGAAATGGGTCAACAGTACCACGGTCGTTCCCGTGATATAATTGAAAAAAGGTCATGAAATGGATATTTAGCTGTTTGAAGTGTGACTGAGAAATTGGTCGGGTCTCTTGGCTATTTTAAGGTTAGCCATAAACGTCAAACACACACACACACACACACACACACACACACACACACACACACGCACACCTACCTGACATTTTAATGATGCTGCTGAATATCCCGTTGTATTTAACGTTATCTGATGTTGGCTTGGATTGCCGAAAAGTATCAACGATCTGCTTTTTTCGCAGCCACTATAATTTCGGAAGTAGGACTGAAACAATCATCCTTTACTTTTCGAACTAGACGGAGGAATTGCACGGTGCGTTGGGGATGTCTTGAGATGTTAAGCGTATTAGACGTAACACCCTCATCATTCTCACTAAAATTAAAGGTGTTTTTTTTCCTGATCTTTTGCCTGAATCAAATTAGATGGCTGCAGAGACCTCAAAACTGATTTGTTCTCGCCCCAAACAAAATTTCATCGGTGATCACCGAGGTAGAAATTGTGCAAGCAAGACATTTTTGACTGCCTGACTTTTTTTTTTTTGAACACCCCAAAGCGGCAAAGAACTCGCTCACAGTTAAAGATCAGTTGGGGGTGTAACTCCTCAAATTCACCTCGCTCCTTCCACGAACCGAGATAGCATGTAAAAAGAAAAGCATTTGGTTTAAACCTGAGTGCACATATCTCTATCTCTATCTCTATCTCTATCTCTATCTCTATCTCTATCTCTATCTCTATCTCTATCTCTATCTCTATCTCTATCTCTATCTCTATCTCTATCTCTATCTCTATCTCTATCTCTATCTCCTCTCATGCGATCCGGCCAGGCATTCCAAACGGGTGGTATAGACATAGAGAGAATTTTTTAACAATATTGCAGAACTAAGACACCCATGAGGGTGTCGAGGTTCGATTCAAGAGTGCATTTTAATGTCCTGTGTTTTCCAGTTGGATCCGGTGTTGTCAGCAGAAGTAAAGAACTGCACAGCAAAGTGAGTTGAAGGTGATGTTAATCGTTTTTCTGAAGCAAATTGGGTTTATTATGCCTTGAGGTTTAGAAACAATTCGTGATCGGTTCTTAATTAAAACTGAGCACGTGTATCGTGGTGCGTTTTCATTTTGTGTTGAAGAAATTTTAGCAGCACAAGCTCCTCTGTGAGCTTCAAATGATGCACACAAGTATAATTAATATATAATAATATAATTGAGCTGTCCTGTTCTGTAAAGGCCTCTAAAAGTCCCCAAACTCTTCTCCCACTACCATGCGACACATGTCAAGTGTCATGCATAGAGCATGACACTCGCCAATCTGCCTTTGTGTTGCATCTCTCTTTCTCGCCAATCTGCCCATGTCTCGTGCAGCTCACGGTTCAGGTCCTTCCCTTATTTTATTTTATGTTATTTTATTTCATTTGTTTTTTATCAGCATTTCACACAAAAATAAATTCACTACCGGATTTCTCGACCTCCATTGCTGTGGAAATACTTATTGCATGAACCTCATATATGACTTTCATCTGCGTTGTCGCTGGTCATTTGCAATTTGACCAATCGCTATTTGCAAGACAAAAGGTTTCTACCTCTGCCCTTCCACTCGGTTCAATTCAGTGTCGCATTTGAAAACCTGAGCTCGGATTCGGACAGTGATTGCAATGGCTGCCAAAAGGTTGACGTCTTCAGGGACGATTAAATACAAGAGCAGGTTCGATACAGATTGGATTCGGAAGTGAAGAAAGACCAGTCCCAGTTTCACTGCAATGTTTACAGACAGACTTTGTTTTATAGTCACCAGAAGGACTTTCATTCGAAATGTCAAAAGGTGTCAGTCGTACGAAGTCGGCAAAGGTACAAAGCAAGCAGCGGACGATGCCAAGACCATTTGTGGCTCAAAAAATGAAATGTCCAGGAGAAGGTATGTTTGTTTAAGAGATGATAAAATGATTTCTCAGCCCCGCTCCTTTTTTCTTGTTGTTTTTATATTGATCACAACATCATTGAAGAGCTTGCATGCACGTAAACAGCATGCGGGATAAATACATATGGTATCTGGAATTTTCTGGCAATCGCAGCTTTTGTAAATCTCTCCGCTCCTGTGTATAGTACTTTGCATCGAGCCATCCACTTTCTGAGCCACTTTCAGGTGCAGTTCTGCACATGGCTTCAAATCTCGACCCAGGTATAAACTGTCAGCCTGGTGCTTCGCAGGTAGAGTGATGCATCAAAATGGGTATGCCATCCCTCAGATGGACGATAAACTGGCATCCCATCTGCCAGGATTATATGGTGGATGAAGAATCTGTGTGCTATCGCCGGCACCCTGAACAAATTCCAAATTCCTGTCCACGTCCTTTTCAGTTGAATGTCAGTCCTCGCCAGTCCGTTCGTGAAAGACTTAGGCTACAAACATTCCCCAGCCGACCTCACAAGAAGGTGGGAATGATTAGAGTAGTGGTAGTAGTAGTATTCTTGGAAATAAATTATATATTGCAGACTCACCGGGAAATCTCAAACCACAACTCTATCCCTCACTACCCTCGCCCGAGGAGAGGGTATTGCATTTGGGTCCGTTTGTCCACACAGAACGTGAATGAGTGTATTAATTACATTCGACTCCTATATACCTTTTAGACCCCCCTTGAGACCCTTAAGACCCCAAAGCCCCCTTAGAACACCGCACAGAACGTGAATGAGTGTATTAATTACATTCGACTCCTATGTACCTTTTAGCCCCCCTTGAGACCCACAAGATCATCACCCTAAAACCGTTTAGACCGTTAAAGATGATGAAGACCCTTTATAATTCCAAGCTCTTAAAATGCTGAAGACCCTTTCGACCACCTCGACCTTTCGACATTAGACCTTCAGACAATTTGACTTTTCTTTATTTATTTATTTTTGTACATTACATCGAGGCTTGTGTAAGAGCTAACACACAGAAGGTATAACAGAGGGAGCAGGAGACGAGAGGGACAGGAGAGGGAACAGATACATGAGGAGATCTGTGGAAGGAAGAGTGATGGGGCGGGGAACACGGGGTAAACGAGATGGACACTTCAGGGAACAGACACCTTTACACCTCTCGACCATTTCGAGTCGGAGACCTTTCATTTGCAATCAATGACCTTTCATTCAGTAAATCCTTCCATTTACTTGTCACACAAAATACACCACACAAAACAAGTCCTGGCAAGGGTCTGCAATCTCTGATTGCTCTTTCTAATTTTTTTTTTTAATGTCACAACTACTGATGTTCTTTTGGAAGATGATTGCACCAGATAAAAAAATATATATTTAAGCAACGTAGCAATCAACATTTGTTTCATATAAAGTGTCATAAATATATGGTTGGAAATTTCATTGAGATTATACCCCAGAGAAGTCTCTCAAACTCTGCATTTGAAATCTCCTTGCTTTATCATCAGACAACACAACAGAACTGTAATGTCATCGGTGGCTTGATCATAATTTATTTTGCGCATCTCTTTCAGTATGAGTGGAGTTTGGTTTGTGGGTCCTTTACCCCAAGCACATCTTCACGCTGCCATGAGTTCCTCCTTCTGCCTGGTGAACAGCTCCATCAGTGAAGGCATGTCTGGTGCGATACTCGAGGTACTTCAGTCATTTGCCTGAACTGTATTCCGAGGAAGGTATCGCGTGCCCCCGTTCATGCATAACAACCCCTCATACCACTCCCCTCAGTACCTCATTGTCCTCAACCACTGACTCAACTTGTTATTTCTTGCCATGCAGTTTATCTTACCACAACCATCCCTTTATCCAAAGAGAGGCTGGTAATAAATAGATTGTTGATTATATGAACCTTAATCTACTGTGCAGCAATGTGACCAAGCACGACAGAGAAAAGGAAAGTGGCCATTTACATATTTTATATGAAGTGTGGCTGAGGAGATAGGGCACTATGGCAAAACAATTGCATTTTTTGAAAAGTTTTTAATTTAATTTTGTTATCTATTTCACACTTGAACATCTATCTTTTTCAGACAGGGAATCGAATGTTATGCGAGGCCCGACAGGCTAGTAGTAAGTCCTAACCCCCTATAAAGGAGGTTTGTGTATGTGTAAAACTGTTTGATGTCGAGACTCGTATAATACGTCGAAGGAGGCTTCAGACCTGGGAATTTCATGGCGACAATGTTTTTATTCCTCGGTGGTGGTAGGAGGGGGGGACACCTTTTATGCAGGCTTTAAGCCTGCATTTTTTTTTTTTTTTTTTTTTTGCAAACATAACTCCACAACACCACAATGCAAACTACTGGACATGAAATGCCTTTTTGAAACGTTGTGATTGATTTTGGAGGGAGTAGGAGAGAGTTGAGTAGGGGTGGGTGGGGGGGGTGTCAGTTATTGAAGACCCTCAAACGTGGTAATTTTCGTTTTTATGTGGGTTGTACTTTTATACTGTGCCAAACCTATTGCTAAAGTTTAAAGTTATGTAAGGTTTTAAAAAAATAACTTGTTTAAAACAGTTTATCCTGCAAGTTATAAATGAAGAATCAGGAATGCAAATACTGTCCACAACTAAGTGGCAGGACTCTATAAGATTTGGATCGACATCAGTCTCCCTGTTAAAATAATAATTTCAGGTTTGTCCTCTTCATGCATTTCACTTAGTTATGTATGAAGGATCCCAACAGCAAATTCACAGGAAAGATTGCAAAAGAAGAACCTTTATACATACTTTTGCAACATGTACTGGAACAAAATGTATCCATTGCTGTTCGCACGTTCCACAATTTATTTTAAACTAGTGTGTGGCCATACGTGCAAAAAAATAAATAATGATAAACTTTCAAACCAGAACGGTTTGTCAGAAACACAACCACACAGGCCGTTCCTTCGCTCTCGTAAACGACGACTGGATTGGGGCATTGTATTTATCTATAAATGCGCATAAGAAATCGAGAAATTATTAGAATACAGGAAGTCATCACTATCCGGAAGTCCATACGTTGTAACCCGTAATGGGGAACACAGCTGAGGATCTCTTCCCCATCGGCCACGCATACGCAGCAACGTATCCTGTCATTGGTTTGGTAAATAAATGGCCATAACTTGAGAACCACTTGTCCGATTGATGTCAAACCTTGAAAAGGCACATCCTCAGGTCCCCAGCAATATACCTGGCAAGTTTCAGTTAGATCGGACCAGTGGTTGTCGAGAAACAGCGGTCACAGGCAGACACACGCACACACACACAGATATTGCTGGAATTATAGATAGATGATGTCGGAGTAGCTTGTAGAAGGGAGCTGGAGGAGTGAAGGGAAGTGGAAGAGGCAACCGTATGACTTGTTTGAAAATATGTTGAACGTGGAAAGTTTGTGGCATGCTGATGGAGGAAAAACACAATATGGAGGTCCTGGCCGTCAATAACCAGCACATTTCAATCCAATAGATTATTTGGGATATCGTTGTACGTTCGTTATATGTATGTATTTTATATAGCCACTGTCCCTGTATAAAATACCTATTTGGCTACTTGGGGATAAAAGCCGAAAACATGTCAGGCAGAAAATTATTCGAGAAGGGGGAGGACTTCTTGAGGAACGACATGTTTCAGCACCACTGCATCACCAATTTGTGCAGGAAAACCTTTTGTGAGTGTCGAATGGGCTGTATTCTGGCTTCCTGCTGAGGAAAAGATTACCGTTTCAATGAGAGCTGCACAAGCCATCAATCCTTTTGCGTGCTTTAACAGCGATGACTGTAATCTCACGAGCCAACGGGTCGCTTCGAAAGGTCTCGGGGAGAGTGACTCCCAGTCGAAAGCACCCGCTGCTCACAATGGAGCGGTGGTTGTGATGCAGACCTGCCGAGTGTCAAAAGATGGTCGAAAATCGTTTTGTTTTGTTGGCTTTTTGTGACTGTAAAGCGCTTCGAGGTGAACCCAGCTTCCTTCCTGGCATGCAAATCCATTTTATGTCGTCGTCTGAGGAGGTGTGTGGAGACTATAAACGAGGCTCGGTAAGGCATGTCGCCTGTTTGTTGGTGCTCCTCGCTTTGGTTGTCGGTGACTCTCAAACTGGGAATCGCATGCATTGACATGGGCTACTTGCCCGACCGACTGCTCGTGTAACAGTCACCTGCTTATCATAACAGCCCCCTATTGAGAGGAGATGATTTTCAAAATGGTGTTGAAGTAAAAGGATCAGTGTGCGATCTGACGAAGATTGACGTCAAAACTGCCTACAATCGCAGGTTCATGGGGTGGACAAAGATTTTCAAAATCGAGTCCACAAATCTCATACACAATCCGCAGTTATTTCTCGGCAACTTTTCTTCTCGCTCACTGGGAGCTTCAACATCTGAGGGCATTGTCAGAAAAGCAAATGCTTCTTTTCCCATCTGCAATGACGATTTAATATTATTCAGTATATATATATATATTTTTTTTTTTTTACGAAGGTTTCAGGATGTTTTCAGTGATCGAGAGCACATATCAAAGGTTCACATTTGCCAGAGCCAGAGACTGCACAGAAAGATAAACTAAAGATTGGCTGCTTTAAGAGCAGTGGTGAGATTACATGTCACATTTCCCCTACCAATCCAATAGTACCAAGGGTCTGCTGAAACCTCATCCAATATTCATAAGGTGAAGGAATGTACATTTGTGTGTACAGTCGTACGCATTGTCCAAAATCCAATGACAAGTGTTCAGTGTAACCCTGGGAGTGAAAGAGATCCATGTGGAATAGCTGTGCTTGTACTTGACCAAGGAGGGGATGATGAACAAACAGCCCTGGCGTTGTTTTTGTCGACTAATTTAGCGGCTGCTTTTGACGGTATAAGTTATCGGTCACATGGGTGGAAGATGATAAGCCCTAAAAATTATGTCTCGTCAGACGGGGTCCGTCAACACGGTCCGACTGAGCCGGGGGTGCATCCCCCGCGAGTTGCTAAGATATGTTTAAGTTTACTACATTCAATTAATTACGATTTTTCATTCACCAAGGATCACCCAAATGAAAAGCTTGGTGTTAGCTTAATGGTCAAGGTGGCTGGCTTAAAATATTGTTGTCTTGAGGTCAAGCCCCTGTATACCGTTGAATTAACACCAGGTGGGTTGACTCAGCCTGTCATCCTTCCGAGGTTGGCAAAATGTGTGCCAGTTTACTGAAAACAGGGGCACTGCATCAGTGGCACAGCTGTGCCCCCAGAATAAATGGTGCAGACAAGCAGCCACAGGCTGCGTTCGAATAAATAGATTGACTCGAATGAAAGCTAAACCTGGGGGTGAAACACATGGGAGGCTAAAAGGT
This sequence comes from Eptatretus burgeri, assembly GCF_056783735.1. Classification (NCBI taxonomy): domain Eukaryota; kingdom Metazoa; phylum Chordata; class Myxini; order Myxiniformes; family Myxinidae; genus Eptatretus; species Eptatretus burgeri. The sequence goes on along the minus strand of NC_140976.1, from coordinate 32,953,192 downwards.
GAGAAGACACTTCTTGTGATTGAAATTGTTTATTACCTCCACCACCGAAGGTGGAAGGAGGTTGTCTTTTCACCCCTGTCTGTTGGGTAGTCGATCTAGTCTACCCTTATTATCAGTATTTCCGTCGATGTTTGTCTGTCTGTATGTATGTCTGTTTGGTCCAGTGCTCCGTTAATACAATGGCGATTTCGATGAAACTTGGTGGGTAGGTTCATACCATGACCTAGTTGTGTGCAAATGAGAACCATTGCTATTGACCCATCCGTTGCCGAGCAACGGACCTTTGAAATTTTCAAAAAAATCTCAAAAAATATTTTTTTTTTTCGAAAATCAAAAATCGGGCCACGAGCGACTGTGGGCAGTACATTCAGCCATATTGTCAAAAATTTCCAGCCGGATCCTATGAAAACTGTCGGAGAAGATAGACTTTGAATGAACCCTGGTCGAAAACAATAAAAAAACGAAGTTCGTTATATCTCAGAGACTATGAGTCAGATATACATGAAACTGGTATGGTAGGTTCATGGTATGTCCTAGTCATGTGTGAGAAAGAACCGTTGCTATGGACCCCTCCGTTGCCAAGCAACGGCTGAAAAACCTCAATGTGGGAGGACTAAATTTTTAACGAAAAAACAATCTGCAGCATTAACCCTTGAAGCTCGAATCATGAATTTTCTTGTGCTTAATCCTCAGGTCATTCCCCATTGAACGGGCCCATCACGTCAGGTTCTATTGGGTAGTCGACTACCCATGTCTGCCTACCGGCTTGTCTGTTTGTGTACAGGATATCTCAAAAAGTTGTGAATGGATTCGGACGAAATTTGGTGGAGAGGGAGGGGTTGGGTGAGTGATGAGGACGAACTGATTAGATTTTGGTGAAGATCTGGATCGGGCTACTATAATTTTTTTAAGTGCTTCTTCACCATTGATAGATTGGGTTAAAACAATATGTAATACGATATCTCAAAAAGTTGTGGATGGATTCGGACGAAACTTGGTGGACATGTTAGGTGTGTTACAAGGTTGAATTGATTTTATTTTGGTGAAGATCCAACTCTAGATCTGGATGCGAGAATTTTTTAATTTTTAAAGTGATTCTTTACCATTGAGAAATTTGGCCAAAAATTATATGTTGCATGATATTTCAATAATGATTGGGCCTGATATGTTCTACTGGATCAGGCTTTGTGTGGCGGAGGTATGTGCTCTCCCGAGTGCCCTTCTAATTTAAGAGAAACACCGACACGGGGATAGACAGGACAACATAACCCGGACAGATCTGGTATGAGAAATTTATAAGGCCTAACCCAATAATGGCCCCAAAATACCGGACTCTTACAAAAAAGGGTTGAACAGAACAGGCGAGACTTGTGACTGACACGAGCTCGATGTGTGGCTCCACCACAGTGGTGTGGTTGTGCAGGTCAGCGTGGCATGGACGAAGTGTGGCTCAGGAATCGATAGTGAAGAGAAATGGCGATGAGGGAGGCGAGATGAAAAGGATGTCTCTTCGGAGGACGAAGCAGAGAGAGGAAGATGTTACTTCTCCATTATTGGCCTCCTGTTGGTGTGGGTGGCATCTTAATTTGGGTTGTCCTGCCCCACGGGGCTGACCCTCAAAAGTGTTACTTTCTCAAACAAGGCTCTACAGCCCTTCTCACCACCAAGGCCTGCAATCCATTGGCCAAACTGCTCATGATGGTTTCCTTTTAAAGGGCGTCACACATTCCGTGTGTCTTTATGCCCAAGCCCTCCACCTGGCCTCACTTGAAACAGGAGGTTTTACATGATACAATCTTACTCTATCTGTTTTACAGTTTACACTAACTGCTTTCTTGGTGCACGTTTTACAAAACTACTTGCTTCTGACAATTTCCTTGATACAGGGATAAATCTAAGCGACATCATTCACATTGTCCATACTATTCTTAACACAATCGAACTATGGACCCCCTTCCACGTGATGTAACAATCGAGCAATATCCTTAACTTTCTTGCACTTCGTCTTTGTAGAAAACATTTCTGTGCAAGGGACAATATTATTGTCGTGCACTTCCTCCTTCAAGTCTCAACTTCGTCATAAAGAAGGATTTACGTGGGACTTATCCCACAAGAAACCTGTGGACCATCATGGCCTCGGATGACCAATGAGTCGGATTACATATTTCCAGTCGTGTCGCCAAGCGGAATGACGGAAGACCTAGGTTTCGAGAAGTTCTACAGTTCTACACCCGTCTCACATTATTAATTAAGCCGCTCAAATCAAGGCACGATAGAGCCAGATAGCGAGCTATTTTATTCTTAACAACCTGACATGAGTAAACAAATTAGCAACAGAACCCCCCCCCTGCATCCCCCCACCCTGCTTCCCCCCCCCCCAATGAGGCCAGAACTTTATTTTACAACACAAGCGATGAATACAACTGGCGAATGTAGAGGGAAAATAAAATTCGGAGAAAATGACAGAGGAGGATTGAATTCACACACCCTTAATTGTTCACTTCTCCCATGTGACCATCGGAGAAGTGATGTTGCACAGGCATGATGGGCCAAATGGCCACCGCCTGCATCTAATTTCCTTGCGTGTATCCTTCTGTCTTTATATTGTTGGGTCGGGGGTCCCGGGCTAGCTGGGATGCGGCGGCTAATGGATGAGCTTGAGCAGTTGTGTCCTTGAAGAACAAGCAAATTCCGCACATTGCTGCACGACAGCTTGGTAGAGCTGTGAGATTGTTATGTAACATAGTTTGAAGTAGTTGAGAAACACCACAAGCATGGATATCTGCATCTGAACTGGTCTGCAACCAGACACACTTTCCCTCTGTATTGCCAGAGTGATTCACCGACATCTCTGATTGCCGCTTTCCTCTTCTTCTTTTTTCTTTTTCCTCATTGACCGTCCACCGCCAATGGGAGATGCTTTTATTTCAATTGCTTCATTCTGCCAGGCCTTTTCCCACTTTTGCCCACCATAACAACAGTACCATCCACCAAGGATTCAAAATCAGAAACGACGAGAAGGGCACTCGATAGAGGGCATACATCTGCCAAGCTGAACAGTTTACATTTTGTTTCCCACTCATAGGCCAGATCTGAATATGGATCTGAACCAAAATATAATTGGCTTGTTCTTGTCACCTACCCAACTCATCCACCAAGTTTTGTCAGAACTCATCCACAACTTTTTGAAATATAATGTTACATATAGTTTTTTGTTAGCCCCATCTCTCAATGGTGAAGATTCATTTAAAAAATAAATAAATAAAAAATACTCATGTCTGTATCTTCACCAATATTTAATCAATTCGTCTTTGTCACACACCCAACTCGTCCACCAAATTTAGTCCGAATCCGTCCATAACTTTTTGAGATAAATCACACCAGATAAATCCAATGCCCCCCCCCCTTCTCCACTGAGTGCGATGTGTCATGGCACTCTTGGGGTTAATATATTACATCGTGCACAAGGGGTACATGTATTACTTATGCAATTTCTCCACAACTCACCACTTTGCCATTCAAACCTAACATTATGATAAAGAAGTTTTCAAGGTAGCAATGTGCTCACACATTTCTGCTGTAGTGATGAATATGGAGATGGAGAAATTTGACAAATTTGCTCAAAGCTTTTTTGTTGTTCATCTACAACCTGCAAGTTGTGAAAAAATAATGGATGCAGCAAGATATTATCTTTTATCATTCCTTCTTTCCAAGCCCTTGATATTTCACAAGCCTTTGCTAGCCACAGATATGATGAGGTCATGTGGGCTTGTCCCCCACAAGGCCCATTACCAGTCAAGGAAGGCGTTGCCGCTGAGGTCGCCGAGCAACAAAAAACTATGATGAGGGATCTCCGGAGACAGTTCTGTGAGGAATGGCGATGCAATTGGAATTTTTATTTTTAAAGTGTATTGTGGATTGTGCACTTTACAGGCAGCACCTCAACTCGCTGCTCTTTCATTTTGCCCACTCCGAGCATCCCAGATTACACCTGTGTCCAATAGGTGCACATCTGCATTCCAGGCCTGATCCATCTGCCTTGATTGCCAGAGTTGCTCGCAATGAAATCGAACATGGTCCTTGTTCACAGCGGCTGCAAGCATTCCCTTTACCCGGTTACTGAAAACTGTCCATACCTAAACAAAGGGGCGGTAAGCTGGCTCAGAGGTATGCAGTCGCCTTTTGAATGTTTTACAGGCCGGGCATTGTGTCAATCCATGTGCGATCTATCCATCGAGTGCCAGCATTAGTTGCTGCTGGTGCATGTTAAAGATCACACAGTGTCTTTTGAAAGCATGTAGTGAGTGCAGGTGATTGTTTTCCGGCATCCCATTCAAATTCCAAATTCCTGTTCCGATTATTACTCGTTAGGCAAAAGCAAACCACTCAGTATAATTCTTGCCAGAAGACCGCTTTGGAAGTCTGGAACTTTCCATCGAACTGACTACTCGGAAAGAAAGGCCTGACCTTTGCAGAGAAATACAAAGACCAGGAGAAGTGAGGATCTAGCAGTTAAAGATGTTGTGTATTGCTATTCTACACTGACCTCTCACTGTATTACTTGTATTCTACATGCTGTGAACATCAAAACAGCTTTCAAAGCACTGCATACCATAAGTAATGTCATCACAAAGCTTTAAGATCGAATCACAAATGGGGACAAATCCCCCATCCTGTATTATGTTGCCTGTGAAGAGCGTGGCAAGCAGTGATCGAGTTTAAGAATCTGAGCGGGTGGCTAGGCTCGGACAACAAATGCAATTGCACGTTATGTTGCAGAGACGGGACATAATTTGACTTCTGGATAGCACCCCAAACATCGGAGACTTGCTTTGGAGGCTTGGAAGGCCTACATTGAAACAGGCTGAGCAAACGGTGACAATATCTTCCCCTCATTAGAATAGGACGCAGGGAAGATGGCTCACAAGGAGAGGCTTCCTCTCCAACTGTGCTACAGCATGGATATGAAATCTGTCGAGTTAGTGTTTCATGTTGTACCCTTTCACCAATAAATATGCTCATTAATTGAGCGGTAGGCATGGCGACCATTGATGCTGTGAATCATGGAAACCTGTGACAACCACCACACTCTTACATGTGTGGGTGTAGGTGTCTGTCTGTCTGAATCCACCACCCACCGCATACACAGTCAACCACACCTACAATGCCATACACATGATTATGGATGGATGAGTTGTTACATGGTTATTACCCTAGAATTGTAGATAAGTAACATCCACTCCCAAACCTTCCCTTTTTTTTTGGTCCCCCTCCTCTCTGAAGGACATTTATCACTGGCCCACATTGCCTGCATAATCGAAGATGAAGAGTGCTCAGTGGTCAAAATGTCTGGCCTAACTCCTAGGCAATTGCTATTTTAATCCTTTGCTATGAACTCTCTCAGCCACAAGTTGTTATTCACACAGGTAAGTATTTTGTACGCCAGTGTTTCTATGTACTCGTACATGTAGTGCGTGGCTTCCAGCTGTAACTGTTCCCTTCACTTAAGAGTGCACTTACAAGTCATGTGCAGAGGAGGCTCATTAGCTTTCCTTACCGTGGACAAATTAGGTACAGACTAAAATTTGCTGTGCAGATAAAATTCCAAAAGGATGAACTGCATTGGGGAGACTGCTGTCTTTGGGAGAAAACATGAATGTGACCCTCAAACTCATCTTTCATAGAGAGTACAACTTTGGTCTGGTACCATGATCAAATGGGTCAAATGTACAGGTTAACCACCTCATCCTTTTTAGATACCTGGTACCCTGGTCAAATTCCAAATTCCCTATGAGGTTCAATTGTAAAAAGGCTTGATCACCATGATCGATTAGGTTTATAACCCCTATGTTTGATCCATGAGGCTAGATTGATTGATGATTCACAACGAGACATCAAAATATGATTGTTTAAAAAAAAATTGTTTTGGCAGGCTATGGACCTGGGCCTACCCGTCGTGGCACGGACAAATTCCGGAAACAGGTCTCTCATCCATCACGAAGAAACAGGACTGCTGTTCTGCACAGGGAGAGTAAGACATACCCTAGAGCATAATCATTATATGCTCCAATCAACCTCTTCCTCATCCCTTCACACGGCCTTGGCTGCCCTTCACCAACTTTGTCTTTTTTCCAAATATATGAGACAAAGCTGTTTAGATTGTATTTATAGCTTCAACAGTAATGCAGGTCATGTACTTGACTAATTTATTTGATCAGTGATTACTGTTTCGCTCTGTTTCTCTTCATTATACGTGCTTATTAATCATTGTCCAGGCAGTAAAAATGTGCTTCGTATCTGCTCCCACCTTGCCAAAAACGAGCAAGGAATGATAGTTGGAAACTTGGCATCACCTTGTTGGCTACGCATTTGCGCAACGCAAATTGAGCAGGTCCCTCGGCCTTCGAAGACGCGGTCGAAACAGGTGTTCAAAACGTTGGCGGCAAATGACGTATCTGGTAATGTCTCACCTCCCTCCTTGCTCGAGGCTTTTTTTTTACATGTGGTCGCTCTCATGTCGACACTTAGAAGCCCATCGATGGAGGATGTTTGACTTTAATCCAATGCAAAGTATCCCCGAAGAGCCAAATTCCATCATGCAGCGAAATTAATCCGGGCTGCACAAGACTCGGGGAGCTCATTCCAAGAGCTGTCCATGAGGTTTTGACTTTCGGTTGGATAGCTTCTGCCCTGACGGGGGTAATTGCATTTCATTCCAGCCCGTGACTGGCTTGTATGGAAATCTGGCATATTGGCTTTGCTCTCCACTAAAAGCTGCCAGACATCCCTTGGCAAAGCACTGAGAATCTAGTTCGCTTTCCACAAGAACAGGAAATGTAAAGCTTCACTCAACTCCAAATACCAAGCAGACTTCCATAATTTTGTTGAAATGTCATTTCCTTGTGGGTTTTTAATGAAGACTTTTTCACTTAAAAAAAATAAATAAATAAACATACAGTATTTACTGAAGTTAAACCCCAAATCTCTTGAAAACCAGTACGACTGTATAAGCTGTGATGACGCGGAAGGTTTTTTGAAATGCAATTATAAATGTGCAGCTTGTGGATAACTACCGTATAAATATGTAGCTTTTCACAATTTTGAGTACAATGAAATATTACTATATTGATTGAACATCCCGATAAAATGAGATAAACTGAGACACCTGGATGTTCTTATTCCTCGGGTAGCACTCGGTTATTTTTCAGGAAGTCTCTGGACTGGACTGCCTGGTGCTATAGGATTGATTCAACAACAACAAAAATCCACGAAGTAATAAACTTATAAACCTATAAAATACTTAACAGTCATCTGCTGAGGATTTCACTTCCAATTATTCTCATGAAACTTTTGGACAACATCGCTGAGCTTCTAAACCAACCGACCCAAAATAGCCCGATTGTAATTCGTTTTCGTATACTTTTCTGACAGCCTAACTCTAAATTGGTTAACACACAAATTGACTGCATTTTATGGTGGGATGGTCCTTGACCGCTGTACTCAAAATGTTCTCAACATGAAAGGATTCCACGAAGAGTAGGCATAACTGCACAACTACGCATAAGCCATAGGAATATGAAGGGGAAAATAGCGGTGGGTGGGCCAACATCTGTCGATCAGCCTGGTGGGAGCGGGCCCGGCGACGTGGCCTTAGGGCCAATCACACCTAAATGGATGTGGTTAACGGCATAATATTACACACAGTCCTACAAGGGTACGGTGCACAGGAACTTTTTTTCCCATCTGTGAAGCTTGCCGGCACGTACACAACCACACACCGTTTGATGCTCATTGTATAATGAAGCCTCAAGTTGGCTGGCTTAAGATATTCGGGTTCTGAGTTTGAGCTCCTCTCATGCCGTTAGCACCAGGTGGGTGAGGTCAGCAGACTGTCATCCTTCCGAGGTTGGCAAAATGAGTACCAGCTTACTGGGAAGAATATGCCTGGTGTTGGCTCAATGGTTAGGGTGGTGGGCTTGGGATCCTAGGATCCTGAGTTCAAATCCTGCTTGGCTGTTGAATTAATACCAGGTGGGGTTGACTCTACCTGTCATCTTTTGAGGTCAGCAAAATGAGTGCGAGCTTGCTGCTATCCTGTGTCAGAGTGGTGATCTGTCCAGGATTGTGTCCAATAGCCAAGGAGACTGTTAAGGCAGCACCAATGCTCTGCACAAAGTAGGGTCCCAATGAATGGATGGATGTGAAGAATGAGCCATTCAAGTATCCTATGGCAGAGTGGTGACCCATCCAGGACTGTGTTCCCAGCCAATGAAAACTGCATCGGTAGCCCAATGCATCTGAAGACTCGAAAGGACTGGCTCTTCTTCTTCATTATGTAATTATAGTACCACTGTTTAATGCAAAGCATTTTCACACAAACATAATTCATCGTGCAATGAAAATAAAACTAGCTAAAAATAACAAACAAAAGCAGACATCAAAGGACAAATTATATAATAAACAAACACATCAAAAAACATAATACGAAGTTCAATAAACATAAACAAAGTACAACATAAAATATCAATAAACAAAACTAAGTAGAATTTGATGTGAATGTATCAATGGGTATGTCTCTGCTCACGGTAGTTGTCAGTCTGGTGTTACGTTTAATCTCGATGAGACCAAGAACGAGAGAATGAACATCAGATGCTTCCAACTCAAGTTATGGTCTGCAAAATGAATTTCAAAGGGCACATGACCTTTGACCTGTTCAATATAAAATTTAATCAGTTCATCTTTGCATTCCATTCCATACATGTGTCAAATGTGGCTGAAATCTCTGGAGTGGTTCATAAGTTATTGCAGCAACACAGCTTTTCAAAGAAAGGACACTTGAAACCAAGATGTAATCAGTTCACTTAAATCCGCCGTCAAAAGACAGTATTTTAAAATTTTTTTATTTAGCAGTTGCCATTGCAAGGAAAATTAATCGCTTCCAGATCAGCAGAGAGCGGTGCAACCAATGTCTGTCCATCAGTGGGATAAGTAAGGTAATGTACAACACTTTGTGCAGTCATCTGTCAAAAAGAGGCAGTTTCCCAAAGCATTGGAGAGGTTGTTTATGTAAGGCCAGCTTTGATATACGGTCTGCTCAGGAGAGGTCATGGATGATGTTGAGGGTCAAAAATTCTCGAGAGCAAAATTCTTCCAGTGGCTCATCAAGAAACTAGATAAGTGCATTCGCAAGACTATCCTTCTGGAGAGACGTGATGAGAACGTGGCACTTTCCTCAATTGAATGACAAGTTTTATGTGCTGGACCAGAATCTTTGCGAGTCAAAGTTGGATCACCTTCAGAGTGTAAAATCGGGTTTTCTGGGGGCATCGGATAGGTCGTTGATGTACATGAGGAACAAAACTGGGTCCAAAGATGTTTCCTTGAGACAATTCAGTCACCAGTGGGAGAAGTGATTAAATTATACCGCTGTGACGTATCTGTACTGATGGCATGCATAGAGCAAGTCAGTGGACCAGAAGGATGCAGCCTTGGATTACACAGTGGGTTACCAAAAAATGTTTGTAAAACATTTGATATGTCCAGATTGTTTCAACATTTTATTTTATTCTTTTCTTTTTTTTTACATTCAGGGCCTCCATCCACTACTGTTTCTCAAGTTGTGATAACTTGACTAAACACACAATTATTATTGACAGTTCACAAACTTTGAGTAACATGAGAAAACTTTTGCATGGTTGTTTCACA
>NC_140976.1:32918487-32938487 GCF_056783735.1 Eptatretus burgeri | reverse complement strand
CTCTCTCTCTCTCTCTCTCTCTCTCTCTCTCTCTCTCTCTCTCTCTCTCTCTCTCTCTCTCTCTCTCTCTCTCTCTCTCTCTCTCTCTCTGTGTCTCTCTCTCTCTCTCTCTCTCTCTCTCTCTCTCTCTCTCTCTCTCTCTCTCTCTCTCTCTCTCTCTCTCTCTCTCTCTCTCTCTCTCTCTCTCCCCTCGCTCTCCCTCTCTCTCTCTCTCCTCTCGCTCGCTCTCGCTCCCTCCTCTCGCTCTCTCTCTCCTCTCGCTCTCTCTCTCCTCCCTCTCTCTCTCCTCCCTCTCTCTCTCCTCCCTCTCTCTCTCTCTCTCCTCTCTCTCTCCTCTCTCTCTGTGTCTCTCTCTCTCATGTTTTAAACCGTTAATCTCACAAATCATTTTCCTGAACGGGATGACTTGAACCCCGTGATCTCTCTTTCGTCGAGCGATCTCACGATCCTGTAGGTATCGATGCGGGCAGACGGAGTTTTTCCTCGTTGTGAAGAGTTTGCCACAGAACTGAGTGTGCATTAAGGATATTTAACGAGGTTAACTTTCAAGCAGTTGTGCTTACTGGTGGTGGTATTTATTGATTATTTATTTATTTGTTTATTTTGTTGGTTTATTTATTTGATGTCGCCATTGCAAAGAAAATTTAATCGTTGTGAAAAAGATGAACAATGCAGTTACTGCAATGAGGATGAGCAGGCTCTATGAGTAGCGGCTCCTGTCATTCCTTGAGCGATGGAAACCGTTTGCTCTTGCATCGCCGTTGTTTAATAAAATTCTCGGGTATATCTATTTTATTATCGAGCACGTAATTAGACCTACCCAATTTGCATTTCTGTGAAATTAGAGAGTTTTATCCCCCCCCCCCCTCTCGTTATAATTTGGTGGTTTTTCAAGCTGTTTTCATTTTGTTGCCATTGCATTACCTTTTACGAGTATTGCAATGGAATGTTGATGATTAACTCTTCTTACACCAATGAAATACACTGAAAGCACCTTGTGTGAACAGTTCTCAAAGCCCGCGATGAGCGATGGTACAGGTATCGTTCATGCATACTACAGTGAAATGTATCAGTATTAAAGCACCATTGTGTGCAGAGAGGAAGATGCTTGGGATGCTGGGATTAGGAACGAGGTGGGACTGTATTTGAAATCTTGAAATTTAGATTACGAGGCACAATTCACTGCCAGTACAGAGTGAGTCTTGGTTAATGTGCCAATGCTGCCTGATTATTTCCAAGAGGCTGGGCAGGTCAAGGAGGTTAACAAAAATGTCAGGAGTAATTCGAGCTGTTTACATCGATGGGAAGTCTCATCCGCAATGCTATCAAATGCCAATTTAGCTGTGCCACGGTACAGCTCGGTGCCATTATTGCCGAAACCCTTTTGTGATGTCAGAAACTAAGCACCTGGTTGCTCTAGAGATGGCCGGCATGGTTGTGCCTTCTTACTGTGCCACAAACATTCCTTTTAAATGATGATGAAAGCTTTTTTAATTTATTTTTTCCTCCATAAAATGTCTGGTTAACACTGAAGAGCAATTGGAAAAGAAATTCATGAAATATGACAAACACCAGAGGAGTTTTTTTTTTTTTTTTTTAAAGATGGATGAACAAGCATGACCTGTGCATGGTCTTTCAGACATCAAAAGGTATATATATCGACCTTGAAAATACACAGAGTAACAAAACAGCAGAATTCACTGATGGGGAGAACTCCGAGTGCAGTTAGGACATCACATTAAAACAACTAGAAGCACCTGCTACCTGCGGGAGCCATCAAGGGGGTCATGTTATTATATTTATGCCTATTTTACTCCAAGGGGTCCCAGGATTACACACCCAAAAAATGGTTGCGATCGGTTCAGCCATTTTTGCTGTACCTGGGAACAGACAGACGATGAATTATAGTAAAGATACAGAGATTGCAAAATGGAGAAAACAGAGAGCACAAGCCACGTGAGATGTTAACCAAGAACAAAGTCTTCAAGGTGTGGAGTTTCAACCACAGAGTGGCCCTCAAGTGAAAACTAGCAAGGGATTTGAACTGGTACACCCCTAAAGAGAGGAGTGGTGGAATGAAGAGAGGAGGTCATGGGGGGAGTGAGGAGCAAGCCGAAGACAATCAAGGGGGGAAGAGAGTTGGATGGGAATCATGGGGAAGGGTGTGCAGAGGTGGGATAGGAAAGGGTAGGGGGTGGGGGGGTAAGGAGCATGGGCGTGGACGTTCACGAATGGCTGAGGCGTGTGTGCAAAAAAAAGGGAGATTATGCTCTGTGGAGGGATGGATTGTCTCTGTTGCAGGAGAAAGGTGTTCATTTATTACTTCTGAAAGGAGATGATGAGAATGTCCTGCTGCATCTGTCCTGCAACCTTTATGCAGACACCTGCGTCATCCACATACACCTCCCTCTTCCCAAACTCCTCCCATAATTATCATCTCTCCTTACTCATGCTATGCAAATGCCCCTTCCACCCTCCCCCCCTCCTACCACCCATCACTGTTCAATCCATGGCTTATATTAAAACTTGGAGATTTTCTTGCATCATCACATTTGAAAGCCCCTCTTAATCAAAACATCAGACTTAAGAACCTTTGTTCTCAGAGAAAATCTCCAAATTGGTTGTGTTGCCATGGTTTTGCCAGGTCCGAAATCATTTCATTAATTTATGGAATCACAAGCAATTAAAAGAGATTCCCACTGTGTATTGTAATGGTTGCACTGTACATAAGTGAGTCTTTGTAATGATCTCTACCATCCTTGTCTCCCCTTCCCTAACCTTTGTGCAGGAATTTGTGGTCCAAGCCAGACGGTTAATCGGTGACAGTTTGCTGAGACATCACCTTATCACCGGGGCCAAGAACCTGTTGGAAACATCTCATTCTCTAAGCAGCGAACGACGCACCTATGCTCGCTTGGTCCACCTGCTCATCTAGAGTCCATCAAGTGAAAAGAGGATGCCAATGTTTCACATCCTTCAACAACAATTAAGCTGTCGACTGTGTGCCCTAACTTTCAAAGAGCCACGAGATGGGGTAACACAATTATCTGACACTTGACCTTGAGCATGTCACTCTTTTGCTGAGATTGGAATACCTTTTCTTCACAACATGGTATGACGTGTCGAGCAAGCTCTTCCAAACGCATTGACTTACCCATGACAGTGTGGTGTAAAAGGGCATGCGGTGTGGTGATGGGATGAGAGCAGCGGTCGGAAGATGGCTATTTTGAAATCGTTTTATTTAATCAGGCTTTTGGGAGGGAACGTCAAAACTGATCACCTGCCGTTTTACTCAAACCTGTAAACACTTGGCTTATTCAATGTTTATGGAACATAATACGCAGCCTGAACAATCCGTTTTTGGCCTTGGATTTCCGATATTGTGGCAAATCAACAGAGATGACCTAATTTGTAGATGCACACAAGATAAGTGTACTGTCAAATAGCTGATTGACCCTTCAAATATGAACCAAGAATACAATCGCATAATCTGACCACAACACTGCTTTCACACACAATTATACTGGATCCGTTGAAATGAGTGTTTGCCAAGATCTTGTCACAGGACTTCCAAATGATTCATATCCACTTGTAATGATCTGATGCTGATTCTCCTTTTTTTTCGATCACACGTAAATCATATCAAAATGGATCTGAGAACTCCTTTTGTCTGCAGCACATGCCTGTGGATAACATAGGCTGGAGTCACAGCTGTGCTGCTGATGTAGGTTCAAGTCGAGATTCAAACCCAGGCTGGACAGTTTTGAAGCAATGTGCATACCTCTATCCAAATTAATATGCAGGTTGTTTGTAAATATCAAATAGGATTTGCAGTTTGTTTTGTTTTTTTTTCTCCTTGGGGCTTGTTCATCGGATGGACTGATTTTAAATTATCAAATTCATCCACCATCTAATATATAAAGCTCAACTCATGCTTGTTTGTTGAAAACATCTGAGCCAAACCCAACCATGTTTTGCAAGTTACTTAAAGGTAGTCCAAGTATGGTTTGTGTTGGGGTTGCATAGCTTGGGGAGGGGGTTCAAGGTGAGAGGAAACCCCCATATCTATCTATATATATATATATATATATATATATATATATATATATATATATATATATATATATATATATATATATATATATATATATATATATATATATATATATATATATATATATATATATATATATATATATATATATATATATATATATATATATATATATATATATATATATATATATATATATATATATATATATATATATATATATATATATATATATATATATATATATATATATATATATATATATATATATATATATATATATATATATATATATATATATATATATATCTCTCTGAATGTGTATCATATAGTGCCACCCTGGTGGTTGCTGCTATTACAAATCATCTTGTACAAAGAAAGTTGAAACAACTTAACAATATGCTTTATGGCTTATGGTGTTGAAATCTGAATAAGAATAATTCAAAATGTTTCATTTTACTAATTTTAAATGGAGGTTAAAACCAAAGCATCCAACACGGAGCATCAGAGAAATGGAAGTGATTTTTGCTCACGTCACATATGATCAGCAAGGATGGTTGACGAAGGCGATGTTAGCCGACTTCCAAATGACCTCTGGCAAATGATTGGGTGAATAGAGCAGAATGCTTGTGAAGTACAACATGTCTTTTTCATTAAATCCGTCAACAAGGCGGCGGATACTTTTGGTAGTTATCCACTTGACATTTGGCTGCGCCTGGACGGGTTTGAGGGTGGTGGAGTAGCGGCTGAAACCCGAATCTTATCCAAGTTCCTCCGGATGACTCCATCTTTGCTCTTTGTTTATTGGGGTTCCTTCTGGTGACTCCAATGCAGTATTTGGTTTTCCGTTTAACTAAAAATACCTTCAAAAACCAAGGGGCAAAATAAATTATTATCGACACTTGTTCAATGTAATTTGCTGATGTCACCAGCCCAATCTCCTTATGCTCCTCATTGATCTGCACCCCTTGTCCTCATTCTCAATGAGAAACCAACAATCAATCACTCAATCATGAAACTTTTCAGTTTTCAAGATTGTTCTGAACTCAGAAATGTAAAAGGTAAAAACTGTGCTTATAAATACAACCTTTGTAATTGAAATATTAATTATGTTTGGTGAAATATTTTTCTCTTTCGACGTGTATCGAGATGGTGTAAAAGAAAACAGTTATAATAAAATTGGTTTTATTTACGAATCTTGATTTTGAAAACTAGTTTACTCCAGAAAGCTGCACTATCAATCACATGCTTTGTCTGGAGGTGTATTTGTGTTTCGCAAATGGAGGAGAAAAAAAACAAGACGGTCGATATTATTTGTTTGTGTTTGTGTTTGTGTTTGTAAAGGTCGGTAACACTGAAGGGGTCAGTGTGTGGCAGTGGGGATGTTGTGCTTGTCTGTTGAATTGTTCTCTTTGTACAGTTTTGACCGTTCGATAGTGATTTGTTGCATTATTGACATTATCATTTTAATTGTATTTGGTAATTGATTGGACAATATTTTCAATGAAGATTGTGAGCTTTGACAGTGTAATTTTCCATTTTTGTGGAGAAATAATAAATAAGTTTAAATAAATCAGAGGATGGATGATGCTCCGATGAAGGGTAAATTGAAAAGCAAGATGTGAAAGCGGGATGTGTATAAGGGAGAGAGGGGGTTCCTATAAAAGCGGGATGTGTATAAGGGAGAGAGGGGTTCCTATAAAAGCGGGATGTGTATAAGGGAGAGAGGGGTTCCTATAAAAGCGGGATGTGTATAAGGGAGAGAGGGGTTCCTATAAAAGCGGGATGTGTATAAGGGAGAGAGGGGTTCCTATAAAAGCGGGATGTGTATAAGGGAGAGAGGGGTTCCTATAAAAGCGGGATGTGTATAAGGGAGAGAGGGGTTCCTATAAAAGCGGGATGTGTATAAGGGAGAGAGGGGTTCCTATAAAAGCGGGATGTGTATAAGGGAGAGAGGGGTTCCTATAAAAGCGGGATGTGTATAAGGGAGAGAGGGGTTCCTATAAAAGCGGGATGTGTATAAGGGAGAGAGGGGTTCCTATAAAAGCGGGATGTGTATAAGGGAGAGAGGGGTTCCTATAAAAGCGGGATGTGTATAAGGGAGAGAGGGGTTCCTATAAAAGCGGGATGTGTATAAGGGAGAGAGGGGTTCCTATAAAAGCGGGATGTGTATAAGGGAGAGAGGGGTTCCTATAAAAGCGGGATGTGTATAAGGGAGAGAGGGGTTCCTATAAAAGCGGGATGTGTATAAGGGAGAGAGGGGTTCCTATAAAAGCGGGATGTGTATAAGGGAGAGAGGGGTTCCTATAAAAGCGGGATGTGTATAAGGGAGAGAGGGGTTCCTATAAAAGCGGGATGTGTATAAGGGAGAGAGGGGTT
Source organism: Eptatretus burgeri (assembly GCF_056783735.1). Taxonomy (NCBI): domain Eukaryota; kingdom Metazoa; phylum Chordata; class Myxini; order Myxiniformes; family Myxinidae; genus Eptatretus; species Eptatretus burgeri. The sequence goes on along the minus strand of NC_140976.1, from coordinate 32,932,054 downwards.
CCTATAAAAGCGGGATGTGTATAAGGGAGAGAGGGGTTCCTATAAAAGCGGGATGTGTATAAGGGAGAGAGGGGTTCCTATAAAAGCGGGATGTGTATAAGGGAGAGAGGGGTTCCTATAAAAGCGGGATGTGTATAAGGGAGAGAGGGGTTCCTATAAAAGCGGGATGTGTATAAGGGAGAGAGGGGTTCCTATAAAAGCGGGATGTGTATAAGGGAGAGAGGGGTTCCTATAAAAGCGGGATGTGTATAAGGGAGAGAGGGGGTTCCTATAAAAGCGGGGCGTGTATAAGGGAGAGAGGGGTTCCTATAAAAGCGGGGCGTGTATAAGGGAGAGAGGGGTTCCTATAAAAGCGGGATGTGTATAAGGGAGAGAGGGGTTCCTATAAAAGCGGGATGTGTATAAGGGAGAGAGGGGTTCCTATAAAAGCGGGATGTGTATAAGGGAGAGAGGGGTTCCTATAAAAGCGGGATGTGTATAAGGGAGAGAGGGGTTCCTATAAAAGCGGGATGTGTATAAGGGAGAGAGGGGTTCCTATAAAAGCGGGATGTGTATAAGGGAGAGAGGGGTTCCTATAAAAGCGGGATGTGTATAAGGGAGAGAGGGGTTCCTATAAAAGCGGGATGTGTATAAGGGAGAGAGGGGTTCCTATAAAAGCGGGATGTGTATAAGGGAGAGAGGGGTTCCTATAAAAGCGGGATGTGTATAAGGGAGAGAGGGGTTCCTATAAAAGCGGGATGTGTATAAGGGAGAGAGGGGTTCCTATAAAAGCGGGATGTGTATAAGGGAGAGAGGGGTTCCTATAAAAGCGGGATGTGTATAAGGGAGAGAGGGGGTTCCTATAAAAGCGGGATGTCTATAAGGAAGAGAGGGGTTCCTATAAAAGCGGGATGTGTATAAGGGAGAGAGGGGTTCCTATAAAAGCGGGATGTGTATAAGCGAGAGAGGGGGTTCCTATAAAAGCGGGATGTGTATAAGGGAGAGAGGGGTTCCTATAAAAGCGGGATGTGTATAAGGGAGAGAGGGGTTCCTATAAAAGCGGGATGTGTATAAGGGAGAGAGGGGGTTCCTATAAAAGCGGGATGTGTATAAGGGAGAGAGGGGTTCCTATAAAAGCGGGATGTGTATAAGGGAGAGAGGGGTTCCTATAAAAGCGGGATGTGTATAAGGGAGAGAGGGGTTCCTATAAAAGCGGGATGTGTATAAGGGAGAGAGGGGTTCCTATAAAAGCGGGATGTGTATAAGGGAGAGAGGGGTTCCTATAAAAGCGGGATGTGTATAAGGGAGAGAGGGGTTCCTATAAAAGCGGGATGTGTATAAGGGAGAGAGGGGTTCCTATAAAAGCGGGATGTGTATAAGCGAGAGAGGGGGTTCCTATAAAAGCGGGATGTGTATAAGGGAGAGAGGGGGTTCCTGTAAAAGCGGGATGTGTATAAGGGAGAGAAAAAAAATTGGAACCATACTCTCTCCAGAGAGTGTCGGTGCTGCCGAAGCAGTTTCCTGGGCTGTTGGGCACAATCCTGGACAGGTCACCACTCCGTTGCAGGACACTTGAATGGCTCAATTATCCCAGCTCAATTTCAGGTCCTTACACAGCAGGGACTTTCAGGAAGGAAAGCATGGAATTTGAAGGAGGTGGATTAGCGGGGGTAGAAAAGATCTAGGTTTTGGATGGGGGGAAGATAAGAGATGGTGCTAAACAACAGCTGTTTTGAAGACCTGGAGGGAAGAGTGGGATTGAAGAGAGTGTGGGAAAGAGTAAAGGTGAGCAGTGATTCCTGATTTTGGTAGTTTTACCAGAAGGGGGTTGCTGGTGGACCTTGAGCACCTTGTGGAAATATTGGGGGGGGGGGTGGGACATATCTTAGACAGAGCGGGAGGGGGGTGAGGCTGGATTAGAGACGGCAGAAGACAGAAAGACCACCGACCTGCCTGCGGTGATTGAGTGAGAGGCCCAAAGACTCAGCCTCATCGTGGCAGATACAAATGATCCTAAATGCCTTGGTTTCCACAGCGAGAAGCCATGAAAGGTGAGAGGCAGGAGCACCAGCCCAGAGGGGAGAGCAGTACTCCATCAGGCTGCGGACGAAAGCTTTGCTTGTGGTCAGGAGCTCAGGTGGGCTGAGGAAGGACTTTGCACGACGGAGGATTCCCAGTCGGCGACTGGCTTTGGAGGCGAGGTTGGAAATATGACTTTCCCAGGAAAGATCATGGAAGATAGTGAGACCCAGAAGCTTGAATGAAAGGACTTCTTCCAGAGAATTGTTAAGAAAGAAGATGGGGGGTAGGGAGGGGGGGTTCTAGTCGGTCCTTTCGGAGAGACATAGTGAGAGTGTGAGATTTGTCCGGATTGAAAGACATGTTCCACATGTTGGACCAGTTTGTGATTTTATCCAGACCTGCAGAGAATGAAGAAGCTGCTGCTTGCTGGTCTGAGGGATGACAGATGGTAGGGCAGAGGGTGGAGTCATCAGCAAAGAGATAAAGAGGATTTTCCAGTCGGAGAGATCATTGATGAAAACCAGAAAAAGAACAGAGCCCAGAACGCTACCTTGAGGAACTCCAGCCTGGACCGGAAGAGGCGATGAGAGAACTCCTTTAGGGCCACACGTTGACTGCGACAGGAGAGGAAGTCTGCGAGCCATGAGTGGAGATGGACTTGGATACCATGGGAAGAGAGTTTGGTGAGCAGGGCAGGGTGCCAGACCATATCGAAAGCACGTGTCTAGGGATATGGCTATAATTTCATGTCTGGCATTGAGGACCTCCATCTATTGTTGGGAATGCAGAATCAGCATATCCAGGGTAGAGTGACCTGGTCTGAATCCAAATTGATGGTTCCTATTAAAGCAGGATGTGAAGAAGGAAGTGAGGGGTTCATATTAAAGAAGGGTGTCCAAGGAGTTCCTATAAAACCAGGAGGTGTAAGGTCGAGTGTGCAGAGTTCCAATAAAAGCAGGATGTATATGAGGGAGAGAAGAGTTCCTATAAAAGTGAGATGTGTATAAGGGAGAGACGGGGTGGTCAGTCAGGGATCGTTTTTGGGTCTTTCGATGGTGCAACACTTTGGGGTCTTTAACGTCCACCAGCTAATGCTATCGGACGGGACGCCCGGCTTTACGTCCATCTGAGGGATGGCTCACCTGCCCGTGAAGCACCAATTGGATGTTTTTATTATTATTATTATTATTATTATTATTATTATTATTATTATCGGTGGGCCGAGAACTGAACCCAGACCAGACAGCCCAGAGGTAAGTATGACAGTCATCCGTTGAACCAACTAACGGGGGTCACAAATGAAAGCAAATCCATTTCAACATAAACGTGTGCAGTGAAGACAGTACCATATGCTGGGAGACCTATAGAAAAGTAGAAACCAGCAATAGTGGAAACTTTATTCAAGTCAGGTACACAGACAAGAGCCAACCACACTACATGTACAGGGTGACAATATGTACAAACACTGCAAATCATTTACGTGTAAGGAAAAATAAAATATAAAAACTTAATGGTAACATGATTGAGAGGAAGGCAAATGATGATGCATCCAGAAGCATGAGGAAGTGTAAACTTATCAAGCAAAGAAGAAAACCGGATAGACGAAACAATTCAAACGTGCACGAACACTACGGTAAATCAAACACAACTACCAAGGCTGATTTAGGCACAAATATAGATGCTCTCCCAGTTAATAAACTGAAGAAAGAAAGAGAGAGAGAGAAAAAATAACGTGAATCGCCATCTCGGACGACAGCAAAGTGTGCATGTGGTCTCACATTTTGCGTTCACTTCCCAGTACGATATGCTCGCCCGGTGATGTGCAGTCGTTTTACAAAGCAGCAGAGATTGTGACATTCAAACCCACTTCGGATTACAACCACGACCGATTCCATGCATATTATCCAGTGTAACTACTGCGTTGGAAAAAATGCCATTACGAAAAGCTTACTTGATCAAGGGGGGGCAAAACACAGAGCAGGCAGGTAACTGTGAGCATGTCCAGCCTTTTGTGTGGACGTCCGCAAGGTCAGTGCCTAAATTACATACATTCTGTCTGAGGAAAGGTTCGTTAATTTACAAGGAAGTTCTTGTGGTAGTGTGTACCGTGGAATATCTGTGGGAATATTTACACCGGTCTTGAGAGCACGCGCAAAGCAGGCGAGACTGTTGAGACGAGAGTACAGTACTGAAAATGAATCAAGTGTAACTCGTATCTATGAGAACGGACTAATGGCAAAGTATAGCGTACGAGTTCGACCTCCTGGTCTGCCAACAATCGGTTTGCTGGACCAAGAGCGATGTATAGCCAAATGATGATGTGTCGCACTCGCAGCAAGCTGGAGCTGGATGATTGGAGAGCATGCGGCAGACACACACACACACGACCAGAGAGAACTTACGATCAGCTTAAAATGAAAGCACCCATAGGATTTAGGGGAAGATGCACGAACAAAATGGAGATGCCCGTTACTTGTTCAGATTGCAAATGCATTTCAATTATAACATCCACTGAGGAGCAAGCGAATGCACCGACTCTACTTGCAGAGATATCGTTCATTCGGCTGCGTGTCATCTTTTCAGAAGGCGCACAATCAATGCGGTAAACGCGGTAATTCACTCCACCGGTGTGTGGCAGCAATGTCAAAATGAGAACGAACATTTCATCAGGAACGCTTCCCCCGAAATACACAAGCCCAAACGACGATAGCTTTCGGAGAATGCGATACGGTCGTATCCGATTACGTTTGCCAGCCAGACAGTCCTCAATGCCAATGAAGAACGTCACCGGTATGCAACATATTATAATGACAATATAAAATAACCAGGCCAACATCATCAGAGACATCTAAACACAAGGTGAAGCAAATGGTAGCTCGTGATGGTATCTCCATCTCACGACGGCCTCCTGTGCACGACTGATTGCAAGTTGCGCAGCCGGTGCTTTGCTGATGCAGATGCAGTAGAATGAGTGAGTGTTCACTAAACCCAAAAAGGATTTAGGATAAGATGCTCCCATCATAAAATGAGAGGTAGACATTTCTATAACTCTTCAAGAGTTGTAGAAAGTATCAAACCGAGTGGTTATTGCTAGTGGGTGAGTCGGCTTTAACATCTAACCGTCTGAATGACCATTCAATTCTTGACAATCACCCCCAACGAATACCGTCACACGGCCGTGCCAAAGCGACCGGTACTTTGAGGGTTACTCTGGCTTCTGATCACTCGGAGCTCGGCTGGCACCAAAGTCTCGGCTCCGTTCAAACCATTCGAGTCCCTGCTCACGTGGACTTCGGCGACAAGGGATGCCACGCCACCTTCTGAATGCGAGGGGCAGACTCTCATCTCGTTTTCCATGCCAAACACCGGTGTGGCTACGTGAGTCTGGTTGGCAGCAGAACATGCTTGCACATCCTCATCTGTAAGTTTTGGAAAGAAGTGAGAACATTTAGTAATCTCAAAGTACAGTCGTGGCCAAAAATGTTGACACCCTTGCACTTTTCACAAACAATGCACCATTTCTTCCAGAAAATTATTGAAATTAAAAAATATTTTGGTATGCACATATATATTTCTTTGGTTTGCAGTGGAACGAAACAAAAAAAAAAAAGCTGAAACAATTACAAAATCTTAGCTTATTCCACACAGAAATCCTAAAATGGCCTGGACAATATTATTGACACCTTTTAGAAGTTGTTAAAAATAATTGGATTTCAAGCAGGCGATTCTCCTTTACTGCGGAATTGAACTCCACCTGTGGTGAGTTGCAGGTGCCTGCAATATAAAAATCACTCATTCAACCAGTTTGAATGGAGAAAAGGAGTCGTTCTGCTGTTTTGTGTCACGTTGTTTACCGCGATGAGCACAGAGAAAAGAAAGAAAACTAGAGAATTGTCTGAGGAGGTCAGACACAAGATTGTATCCAAGCATGGACAATATCAAGGCTACAAGTCCATCCCCAAACACCTTGATGTTCCTGTGTCCACCGAACGCAATGTTATCAGGAAGTTTAAGGCCCATGGCACTGGAACCAACCTCCCTGAACATGGCCGCAAGAGAAAACTTCATCGAAGATTGCAGCGAAGGATTGTTCGAATGGTTTAGAGAGCACCTCGATCAACTTCCAAACAGATTCAAGCTGATTTTCAGACACAAGGTGCAGCAGTTTCAACTCGCACCATCCGTCGCCAAACTCAATGAAAGGGGGTTCTATGGTAGGAGACCCAGGAGGACCCCACTGCTAAGAGAGAGACATAAGAAAGCCCAACGGGAGTTTGCCAAAACACACCTGAACAAGCCAAAATCCTGGGAGAATGTCATGTGGACAGATGAGACCAAATTAGAGCTTTTTGGTAAAGCACATCATCTCTATGTTTACAGAAAACAAAATGAATCCTTCAGAGAAAAGAACACCTTCCCTACAGTCAAACATGGAGGAGGTTCAGTGATGTTTTGGGGTTGCTGTCCTGCCTCTGGCACTGGGTGTCTTGAATGTGTGCATGGCATCAGGAAATTACCAAGGAGGCATTTTGGAGCGCAATGTTCAACCCAGTATAAGAAAGCTGGGTCTCCGTCGAAGGTCATGAGTCTTGCAGCAGGACAATGACCCCAAACACACTTGATGAAGCACCCAGGAATGGCTCAAGACAAAATGCTGGACTGTTCTGAAGTGGCCAGCAATGAGTCCAGATCTAAAACCCATTGAACAACTGTGGGGGAGATCTGAAAACAGCAGTTTGGAGAACTGGAGCAGTTTGCACAAGAAGAGTGGGCCAAATTGCCAGTAGAGAGGTGAAGGGAGCTCATTCATGGATAATAGGAAGCGCTTGACTGCACTTATTTTGTCCAAAGGTTGTGCTACCAAATATTAAATCTTGGGTGTCAATAATTTTGTCAATGCCATTTCTTTTTATTTTCTGACTTAAAAGGACATCTTAAAGTTCTGAATCAAAAACAAAGGTTCTGTAATATTAACAATGAAATTAAGAATTGTGGAGACAAAATACTTTTGTCAATTTCAACTTATTTTTCGAGAAAATTGTGAGTTGTGTGAAAAAAAAGTGCAAGGGTGCCAATATTTTTGGCCACGGCTGTATATGCAACAAGGACACAATGGACTGAATCAATTTAGTCCATATGCATAATGGAGTCAGTTACGAGTTCGACCCGGTGGTGTGCACCATTCACTGAGAACCGCAGTTGTGCCGCCGATGCCAGGCTCCCTGAATGTGAAGACAATAAACTGCAATTTGTTCAGGGTGCAGGTGATAACTCACCTTCTCTTCACCAAAAAAAAAAAAATCCCACCGTGGGATCGTTAATGTCCACCTATGTGACCAATGCTGACAGACGGGTCCTCCGACTTAACATGCATCCATCCGCACACATCGATGCAACGCTACGTCAGTGAAAGTCAGGCCGAGAATTTAAACCGAGGCTGGACAGGACAGCTCAAAGGTAAGTGTAGCACCTCTGTATCGTCTTGTCAGGCAGTAGACTGTTTCATAAGCTCGCCTCCAATCCAAATTGAGGTAAGCTTGCCGCAACTGGGCCAAACTCCTGGTTTCATTTCACAGTAGCACAGGCAAGCAAGTGTGACGCCGGGTCATAGGAATGTCCTTTTCAACCGCATCAGAAATTATAATAATCCTTATTAAGCGACATCAATGTTGAATCAAAAGCACTGATGTAAATTGGTTTCACAGATAAACAAAGTTATTTTTAAAAAATATATTATGCTCCTCCTCCTAAACCCCCTTTACAAACCCCAACATTACCCTATAGACCAGTGTTTCTCAAGGTAGGGCATGGCAATATTTTGGTGGGGCATGAGGATTCAAAACTCTTTTCAAGATCAAAGGAACCATGATGTGGCATCTGAGGAGAGCGAAAAGAAATACCCAAACTCGACTACTTTGGCAAGGGAAGTATTGATAAATTTTCCATCATCTTATTTAGTCGAATGTGGATTTAGTGTTGTTACCGATTTGCTGCAAGCGAAGAGAAATCGACTGGAAATCACGAAACGTGCTGATTTAAGGCTGAAACTGACAAAATTGGTTCCTCGAATCAAACAAATCTGCAGCTAACATCAAGGGCAGGGCTCCCATTGAAGTGAGTAGCAATTGAATAAAATTTGCAATAAAGTTTCAATAAAGCCTTTTGAATACATATGGAGTATGTACTGTAGTGTCTCCAAACATGGTGGGGCGTACGATTTTTTTGAAAATCAAAGTGGGGCGTGGGACAAAAAAGGTTGAGAAACACTGCTCAAGACAGACGTCTGCCTTTTTGAATACAGTTTGTGCATCTCCAGATAAAATTGGTAAACGTTTCAACCCGAGTCCGCATCATCATTCGCCATTAAACAGTCGGAACACTAAATAGCCAAAGTGAACCGTTTGTCAATCATAGAAGCGGTTGGCCAATTTCAGCATGAACCCACCTGTTAGCATGTCTCATGACACTAACTCCTGAGGTGGGGGGTGTTTTAGGTGGTCGCGCACGGTTATGCGGAAAATGCTCGACACGAGAATTACCATGATTATCCAGGCAGATGCAACAACTCTCAAATCGCCTGCAGAAATAGCAACACAATACGAAGGGAGAAAAATATTCGGAAGTGAAGACCAATCAGGATGTCGGTGGAATAAACCCCCATTGACGAAAGCACTTAGTTTCACATGAACTCACGAGGGGGCACAAGTGGACAACGTGTGAATGAACACAGTACGTTAGGACATTTGTCTCTACCATTGACGCAAGGGGTTTAAAATTTCATTGCTTTGCACAAAATCTTTACAAAAAAAATAAAATAAATAAGTGCTGGACACACAAATATATATATATATATATATATATATATATATATATATATATATATATATATATATATATATATATATATATATCAATGTTGTTGTAGTTCTGCCAAACTTGAACTCACGTGAGACAATGGCACAACAAATAGCGGTCCCAAGACTTATTTCATGAGTATTCGGTTTCGATCGCCCTTTCCTGATTTGTAATGGGTTGATGGGTCATATGCATTGTGTTGGCTTTACGCAGGTTATTGTCCATTCTTTACCCATCTTTCCTCCTTCACTTATTTTGCTTAAAACACACGAGCTTTCTTCATGCATGCAAGTAGATTATAACAAAAAGCAGTCAATCGAATATTCACGTCAATTTCACATTCAAATCACACGCCACAATCCGATGAACATTACACCTCAGCCCTCATTACAATACATGTACACGAAATAGTGACACCCTGCTAGGATTAGCAGTAACAATCGGTGTTTGTGGTTGCTTAACAACCTGCCGGAGCATGGAGTTATCCGAGCTCGGTAGCATCAGGACCGGATGTTCGGGAGGAACTTGAGTGCTTCCCCTCATGTCCCTCGAACCCCGGCCTATGTCGCTCCACCGGACCATGACGGTCAAGTTAGGGGGTTCGATTCAGTTAGATGAGCCGAATATGGTCACAAATAAACCATGAGCAGTATGTTGGCCTGATGTTCCCACAAGGGTGAAATCTAGATCGACATCTCTGCTTTCATCTATTTGTGACCACAAGCTTTAATCTCAGTCTGTAAAGGCTTGAGGACCATACGGATGCCTCCTACTTTGGAGGTGATGTGTTATAATTTATGTGCATGACATCATTGTCGTGTCATGGAGTCAGCGTGCTTCTTTAGTTGAATTTAATATTCCTCACTGTAAACCTCACTGGTGATTATAAGGGCAGAGATAAGACAATGTGCTCATGTGGCAGGTGACACTTGTTGCTGCCAGTTCGTGCAGCAAGCGCTGTGATGGAACTCGATCTGTGCCCTGCTGCCTCATCAAGTTAAGGGTGTGTGTGTGTGTGTGTGTGTGTGTGTGTGTGTGTGTGTGTGTGTGTGTGTGTGTGTGTGTGTGTGTGTGTGTGTGTGTGTGTGTGTGTATATATATTGTTGTGGTTGACCAAATTCGCAAACCACCATTCAGGTCCCTTAGGTGAGATATCTCGGTAAGTATATGTGTAGTTAGGCCCAAACCCGTTGTCTAGAGGGAATAAATGTCATTCATGAGGGCTGCGACTCTTCAGGATAGCCGTTTTTCTTTTACTATCTTTACTTTGGACCAACCGCCATTATTACCACCACCAACCACGTCTCAACATCCATCACAACAACCACCAACCACAACGCCACTTCACCACAACCGCCACGACCTTTACCGTCACAACTCGCCACCATCGCATCACCGTCATCTCGCGCCACTCGTGGGCACCGATGCTGGACTCGTGTAGAGCGCGCACCGAGCAGAGTGTTCAAAAGCATCGCGGACTTTCCGCAGAAAAACGGATCAAAAACGACTCACGCCCACTTTTGTTCCGTCCAATCGGTGAGCGAGGGGCGATTTGGCCCCGCCTCCAGGGCGTTGGAGGGCGGTCGCTATATGCAAATTCATGGATCAAAAAGCATTCACGCCCACTTTTCCTCGGGCCAATGGGGAGCGAGGTGAAAGGTCGGAGGCAGAGGGTCAAAGATGAAGGAGCGAGGCCACGGGGGATATAAGGGGCCGCGTTCGTCAGTCGAGGCAGTTCAGTTCGCAGGAGGAAGAGTTGAGTTGGAAGCGGAGGAAGAGTTGAGTTGAAGTGGCAGTTCGCAGTTGGGAGTTCGCGGAGTCGGAGTGAAGAGGACGGAGCTGTGGAGAGGCGGCGAAGGCGAAGGCGGACGAGGGGGTGCTCGCGTCGGATTCGGGGAACTGCGGAGAGAAAGGCCGGCGGCGCGACCGAGGTCGTGGTGGAGACGCTCGTCGCGGGACCCGCGATTTTGTGAAATCCTCCTTTCCCCGAGCATCAGCAACCCCCTCCTGTTTCCCCCCGCGCTGAGATAGTGCGACAAAAGGGGGCACCCTTCCCACCCCCTACCAGACACTGTCCGCGAGGCCCGCGGAGTTGAGGCACCACCGCCACTTCGCGTCTCATCATCAGACGGGTAGGCCCGACACGGTCTCGGCCCCAGGCCCGCCTACCCCCTCATCCTGGAGGGTGGTTCTCTTTTCTTTTGCTTTGGGAATATGTGTTGTCGGCGCCGTCTGTGAAGTAAAATTGTATAAGTGTTGCCGTGTGCTCGCGTAGTCGGTATTAGATCTGCATTGTTGCATTTGCTTTTTGTCTTCTTCTTTTACATGTGCTTTTGGTGGAATTGTATATGTGTGCTTTCCGTTCATCGCGAAATAAATGTGCTTATTATTGAACTGTTTTCCCGCTTCGCTTCGTCATTTCTTTCATTGAATCCCCATCTTGCTTCACGTAAAGGGTTGGTCGTGGGTTAAGACACCCGATAATTAATCGAACCATCGAGGCCGACGAATAACACCGCTCGGTTATCCCGATAGTACGGAACGGGTCGCTTAAGTGGCCCGTGTCCGAAGTCGACCTGCGGCGAGGTGCGATCGCCCGGTCTACCCTCCGTGTGGGTACTTAGGTAGGTCGAATTTGGCGAGCAACCCTATCCCACGCGGGGGCCGATTGGCTCGATCGCGGTGAGACCGAAAGGTCCACCCGTGACTGGTTCCCGGCGTTAGTCCGAGAGGGTCACGACTGGATTGTCCATCCGGTGGGCGACGTGCCGCGATTCGAGTTACGTGGCCGTTCGCACGCCGGCGGGCGCGAATCCGCAACAATATATATACTGAACAAAAATATTAACGCACCAACCTAAATATCTAAGTCAAGATTGCCATTATGGGAAAATGGTCAAACCGATGATATGTTTGAGCAATGGTTCCTTTGTTTTGCTCAAGACAGATGTTCCCATTGAAATTGACCACTCTGAGTGTGTGGACTCACACGTTGAGTAATCCTTCCCATGAGCACCATGGGGCTTGACAGAGTGATGGTCAGTGAGCGTGACCAGGACACAAACACTCCCTATAGCTTGCCCTATAAAAGGCCTCCCCAAAATGTGGACTGGTGCCAAATGTCAACATGCCACAGATGTCACAAATCTTGAGGGAGCGCGCCATTGGCATGCTGAATGCTGGGACGTCAGTACGGGCCGTTACAGCACACTTCAATGTCCACCACTCCACCATTAGCCGCCTGAGAACGCGCCTCAGAGAGACTGGAAGCACCGTGAACCGCCCACATGCCCGGCGACCACGTGTGACCACCGCCGGTCAGGATCGTCACATGAGGCTGCAACATCTCCGGGATCGACTCCGACCGGCCACGAGGACTGCCGATGAGACTGTCGGGCTGCATAACAGGCGCATTTCAGCCCAGACGGTGCGTAACCGCTTGAGGGAGGCCAACCTCCGAGCCCGCCGACCACACCGGGGACTCGACCTCACTGCAGTCCGGCGTCAGACCCGACTGAACTGGGCCAATGTTCACTTGCGCTGGACCCTTGCACGATGGAGGAGAGTGCTGTTCACCGATGATTCGCGGTTCCAGCTGTATCGGGCTTATAGCGGACTCCGCGTCTGGCGTCGGGCTGGGGAGCGCTACACTGACGCCAATGTCCTTCGTCGGGTGTCACACGGTGGTGCCAGTGTTATGGTGTGGGCAGGCATATGCCATGGAGAGCACACTCAGCTTCATTTCATTGAAGGCAACTTGAACGGGCTGCGGTACAAGGACGAGATACTCAGACCCATCATCGTGCCGTTTGTGCGCCTTCACCATGTGACGTTTCAGCACGACAATGCTCGCCCCCATCTTGCCAGGATCTGCATGGACTTCCTCGGTGAGGAGGACATTGATGTCCTCGACTGGCCTCCATATTCTCCCGACATGTCGCCCATCAAGCACCTTTGGGACGTTCTTGATCGACGCGTACGACAACGTTACGCAGTCCCAGAGAACGTCCGCCAGCTCCGTGTGGCTCTCCAGGAGGAATGGGAACACATCCCTCAGGTCACCATCGATAATCTGGTGATGTCCATGCGCCGGAGATGCACCGCTCTTTGCGACGCCAACGGTGGACACACCCGCTACTGACTGTGTGAACTCTGACAGTGACACCTCGGTTGTGTCGGCTGTTGTAGCGCAAAGACTGTCGCCAGAATTCTCAAGGAACTCTTTGAAATTTAATGCTCAATTGTCATGGATTCTATAACCAAATTGTTGTGAAGATTTAGTATTAATGAGTTCGAGGTAAAATAGTAACAATCGCTTGGTGCGTTTATATTTTTGTTCAGTATATATATATATATATATATATATATATATATATATATATATATATATATATATATATATATATATATATATATATATATATATATATATATATATATATATATATATATATATATATATATATATATAGTGCTCCCTCACCTATCGTGGTTAATGCGTTCCAGACCCACCCACGATAGGTGAAAATCCGCGAAGTCGAAACCACATATTTATTTAATTATTTAAATATATTTAAACACATTTTAAACGTATTTTAAACCATAATACAGCATCCACACACTCTTATTTACCTTCCCCACACACATTTAATCAGTTATTTAAAATATATATATATTTTTTTTTCATCGGAAATGTGACTTCATGGGGCTG
>NC_140976.1:32828487-32913487 GCF_056783735.1 Eptatretus burgeri | reverse complement strand
TGCCGGTTTACCTTCCCCGATACATGAAAGCAAGCTTCGTCTGTGAACATGACCTTTTTCAGGTCATCTTTGTCATTCTCTATGCGAATGAGCATTTCCAAGGCAAACGCCTTGCATTTGGTTTGAGTTCCTGAAGAATCTGCACCTTATCGACATAAAGCTTCAGTCTTTCACACAAAATCCTGTGCACAGTGGTAGTTGGGAGTCAGTTCTCTAGATGCACGTCAAATTGATTTTCTGGGACTTTGTTGAAATGGTTCACGCACTCGTTCAACATCTGCTGCACTTGTATCGATCGACCGGCACTTTTCTGTTTCTGACAACTTCCAGTCTCCTTAAACCTCTTGTACCACTCTCTGATACTAGTCCGTGATGGCGGATTCCTTCCATACCTTGTAAGGAAATTGCACTGAACTTGCTTGTGGGATCTCGTCTCGAAGAACCATTTGACGCACTGAGATTTCTCCTGTGGAGTCGCCATTTATTTACATTAAACCACCAGACCTGAAAATAAAGAAAAATTCATGAATTTCTATATCATATAAAATAAAGGGTACAGTTGTTTCATTTGTGGTACTAAATATATTAACAACCAAAGTTGTCCAGGTCTTTTTGGAACAAAACACACACACACACACACACACACACACACACACACACACACACATATACACACACACACACACACATACACACACACACACACACACACCAAAAACAACGGAATTATTTTATTCGAAATATTTAAGGAGACTGGAAGATATGATGTTTCGAAGCAAGAAGCGTTATTTTAAAAGACTACATGTACAAATATATGCCTGGTGTTGGCTCAATGGTTCAGGTGGTGGGCTTGGGATCCTATGATCCTGAGTTCAAACCCCACTTGGCTGTTAAATTAACACCAGGTGGGGTTGACTCTGCCTGTCACCCTTCCGAGGTCGGCAAAATGAGTACCAGCATGCTGGTGTCCTGTGTCGGAGTGGCGACCCATCCAGGATTGTGTCCATGAGCCAAGGAGACTGCTTAGGCAGCACAAACGCTCTGCACAGAGTATGGTCCCAATGGATGGATGGATGTACAAATGTGACCCTATTTTCTATATCTTCTGGGACCTTTCATTTTGACGGTGCAATCTCGTGAGCGCGCCAAATTCTGAAGCCTCAGCCTAACGTCAGGTAGGCTTATATCTTCTTTATTTATTCGACATCCTATGGACATAAATGAACACCCGTTTTACTCTGCGTGAGTTGCACATCATGTGCGGTGAATGTCACCTCCATGCACCTTGTATTCACTGTTATTTTTAAATGCTTCTGTACATTGCCCTTGAGGCCAGGTTGCAAGTCACCGTCTCCAATTCCAATAGAAGAGATGTAATTATTCTTTTATGAAAAATGTGTTTCGAGTTTGTTTGTTGTTTTTTTATTCTCCTGAAAAATACACCACAGTGAGCACAGAATCATGTTAAAAGATTGGCCTTTAAACCCCTTCTTAAATCGTCCTTATGTTTGTATATCTGTCTGTCCCCCTTCGTAAGGGGGACAGACAGATATACAAACACACAAGTACACACCGTGTTTCACATAGGTAGATTAGAGTGTGGTTTCCACAGTACGAGACCGCCACCCACAGGTATCGGCAGGTGTGACATCTCATATCACAAAGTAAGTAGCATGCACACACACACCTCTGCCTGGCTTATCTTCGAACTGCACTCTGATAGGCCTATCTCATCTCCTGGTGATGCCATTGCTGTGGTGTACACTTGCAATCTTTCCTCTCAAGTATCCACTCCCTGATACCTGTGGGTATCTCATGGCTTTGTGTCACCATGCACTACTAGATGCTTACATTGTTTTGTTACACCCAGGCAGTATTACACCTCTCACATCTCTCCTCCCTCAATTTGTTGTGACAATGGATAATACTTAATCCAGTGAGGCGGTTATAATGTTACAAGTTATTCATTTTTGTCACAATTTGACTGAAGCAAATGCAGCACAATTAAAAGATTATCAAGTTAGTTTGGTTAACTGGAATTGTACAAATAACCAACAACATACAATTACAAATGCTTTTTAATTGACGGAGGGAGAAACGACATCCTTACAGTCTCCTTGATGCACTGTTTCCACCATGTAACCCTGAAGTATGTCAGTGTACATCTCGTTCTGTGTTCCTTACTAATCCACTGTTACATTCTGAGAAGCCTGCGATTCCTTTGATCCCTCACTCGGAACAAAACACGAGGCTTTATGGGAAACTCGGCTGCGTTTGCCAGCCATTGCTGAGCACAAGAAATCCAATCTGGGATTATGTCCTCTGGGTAACTCCATATCTCATCATGGTGTACAAATCAGGGTCCCATACACACTATATAACATCACTAATCCTTTCAGTTATCAGGTCTGGGCTGTTGGGAACCGCTACATGTTGTGTGCCAATCTCCTTATGGAAATCTCCTTATTCCCTGGCAGATAACCGACTCCAACCCAGGATCCCGATTGAAAATCATTACCCGCAAGTTTTCCTCCAACTGCAGCACGATCTGTCTGTTCCCTTGCAGATGTGGGGGCCTACTCCACACCGTCCTACAGCTCTGTTACTCCAATTGTACATTTTGTCTCCTCCTCTAGTGTTCTCCCATACATAACATCCAACGGTGGTCCTAATTCTCAACCAACCATGAAGAATGCTGGGCTACAACCAGTGATCTCATTCACCACTGTCCGGCGCACAGAGCATTAGAAAAGGAAGATGCTCATACCAATGCAATTGCTGCTGCTCTAAATAGAGAGGTAATCAAAATAAAGATCAATTACTGCACCGCAGTCCCAAGAAGGAAGTCAGACAGAATACACACACACAATATATATATATATATATATATATATATATATATATATATATATATATATATATATATGTATATATATATATGTATATATTGTTGCGGATTTCGCGCCCGCCGGCGTGCGACGGCCACGTAACTCGAATCGCGGCACGTCGCCCACCGGACGGACAATCCAGTCGTGACCCTCTCGGACTAACGCCGGGAACCAGTCACGGGTGGACCTTTCGGTCTCACCGCGATCGAGCCAATCAGCCCCCACGTGGGATAGGGTTGCTCGCCAAATTCGAACTACCTAAGTACCCACGCGGAGGGTAGACCGGGCGATCGCACCTCGCCGCAGGTCGACTTCGGACACGGGCCACTTAAGCGACCCGTTCCGTACTATCAGAATAACCGAGCGGTGTTATCGTCGACCTCGACGGTTCGATTAATTATCGGGCGTATTCAGCCCACTACCAACCCTTTACGTGAAGCAAGATGAGGGTTCAATGGGGGAAAAGACGAAGCGAAGCGGGAGAACAGTTCAACAATAAAGCACATTTATTCGCGACGAACGGAAAGCACACAAATACAATTCCACCAAATGCACACAAAAAAGAAAACACAATTCCATTTACACAAAAAGCAAACATAAAAGTGAAAACACAGTGCAGAGCTAATTCCGACTACCGAGCACACGGCAACACTTATACAATTCTACTTCACAGACGGCGCCGACAACACATACCCAAAACCAAGGAAAAGAAATACCCTCAAGAATGAGGTAGGCCTGGGGCCGAGACCTGGTCGGGCCTACCCGTCTGGTGATGAGACGCGGAGCGGCGATGGCCCCGCAACCCGCGGGCCTCGTGGACAGTGCCTGGCAGGGGGGTGGGAACGGGGCCCCCTTGGTCGCACTATCTCAGCGCGGGGGGAACAGGAGGGGGTTGCTGATGCTCGGGGTATAGAGGATCTTTATTATCTGCGACGAGCGTCTCCACCTCGGCCAGGTCGCGCTGCCGGCCTCCCTCGGGCGCGCAGCTCCTTGCACGACGCGAGCACCCTTCGTCCGACTCGCCGCCTCTCCACAGCTCGTCCCCTCCGTTCCGACTCTCCTTCGCCTCGTTCCGACCTTTACGACTCCCTTCTTCCTCGTTCCGACTTCTTACTACTCCTTTCTTCCTCGTTCCGACTTCTTACTACCCCCTTCTTCCTCGTTCCGACTTCTTACTCTCCGACCCCTCGTTCTCGTTCTGCTGACTCTTTCGCTCCGACTTTTACGACTCTTTTGACTGACGAACACCGTCCTTTTATCCCCCCGTAACTTCGCCTTTGACCCCCTCTCTTTGACCTTTCAACTCGCTCCCCATTGGCCCGAGAAAAAGTGGGCGTGAAGGCTTTTTGATCCACAAATTTGCATATATCGATCGCCCTGGGGGCGGGGCCAATTCGCCCCTCGCTCACCGATTGGACGGCAAAAAGTGGGCGTGTCGTTTTGGATCCGTTTTTGAAGCAGAAAATCCGTGATTTTGTACACGCTGTTCAACGTGCGCCCTACACGAGTCCAGCATCGGTGCCCATGAGTGGCGCGAGATGACGGTGATGCGATGGTGGCGAGTTGTGACGGTAAAGGTCATGGCGGTTGTGGTGAAGCGGCGTTGTGGTTGGTGGTCGTTGTTGTGGTTGTGATCATGGCGGTTGGTCCAAAATAAAGACAGTAAAAGAAAAACGGCTATCCTAAAGAGTCGCAGCACGTATAAATGACATGTATTCCCACTAGACAACGGGTTTGGGCCTAACTACACATGTACTTACCGAGATACCTCACCTAAGGGACCTGAATGGTGGTTTGCGAATCTGGTAACCACAACACTACCCCCTTCCCTTTTTACAGACTCGTCCCGAGTCGTCAAATTTTCGTGTGCCATCATGTGTAGTTTTCCCCTAGTACATTTTACCTACGGATCCCTGAGTGCGACATTCATGGTATTCGTGTCCCCAAAATAAATAACCTGACGGCTGCGTAACTATCTAAACAAACTCACTCATACGGACGACTTAAATAAAATTGCCGGCGCTAAGACATACATGCCGGGGGCGCACTCATATTTACAGTACATCTTAACCTTAACTTACAAATTTTACACTAAACCATGGCCCAGGATCACTGAACTCTGCAAAAGAAAGCAGTTAGCAGGGAGCCAGGCTGCCCACATGCAGTCTCTGACTCAAACAATGCAGGTGACAGGGAACGTGGCTGGCTGCTCACACGCAGTCCAAGGCCTTCCCTTTTGAACTGAACGCAGTGAACCACAACGGTGCATGGGCTGCACAACGCAGTCTCCGTGCCAGCTCAAGTGGCACACGCAATGAGCACAACGAATGGATGCATGAACACAAACACGGTGCACGGGCCGCCACTGCAGGCCCGTGTTGTAGCTGCCAACAGGGCAGTTCTTGCAGCTTGCAAACTGTTGCTTTCAGATCCTGGCGCACATGGAAATGAACAGGGGGGGGGGGCAAAGCAAAAATTGAACGGGGCTGGTGAACGTGGGCAGTGGGCATGGCATGGCAAAGGTGGCAGGCAAACACAGCCCGCAGAAGAAGGCCGCTGCAGGCAAACACAGCCGGCAGATGAACTGGCCGGCACAGGCCTTGAAGAAAAACAGCCAGCAGATGAACTGGCCGGCACAGGCCCTGCAGCAAAACAACAGCTGCCGATGAAGTTGGCCGGCCTCCGCCTTGAAGCAAAACACGGCCAGCCGATGAAGTGGCCAGCCTTTGCCGTTCAGTGGAGGGAGTGCGGTGGTGCTGGCCACTTGGAAGGCGGGCTCGGACCTACCTACCTGTCTCCCTCCCAACCTATCGCCTTTGCCTGCCACTGTACATACCCACTCCCTTAATTTGTCAAACCCCAATTTAGCCCCAACTTATTTTTTTGTTGTTTTTATTTTTACTTCCCCACTATAAATCGTCCCCTAACCCCCTTTATCGTCCTTGTTCGGCTAACCTATCCTGTCACCTAGCCTACTCCCAACCCCTACGTTCCCTTCCCGGAGGGGAATAAGGGAGAGCTAGCGTCCTGTGTCGAGGCCCAACGAAGCCTCAGAATGGCCTCCCCAGAGTTCGGCGATCTTAACACCAAGTGGGTCCAGCGGCCCACAACGACAGCGAGGGGATGGATGGTGCGGAGGGGTACATCTCCTAATCTACCCTATCCATTTAACTGTTAAACTACCCCGGGGCTTTCAACAAGCGCCTCTCGCTTAAACTATTGGTTCTAACAACCCAGATTCCCGTCGCCTGTGTTGGTGTCCTTACAATTTCGGGCCTCGCCCCCCAATTTTCTCTCCGTGCCCTCACACGGTCTCCTGGCTGGGACACGTGGCTCCCTTTGGCAGGCACGACCCTCTGCCGAATCTCCCGCTATGGCACCCCCGGGCACTACACTGCCTCCGAGCCTACCAGCTCCCTAACACCGGGGAGTGCCCCCCATGGCACCCCCCCTGAAACGCACACGTGGCAGGCCGGCCTCCCGGGCCCCTTTCCGAGGGTCACCCGTGCCCACTGCACTGCCCACGCGGCTAATGGCGCCCCGGGCCCCCGCACCAAGCAGGCGCACCCGTGCCCACTACTCTATCCCGGCCCCCCATGGGCCCTTGGCCTACCGCGGCCGACTAGCCTGGTGCCCGGGGTACCCACTCAGCGATACTCACCTTTCGCAGCCACGCTCCCAAGCCCGTCAACAGGGCTCCTGCACCCCTCCAAATGGGTCTCGAGCCTACTTTCCCACCAACAACAAAACGACCTCCATTTTTCAATTTGACTAACCCAGCTAACTCACTTTACTCTGACCCCGGGGTCCCTTGGGCGGGAGTCACTCCTCCCCCCAATCACTCATCGCACCATGCATTCCCCATTCACTCCACTCACACAGACCCGCTGGCCTCACTCACTCACCAAGCACATGCCTCACAACTCACCAACTTTTCAACACACACACCGCTGAACTCTGCCATCCTTCTAACTACATCCCCTAACTAACTCGTGCTCCCACGTCGTCCCTTAAACTATAGCACGTTCCTTTTAACACTACGTAGCTAAACTACGTCCCCTCTACACACTCACAAGTCTGTCACTGTCTCCAAATAATCCCATTTTATTTCCCAACCTAAATCTCGCTACAATCCCTCTAACTAATCCATTCCACGGACTCCATGAGGACTTACCCCTGCCCCATGAAGTCGGTCTAACTAAGCTAACCCTTCCCCCTAACTAGTTTTCATCCTGTGCCCAGGGTAAGGGGGTCTTTCACCCCTTGCCCAGGAATCCTGTGCACCCGAAAGTGGGGCTTGCTTTTTTTTTTTTTTT
This sequence comes from Eptatretus burgeri, assembly GCF_056783735.1. Taxonomy (NCBI): domain Eukaryota; kingdom Metazoa; phylum Chordata; class Myxini; order Myxiniformes; family Myxinidae; genus Eptatretus; species Eptatretus burgeri. The sequence goes on along the minus strand of NC_140976.1, from coordinate 32,906,283 downwards.
TTTTTTCCTTTTCATGCGCAGCACCTGCGCGGCAACTCAGAGCTCGCGCACTTTACACCTGCCCGTGACGTCATGCAGCTGCACGTGTTCCTCGTCCCTCCTTGGACGGTGCCATCCGGCAGAGATACCCCTCCTGCCGGATTCCAACCACACGTGCAGCCATGACGTCACCGTGCGCAAAAAAAAAAAAACACAAGCCACACGTCTCGAGGGGTTCCCCACGCGAACACATGTGCTTTGCCCGTTGGAGCTTAACACACACGATCGCGTGGAGAACCCGTCCGGTCCAAATCCATTTACCTGCCTAACTTTGTCCGTCCGCGGGATCGGCAAATCCACCGCGTGCGTTTCCGGACCGGGACTTCACTCTCGCAAGCGAGCACGTGGGGGCCTCGTGCGTTGCACAGCACGGACCTCGTGCTCAATGCTGGGTGAACCCGGCACGGTCCGCGAAACAGCTACAGCCGCTACTCGGCTTTCTTTCTTCTCATGTCGCCTTCGTCGTCTCCATTCAACCCACGCACACCTGCGTGTCACGACGCACACAGTCCACACCATTAAACTCACACCGGGAGACGCGGCTGCGTGCTCCCGCATGCCAACCGACATCTCCCTCACATACCGCTCTCTCACACACACGGTCTCCCTTGCATACGGCCGTTCACTCACGCGTGCCTCACTACTCACACGAACCATACTACTCACACGTGGTGCTCCATTCACTCGCGCGGGGGCACTCACCCGCGGTGCCTCACCCACACACGCGAGGGCACTCAACCGCTGTGCCTCATCCACACACCGTGCCTCATCCACACACGGTTCCTCACCCACACACGCGGGGGCACTAACCCGCGGTGCCTCATCCACACTGGCCGTTTCACTCACACACACGGCCTCTTCCACACACGGTGCCTCATCCATACACGCGGGGGCACTCACCCGCGGGACCTCACTCATACTCCGTGCCTCATCCACACTGGCCGTTTTGGGAAGCACGCACCCTGGCACAATCGCCACCTCACCATTCACACACGGGGTCGCTTCCACACACGGGGACGCACTCACACCTTGCACCACACACACAGGGACAACCACACTGGGGATTTGAGTCCCCACAAGGGTCTCCGGGGCCTCTATACCCCCCAAGCTCTCCGTGCACCCGTCCACAGCACCCGTCCCCTCAACCTCGCAAAACACGACCGAACTCACCTGGTCGTGAATCGCCTCAAGGGGGCAGACTCCCTCCCCTCGTTCCTGGAGGAGGTCATCCAGCTGCTCGCACCGGGTCCCAACACGCTCCGCGAGCTCACCCCCATTGTCCTCCACTACCTCCGTGTGTGTGTGCGCGTCACTTATCCCGTCTTCATCGTGTTTATTGGTCTCTGCTTCTTTCTGGCGTCTTTCCCTTATCTTTATGTAGGTCAACCTTGCTTTCTCTTTAAGTCGCTCCCGTCCTTCCCTGTTTTTCACTCCTTGCTCCTTCACGATCTCCGCGTACCTCATCCTTGCTTTCCGTATTAATTGTTCTTTTCTCTCCCTCCCAATTACTTTCACCTCGTCTCTTGTCTCCCGAATTACCTTTTCCTTACCCGCCTCCACCGCGGGCCTGTCAGCCGTTGCACCCCCTTCCAGCTCGTTCGTTCCGACACGTGGAGTCGCCATTTTAAGTTCCCTGCTCACGGCCTTCATGCCCGCCTGCAGGCATCGGCCCATGTTCTGCGTCTCACCCCGCAGCTCTTTCATTTCTTCTTTCATGTTTGCTTCCATTCCGTTTATTTGCTGTGTATTCGCATCCATCGTCGTTTTCACTTCATTTGTATTTGTATCCATCTTTTCGATCATTTTCGCATTCGTCTTTTCGTTCATGCCTTTCATTTCGTTTTTTATTTCATTTGTCATTGCCGCCAGCATGGCGAATAGCTGGGCCATGTCGGATGCACTCAAGTGAGCCGTTTCGGCAGGGGTTGGGGAAGGGTCTTGGTGGAGAGGGGGGGGGAAGGTGTCATACACCGCGGCCGCTGCCGCACCCACCTCGGGCCCTGGGTTCAGTTGGGCGAGTCCGTGTTCCTGCACAATCAACATTTCCTGCTCGGGGATTCCATCCTGGACCATGGACTCTACATTATTACACATATACATTTCTAATACCCCCGGCTCCCGCTCGCCTTGAGACGCCATCTTGCTTCTCGTGAAGGGTTAATTTCGCTCGCTCGTAATTTGGAGGGAATCGGGGTCGCTCCTCTCACCCCTGGACCGATTCCCGTGAATTTCGCTGGAGACAGGAGAGCCTGTTGCCCCGCGCTCCAATACCAGTGCCGCGAGGAGGGCGATGAATTTGTATCCCACTCCTGACACCAGTGTTGCGGACTTCGCGCCCGCCGGCGTGCGACGCGCCACGTAACTCGAATCGCGGCACGTCGCCCACCGGACGGACAATCCAGTCGTGACCCTCTCGGACTAACGCCGGGAACCAGTCACGGGTGGACCTTCGATCTCACCGCGATCGAGGCCAATCAGCCCCCACGTGGGATAGGGTTGCTCGCCAAATTCGGAACTACCTAAGTACCCACGCGGAGGGTAGACCGGGCGATCACCTCGCCGCAGGTCGACTTCGGACACGGGCCACTTAAGCGACCCGTTCCGTACTATCAGAATAACCGAGCGGTGTTATCGTCGACCTCGACGGTTCGATTAATTATCGGGCGTATTCAGCCCACTACCAACCCTTTACGTGAAGCAAGATGAGGGTTCAATGGGGGAAAAGACGAAGCGAAGCGGGAGAACAGTTCAACAATAAAGCACATTTATTCGCGACGAACGGAAAGCACACAAATACAATTCCACCAAATGCACACAAAAAAGAAAACACAATTCCATTTACACAAAAAGCAAACATAAAAGTGAAAACACAGTGCAGAGCTAATTCCGACTACCGAGCACACGGCAACACTTATACAATTCTACTTCACAGACGGCGCCGACAACACATACCCAAAACCAAGGAAAAGAACACCCTCAAGAATGAGGTGGGCCTGGGGCCGAGACCTGGTCGGGCCTGCGCGTCTGGTGATGAGACGCGGAGCGGCGATGGCCCCGCATCCCGCGGGCCTCGTGGCCAGTGCCTGGCTGGGGGTGGGAACGGGGCCCCCGTGGGCGCACGATCTGAGCGCGGGGGGTGCGGGAGGGGGGTGCTGGTGCTCGGGGTATAGAGGATCTTTATTATCTGCGACGAGCGTCTCCACCTCGGCCAGGTCGCGCTGCCGGCCTCCCTCGGGCGCGCAGCTCCTTGCACGACGCGAGCACCCTTCGTCCGACTCGCCGCCTCTCCACAGCTCGTCCCCTCCGTTCCGACTCTCCTTCGCCTCGTTCCGACCTTTACGACTCCCTTCTTCCTCGTTCCGACTTCTTACTACTCCTTTCTTCCTCGTTCCGACTTCTTACTACCCCCTTCTTCCTCGTTCCGACTTCTTACTCTCCGACCCCTCGTTCTCGTTCTGCTGACTCTTTCGCTCCGACTTTTACGACTCTTTTGACTGACGAACACCGTCCTTTTATCCCCCCGTAACTTCGCCTTTGACCCCCTCTCTTTGACCTTTCAACTCGCTCCCCATTGGCCCGAGAAAAAGTGGGCGTGAAGGCTTTTGATCCACAAATTTGCATATATCGATCGCCCTGGGGCGGGCCAATTCGCCCCTCGCTCACCGATTGGACGGCAAAAAGTGGGCGTGTCGTTTTGGATCCGTTTTTGAAGCAGAAAATCCGTGATTTTGTACACGCTGTTCAACGTGCGCCCTACACGAGTCCAGCATCGGTGCCCATGAGTGGCGCGAGATGACGGTGATGCGATGGTGGCGAGTTGTGACGGTAAAGGTCATGGCGGTTGTGGTGAAGCGGCGTTGTGGTTGGTGGTCGTTGTTGTGGTTGTGATCATGGCGGTTGGTCCAAAATAAAGACAGTAAAAGAAAAACGGCTATCCTAAAGAGTCGCAGCACGTATAAATGACATGTATTCCCACTAGACAACGGGTTTGGGCCTAACTACACATGTACTTACCGAGATACCTCACCTAAGGGACCTGAATGGTGGTTTGCGAATCTGGTAACCACAACAATATATATGTATATATATATGTATATATATATGTATATATATATATATATATATATATATATATATATGTATGTGTGTATATATATATTCAGCCAAATATCCTAACCACTACGCCAACATATATATATATGCCTGGTGTTGGCGTAGTGGTTAGGGTAGCGGCTTGGGATCCAAAAGGTCCTGAGTTCAAGCCCCGTTGGCCGCTTGAATTAATACACACCAGGAGGTTAACTCAGCCTGTCATCCTCCCGAGGTCGGTGAAGTGAGTACCAGTATACTGGGCCTGGTGTATGCCCCGGTTAGTATAGGTGTACCATATCCCTGCCTCGTAAGAGGCGACCAGGGTTGCGTCAGGAAGGGCATCCGGCATAAAAAACTAAGCCAAATCACTATGCGGATCATACGGATGATCCACTGTGGTGACCCCTAACGGGAGCAGCCGAAAGTAGAAGAAGAAATATATATATATATATATATATATATATATATATATATATATATATATATATATATATATATATATATATATATATATAATGTACTGGAAAGTACAAAGAAAAGATATTTTATTTGAAGTTATAACTTTAACTTATAAGCAATTTACTGATTTCCCAACTGCCCGTATCATTAGCTGGGCACCGTTTTTCATCGAGGTTTTGATCCTTTCAGCCCAGAACCTCTCCAAACAGTGGATCCACAAAACGCAGGTCCACATCAGTAGATTACTGAACTACAATGGACCCACAACCTCAAAGTTGTCTCCAGACAACCAATTAACACAGCAATGCAATATCTTTTTTTTCAAACTTATTTAATTATTACTTTTATTTAAAGTATTACTACATGTGAATAACTTTAATCATACTATTAAGCGATAAACGTAAATAAATATTATGATAATATATGAAGCAATAAACACTTTACCTTGGAGGCATGTCCATTACACAGCACCTCCATCTAACCAGACTCAAGCTGTCATTAACAACTGATTTTAACATGCTGCACTACATAACCGAGCAACCACCAATAAATTATTTTAATGCTTATTTATAATGTATTTTACAAAGAAAATTTATTTATTTTATTTTCATCTCAATACCTCCATTATTGAATAAATCTATAAATATATTTATTTATTATCAATAATATTAATTAAAAAATTTACCTCACTAAAATAATTAATTCATTATTATTATATGAAATGCAATCGGAACTAGTTTACATGAAAAACAACCAAACATAAGTAAAATGTGACGATGGAGTCGAAAGACATTCTCACAAGACCTGATCAAACGATCAGCCAAATATCCTGTTTAACATGATGGGGAAAAAAAACCTTCTCAGCACGTTCCACAAAACAATCTTTGACTGAACAAATTCTTGCTAATCTAAGTAGTTGAGATGAAAAGACATTGGAACCCATTTTAATTGGTGCATTGCTACCTGGAAAGGTGTACAAGACTACCAGGAAACTGAAGTCATCAACTTTATGATATACATTTGTATTAAGAGTGAATTTTTATAAGATAGTCCAACCCATGAACATTGATGTCTTCAGATATTTTTCAAATTTTTATCCTAGGTTGTGTTTGGTCTAAAACTCAGAAAGCCAAATTTTTGATGTGATTGACCCATTCCCCGCCGTTTGGACCACACCCAAAGTTTGGAGATTTTGACATCCTTGAAATTTTTTTCCATTTTCAAAGCAAATTCTTTAGAATAACCATCAGTTGCCCAAGGAAATTCCTTTACAAACTTATTTTATGGTTTGGGTACTAAAATATTTTGAACAAAAATCTTTGGGATCTGGATGGTTATGGATAGTGGTGCCACGTGTAATCCCTTTCGGCAAACATTCACTTCAGACTTTCTCTGGCCATATTTTTAATAGCCATCAAGGTCCCATGGATTTTATTGGTGCATAAGATAGTACAAGTAGTGTACTATCCTGGGAAAGTAAAACATTCATGGGACCTTGGTGGTTATGGCAGTACAGGGGGTCTCAAGACCACTTCGGGCGATACGAAGCCCTTTTTCAAGCCACACCCACTCCCATAACCATCCTGATATTTTGAAACTAATATTATCAAATGAAAGTTCCATATATACACTAACAAAACCAATAGTAAAATCCATGGGGCCTTTCAAAAACAAAGAATAAAACAGGTCCAAAGTTGCCTTGGTTGACAGATAATGTACATAGTGATGTACATATAATGTACAGGTATATGCACACGACATGTACATGGTCTGCCTCCATCACTTGCTACAGAAGTCCACTATATTCCATTGCTGATTTTATTTGAAACTGTAAAATATGTATGAATAATGAAATAAATGCTGTTAAATTCAGCAGATTTTGTCTTTTGTATACATTCTTTATCTTGAAACCATGTAATTATGAGATGCAAGGTGATTTCTTTCATTTGTATTTGCCACCTTACATGACTTTTTTCCCATCATGCCATTTGTAATTTCCTTTTCTTTGTCTTGGCAAGATGAAAGAACATGTAAAAAAAGAAAGCTGAATTTATATCCCCCCAATCCTTGTATATCATACCTGGTAAGTTACAATTTCCCACATTTGTCTGCTTATGAATAGGTCAAAGGTTATCTGGGATTAGCAGTTTTGAAATCCAGCATCAATTCAATCCAAGATACCATGTGTTTACTGTCTGTTCCTATGTGAAATCAGCATAGTTCTATCATTAGGCATTATGAATGTCGGTCATACTCATGCCATGGTGTCAGGGATAGCATGGCTGAGTCTAGTTCATGTTTAGTTGATTTATTTATATTTTGGTTTGTTGAATGAAAGCCAGTAGAAAAATGGGGTGATTTGAACATTGCTTCCTGCTGTTCATGTTCAGTCCATTCTGAAAAAACATTGGCTAAATAAAATCTTATAGAAAAAAATCCTTTCATTCATGCACCAATAAAAGTTTAGGCCTACTTCTCCAAACACATACTTTTGCTCGACAATAAATGCATCTTTTTGTTTCAGGGGACATCATCATCACTCAGCCATGGCATATAGATCGTGCATTTTCAACAATGGAAATCATGGTATTTGCGGCCCATTTCTGCCACGAAGAGCTCACTCGCTGACCATCACTGAATTCTGGAGAATGGAGAGGCTGTCAAGGTTTCATTCCTTCATTTGTGTGGAAAGGAATTATTCATTTGGCCCAGTACACCAGAGATCGAAGAACACCCAATTTCAACAGTTCTGTGCAAGATGCATCCGCCAACGGTTATCAACAAATCGATGCCAGCTGATCTTCCAAAAGAAAGATTATGAAGATGCCAAGGCATATATCAAACGTTTAGCATAGAAAAAATGTGGACAGATTCCCATGGACCATCCTAAAATACTGTCCGTTTCTTACAAACCATCCTACCCAAGAGTAGGGTAGGATGGTTTGTATCCTACCCATCTTACAAACCATCCTACATAAATTGTATCTAAATATTTCATGGATTTTCTTCAAACTTTGCAGGAAAATAAAAGATTCACATCGAGAAAACATTTTTTCTGCCTATCTCGGCCACATTCAAAACAGCATGGGGTTAAAGGAAACACACAGATTTTTAGGATGGATGGCCAAAAAACAGATAAGACATTTAGTGAAAGTACTTTACTCTTGAATCAGCAATGGAATATAGTGGACTTCTGGAGCAAGTGATGGAAATTGGTGACAGAGGCAGACCATGTACATGTCATGTACATATACTGTACCTGTACATTATATGGACATTGATATGGACATTATAAAGCCTGGTGTTGGCGTAGTTGTTAGGGTAGCGGCTTGGGATCCAAAAGGTCCTGAGTTCAAGCCCCGTTGGCCGCTTGAATTAATACACACCAGGAGGTTGACTCACCCTGTCATCCTTCCGAGGTCGGCAAAGTGAGTACCAGTGTACTGGGCCCGGTGTATGCCCCGGTTAGAATAGGTGTACCATATCCTTGTGTCGTAAGAAGTGACCAGGGTTGCGTCAGGAAGGGCATCTGGCGTAAAACCTGTGCCAAATCATTATGCGGATCATAACGGATGATCCGCTGTGGCGACCCCTAACGGGAGCAGCCAAAAGAAGAAGAAGACGAAGAAGAAGATATGGACATTATCTGTCAAACAAGGCAACTTTGGACCTATTTTATTCTTTGTTTTTAAAAGGTCCCATGGATTTTACTATTGGTTTTGTTAGTATTGATATGGAACTTTCATTTGATATTAGTTTCAAAATATCAGGATGGCTATGGGAGTGGGTGTGGCTTGCAAAAGGGCTTCGTATAGCCCGAAGTGGTCTTGAGACCCCCTTTACTGCCATAACCACCAAGCTCCCATGAATGTTTTACTTTCTTTGGATAGTACAGTACTTGTACTATCTTATGCACTAATAAAATCCATGGGATCTTGATGGTTATTAAAAATATGGCCAGAGAAAGTCTGAAGTGAATGTTTGCCAAAAGGGATTACAGGTGGCACCACTACCCATAACCATCCAGATCCCAAAGATTTTTGTTCAAAATATTTTAGTACCCAAACCATAAAATAACTTTGTAAAGGAATTTGCTTGGGCAACTGTTGGTAATTCTAAATAATTCACTTTGAAAATGGAAAAAAATTTCAAGAGTGTCAAAATCTCCAAACTTTGGGTGTGGCCCAAATGGTGGGGAATGGGTCAATCACAACAAAAATTTGGCTGAGTTTTAGACCACACACAACCTAAGATAAAAATTTGAAAAATATCTGAAGACATCAACGTTCAAATGTTACCATTTTGGGCCTATCTTATAAAAAAAAAATTCACTCTTAAATCCATTCTGTCCAACTCCAACCAACACATCCAGATACGCAGCAACTGTACAATCATTACCATTCCTGTTTACAATCAGGCTATCTGAATAAATCTTGTGAAGCTGCCTATCAAAAAAATTATAGTTAACCACACAAATATCGTCTATATAACGACATGTATGAGATGATATTTTAGCTGATCCTAATTTTTTTTCTCCTTCATCAGTTTCTGCATCAATATAAATTCACAGAAAATATGAAAAATATCTACTCGTAGGGGGCTGCAATTCCCACCCTTGGGAATACCCTGAACCTGTTGAAACATTATCCCACAAAAAGACACAAAAATAATAAATAAAATATAATTAACATCATCCTTAAACTTCTGCTTATCAAAACAATGAAAAATAGAGGGGGAGCACTCGGTAGAGTTCAAAACCTCCGCCGCCAATACTGCTAGGTCACTCAAGTGAACCTGATATCCAATTCATTCAATTTGACGTCAACAGTGCTCGCAGAGTTATAGTTTGCAACTTTCCCTTTTACTTTTAACTTTTACATACTCAATTCATTCGTCATAACTAGATTCCTTGAGACAGAAATTGATTTCACGTGGGTATATCCACCTGAAGTTCCAAAATCAGCCGCAATTATAATTTTGGCATGTTTTTTGTTGGAAATCACTTATAATATGTAGAAATGCAAAAAACAAAAAAGAAAAAAATCGAAATTTTGTTGAATAAAGTTGCAAAAATGTTTTTTTTCTCGAACAATTTTTTTTTTGGGTGGGGGGGGTGGTTGGAAATCACTTAAAACATGTAGAAATGCAAAAAAAAAATTTTTTTTTCAAAATGGCCGCCATAGCGGCCATATTGGATATTGGACCAAGTCCAAAATCTAATGGCATGATCCTTGGACCATACCTAATGCCCCCACCAAGTTTCGTCGAAATCCGTCGAGGAGTTTTTCCGTAATACTGTTCACAAACAAACAAACAAACACAAGCAAACAAACAGAAAGGGGTGAAAACAGTAACCTCCGATCTTCGATGGCGGAGGTTAACGAGAGTATTTCTTTTTAGAGAAGAATACTCCATCAAACCGGACACATAAAAACTTATGAAAAGAGTTTAAAGCCTTGTCAATTACTTTGAAGAGTGAATCTTGAAAACCAACTCCATATTTTCCTCGTCATACATCAAAAATGTCAACCGACATGATATTGAGGCATCTTATCCAACTTAAGAACTCGAAAGAAGAATTATATAAATGCTCCAGAAAGAGTTACCAGAATTCTTCTCAACTGCTAAACAATATTTCCTGAACTGTTCCCAACCAACTTGCAAGCCTGAGTTAACTATAACCGATAACTGTTTGTTGAAGCCGAGGAATACAAACATTTACCTCTTTACATTCAACACTGAAATTATGAACTAAAACTTTCTGATGCTCAGAGATTATATATTGGAGTGACTTATGACAAGGAACATTTGTGCTATTTCCAATACTGGTGAAAGTAACCGCATCAATGCCTAACTCTCAAGATCGAATGCAGCGAGATTGAGTTACTGGTTCCCTATATTTGGCTCCGATTTTCATCAGATCCCTAATTTCACTATAATTAAGTGGTCAATGTTTAGTTAAAACATTCCATGATGCAATTAGACTGGGGGGGGAGGGGAAGTGAGGAGTGTTTTGGGTGTTGCATACATATCTCAAGGAAGTTACACACTCCTTCAAAATAAGAAAACAATAATGGGCACTCAGCAGAGGGCATACCTCCACCAGGCTGAACAGTTCAAGTTTTGTATCCCACTCATAAGCCGGATATGCATCTGGACCCGAACTAAAACCTAATTGGCTGTTTTTTGTCACCCAACTGACTCATCTACCTAGTTTTGTCATAACTAGTCGACAATTTTTGTTAAGTATCGTGATATATACATATTGTTACGTTTGAGGGGGGGTATGCATTCAAAGGGTAATTAGGATGTTTAATTTGGTATGCCATGCTGTTCGAGTTTACCAGGATCTCGATGTAATAAGTAGCAATTCAGTGGTGATAAGTTGTCTAGTAAATGTCCATTTCTTCAAGGGGAAAATTATAATTGTCACGCAATTAGATAGGGACACGGGATAGGGTAAGTGTGTCTGCGTAAACCCCTTTTAGTATTCTCTGGAGGCTTGCCGTGACGTCACAGGACAGTGCTGCGGATGGCTCCGCCCCGTGATCACAATTGGCGGAAGGTGACGGCGCAGGGCCAATAAAACGGCTCGATTGGAAGTGACGAGGACGGGAGGATAAAAAGGCTCTGGTCGGGGAAAAGAGAGAAGAAGAAGAAGATCGGGACAGAAAAACTGTTCTGGTGGAGGCTGTTGTGCTAGGAGCGTGCTGTGTTGTTGCGCTGATTCGATCCTGGTTTTCATCGTGTCTCGAGGCCTTCCTGTGCCTCGTGCCTCACCTTGGTTGGCTCTGGGGTTCTGCTGGCTCGGAGTACGGGGTCGAACGGCGGGTGGACCTGCCTCCCTCTCCTGCTCGCAACTTGGCGCCAGAACTGGTTCCCTGGCGGCTGTGAGCGGACTTGGGCCAGGATCAGGAGGTCGACAGCACCACGGTGTCTCCTGCCCCTGACGAGCGCAATGCCAGCTCATCCGACGCCAATCCAGGGACTGTTGCGTCCACACCACGGGCCAACCTGACCACCAGGACCAGCTACGTTGTGTGTGTGTGTGTGTGTGTGTGTGTGTGTGTGTGTGTGTGTGTGTGTGTGTGTGTGTGTGTGTGTGTGTGTGTGTGTGTGTGTGTGTGTGTGTGTGTGTGTACCTGGTGCCTTAGAGGGTTTGAGATTTGTATATTCATTGGAATTGTCTGTGTTTTCCCCACGCCCGAACCCACACCACCATCCCGTCGAATCGCCCCGGATCCCTCTTCTTGCCGAGTCTTGTTATTTCTGGTTAGAGAAATAAACGTTATCAACTCAGTGAAAAGCGACTCGTGCCACCTTCCTCGTCCCGTTTGCGGTAGAGCGATTAGAACCGCCATGTTTGGGTTATAAACAAATAAATCGCCTCCATCGTTTCGGCTCATTCTACGTTAGCGGGACTGTTCAAGTCCCGTGGACGTCCAATTGGTGTCAGGGTGTTGGATTTTCGAACCCCTCTAAATTATATTTGGTATCGGGAGAATATACCAGAACTGAAATCTCGCCACGAATTGGAATATAAAATTACTACAGAAAAGCGCGGGAAAATTTTGGCGGGATTTTTCAAGTTAAATTTAATTGGCGGAAAACGGGACTTCTGCACCATGGCGGATGTGCAGATATTTGAGGAGGAAGGCCACGTGTCTGGCAGCGAGTCGGGGGAAGAAGGGAGAGAGGGGGTAGGGTTGGAACCTCCCCCATTCCGAGCGTGGACCGTGCTTCATCGCCCGTAACGGAGCCGGCAGCGCCGGAAACCGGCACGATGACGATCTGGACAATGTTGGAACGTTTAATGAGTGCAATTACAGCACAGGGGGCAAAAATGATGGCACAGGGGGCACAAATGGCAGAAATGACAGATCAATTGGGGGTAATGGGGGAACAGTTGGGTGCACGGATTGATTTAATGAGGGATGAATTGGGGGAAAAGATGGAGAAAATGAAAACTGAGATGCAGGAGTGTGTGGATGTTCAATTGGGGGAAATACAAAGTAAATTCGAGGATAGATTGGAGGAAACAAAGGTAGAAATTACATTGGAGGGGGAAAATATGCAGAAGAAATTGGTAGATAAAATTGATGCAACGAACATTCGGGTTGATAAAGTGGATGAAAGCCTGGAACGTCATCGTGCCTGTGTGGATGCTCATATGCAGCTGCAAGTTGAAGAGTGGGGAGAGCTGAGGAAGCAAGGGATGAATTTGGCGGAGGAGGTAAAAGAATTGGCGGCTCGTTTGGACGAAAAAGATAAAATTATGAGCCAAGATGAAGTCTTGGATAAAGGCCTGGTAGAGCCGTCTTTTGTAAGTAGAGTGTCCGGGTTGGTTGAGGAGCAGCTACAAACTCGCGACGGAGCCTTGGAGGAGGTTGTGCGGGCCCAGAAGATCCTGCGGGAAGAGGTGAATCGGTCCATTCAACGTTTGGAACAGGAGGCAAAATTGACCCATGAGACCCTCACCACAAAACATCTTTGGCCACAGAGGACTCCGAAATTGGATACGCAGCCACAAGGGTGGTTGATCCCTGGGCTGGATTCGGACAAGGGAGAAACTGGGAAGCGGGCCACCGGAAAAGTGATCCCCCTGGTAAATTTTGACGGGTCAGGGAGCGTTGAAGCTTTTCTGACGCAATTTGAGTGCATTTCCCGACTAAACGGGTACAATGAGCGGGAACGTACAGGGAATTTGGTGGCAACGTTGCGGGGACCAGCCGCAGATGTGTTAAACGTGATCGCAGAGGGGATGTTGACCAGCTCCCACATTTGCGAGGCGTTGAGCCGTCGGTTTGGGTTCGCGGCAAACTGTGATCTGGTGCGGGCCCAGCTCCAGCACCGCAGATTAAAGCCGGGTGAGACAGTGCAGGAGCTGGCACAGGACATTTACCAATCAGTCAGGATCGCGTATCGGGACCTTACAGTGGAGGCATGGGACAGACTGGCACTAGAGAAATTTTTAGCTGCTCTTCCGGACCCTGAGGTCCGAGCACTAGTGGAGCTACAGGATCCACCCACTGTGCACCGAGCAGCCGAGTGCGCGGCCAGGCTGGCCTCGTGGAGTCGGCCGGGTCGGTTGCCCGAGAGGCCATCGGTGACGATCCGACAGGCGGAGATCCAGGATCAGGGAGGGGGGCTGGGAGAAATTGGCATTACCCAAATGCTTCAGAGGATGAATCCTCCTGCTGAACCGCCAGATCTATCCGAGGTGCCCTTATATTGGTCGAGTCCGGAAATCACTGTCGGGGGTCGGGGAGACTAGATCGGGCTGAGCATATAGGGCCATGCTCGGCTGGTGAGATAGTGGCGAAGTGCCTCCTTTGGTTAAAAAAAAAAAAAATGAATTGTGGGAAAATTGGCATGTGTTTGTAAGTTCTGCTGGGTTTTAGAGTGACAATAGGGACAGTGGGTAATTGGAAACAAAGCGGGCACGAGTGGCTGTCAAATGGCTGGTGCGTGGATCGGGTGAGGAAAAGTGCTGTGCGAGTTGTTTCAAGTTAAGAAGTGAAATGTATGGTGCACACGTTCATTTTTTATTGGACATGGTGTGGTAACAGGGAAGGTCATGGTCGGTGAAGTGTTAGAAATGCAGGTGTCACATGTAAGGCCGATGGGGTGGGGGAGTCATGTGGGTTTTGTGGGTGGGGATGATGTGCTTGTCCGCAGGGATTGCTGAAGCTCACGGTGAGCGGGAATTGCGACCCCCTTCAAGGAGATTCACCCCTGGTGGCTAACGGTGACAGTGTCTGGAGGCAACTGGGAGAGGGTCTGGTTGGGCGACCAAGGCGGGTAGGACCTTGGCGACCCAGGAAGGCCAGAGGAGCCAGTGAGACCCCTTCCAGTGTGTTGTACGGGGTTAGAGCTGATGGCTACCAGGGGGGTGGGAATCAAAGGGAGCGGGGTGGAGAAACGTCTGGGTTGGACTAAAGCTTACCTGTGGGCATGGTTGCACCTGAGATGCCCCCATCATCTTGTGGTAACCCACCCCACGGCCATGACGGAATTCAGCCTGCATCATTAAAATGGGGACCATGACCTAGAAATGTGATGATGACCATGGTGTGAGTGTTGTGAAGAAGTATGAGTCCTACTCGATCCAGCACAACTTGACATGTGCAGCAAGGGCATGAGGTCCGCATAATTTTGGGGCAAGCAAATTTGAAAATTGGCTCCCCAGGTAACGCTGGGTCTATTAGCATCCACTGGGGGACGCGGTCAAGTGTAAATATCCCGTGAATAGTGTCGTTAAGGCTTAGAGTAGGAATGTAAAGTATAAGTGTTGTGTTTTTGTGGAACCTTTTGTTTCCCCTCCCCAGATCACTGGAAGAGTGTTGGGCAAGAGCGATGATCCAGAGGATGGAGTGCAACTTCGCTCAGTGCTCTCAAGTGATAAAATAATAAAAAATAAAAAAAATGAATGATTGTTTAGGCGAGGATAAGGCCATAAGGGGGTAGTACATTAAGCAGGATAGGTAAGTTAGCTGCGGCTCGCTGCCCATTGGCCCTCCTATTTTATTTCGTTAGGTTAAATAGGTGTGAGTCAGTAAGTGTTAAGGCTGGTACGGTAGCGCCTGTGATATACCTTGCAGGAGCTGCGGTACCAGAGGAGGGGGCAGTGTTACGTTTGAAGGGGGGTATGCATTCAAAGGGTAATTAGGATGTTTAATTTGGTATGCCATGCTGTTCGAGTGTACCAGGATCTCGATGTAATAAGTAGCAATTCAGTGGTGATAAGTTGTCTAGTAAATGTCCATTTCTTCAAGGGGGAAATAATAATTGTCACGTCATTAGATAGGGATACGGGATAGGGTAAGTGTGTCTGCGTAAACCCCTTTTAGTATTCTCTGGAGGCTTGCCGTGATGTCACAGGACAGTGCTGCGGATGGCTCCGCCCCGTGATCACGATTGGCGGAAGGCGACAGCGCAGGGCCAATAAAACGGCTCGATTGGAAGTGACGGGGACGGGAGGATAAAAAGGCTCTTGTCGGGGAAAAGAGAGAAGAAGAAGAAGATCGGGACAGAAAAACTGTTCTGGTGGAGGCTGTTGTGCTGGGAGCGTGCTGTGTTGTTGCGCTGATTCGATCCTGGTTTTCATCTTGTCTCGAGGCCTTCCTGTGCCTCGTGCCTCACCTTGCTTGGCTCTGGGGTTCTGCTGGCTCGGAGTATGGGGTCGAACGGTGGGTGGACCTGCCTCCCTCTCCTGCTCGCAACTTGGCGCCAGAACTGGTTCCCTGGTGGCTGTGAGCGGACTTGGGCCAGGATCAGGAGGTCGACAGCACCACGGTGTCTCCTGCCTCTGACGAGCGCAACGCCAGCTCGTCCGACGCCAATCCAGGGACTGTTGCGTCCACACCATGAGCCAGCCTGACCACCAGGACCAGCTACGTTGTGTGTGTGTGTGTGTGTGTGTGTGTGTGTGTGTGTGTGTGTGTGTGTGTGTGTGTGTGTGTGTGTGTGTGTGTGTGTGTGTGTGTGTGTGTGTGTGTGTGTGTGTGTGTGTGTGTGTGTGTGTGTGTGTACCTGGCGCCTTAGAGGGTTTGAGATTTGTATATTCATTGGAATTGTCTGTGTTTTCCCCACGCCCGATCCCACACCATCCCGTCGAATCTCCCCGGATCCCTCTTCTTGCCGAGTCTTGTTATTTCTGGTTAGAGAAATAAACATCATCAACTCAGTGAAAAGCGACTCATGCCACCTTCCTCGTCCCGTTTGCGGTAGAGCGATTAGAACCGCCATCTTTGGGTTGTAGAGGATAAACCGCCTCCATCGTTTCGGCTCATTCTACGTTAGCGGGACTGTTCAAGTCCCGTGCACGTCACAATATATATATATATATATATATATATATATATATATATATATATATATATATATATATATATATATACATATATACATATATGTGCGGTTCTAATTGCGTCAGGAAGGGCATCCGGCGTAAAAACCTATGCCAAATCATTATGCGGACAACAAAACGAATTTCCTTACCGAATCGGTCGAGGCCCGGGTTACCAACGACCGCCACCGGTACCGGTGGTCAGCAGGGTACCAGTGGAAATTGTGCTACTGCTGGGCGAAGGAGGAGAATGAGACGGGGAAGGCGAGTCCGGAGGCAGTGGGAGAGGGGGAAGGGTAGAAGTGTGCAGGTGAGAGTTGGAACTCTGAATGTTGGGACGATGATAGGATAAGAAATGAGTATATTAGAGGGACAGCGCAGGTAGGACGGTTTGGAGACAAAGTGAGAGAGGCGAGATTGAGATGGTTTGGACATGTGCTCAGGAGGGAAACGGAGTATATCGGGAGAAGGATGTTGAAGATGGAGCCGCCAGGCAGGAGGAGAAGAGGAAGGCCAAAGAAGAGGTTCATGGATGCGGTGAGGGCGGACATGCGGGTGATTGGAGTGTCAATGGAAGATGTGGAGGATAGAGCGAAATGGAGACGGTTGGTCTGCTGTGGCGACCCCTAACGGGAGCAAGCCAAAAGAGGAAGAAGAAGATACATATACATATATACACACACATAAAGATAGATATACAGGGTAGCCCGAAAGTTACTTTAGCCCTGATAAATTTCTCGCACTTCCCTTCATCCCTTGCCCTCTGCCCTCTCCCCCTCGCCCGCTATGGTATGCGGAAACACTGACTCAGAAGAATGACGGAGCACATACAGATATAATGACAAATTAATTATTGTAAGTACTGCACAATAAAATCTGTATATTAAAAGAGTTCAAGAACAATGCTTCACTGGAAAGGGGTAAAGCGACTTTCAGGCCACCATATATATGTATATATATATATATATATATATATATATATATATATATATATATATATATATATATGTATACACACACACACACACACACACACACACACACACACACACACACACACACACACACACAAAACACACTACAGTTTCGGAAACTTACCCCGGGGGAGAGCATACATGGACACGGAGGTGACCCGGAGATTCGTTATTTCATTAGTCTTTGTACACATAGTCCTTGGTGTGGTGTAGTGGCCTGCGGGGAGCGTGCTGGAAGCGTGGAGGAGTGGTTTTGGAGTGATCACGTGCCTGCACGGGATATAGGAGTGCGCGCTGCCTGAGGCGTGGTGGTAGCCGCTGTGGTCTGTGGAGCCTGTAGGTCGTGTGGCTGTAGAGTGCATCGAGTACGTAATAAAGTGGAGTTACGGGCATTGTACGCTCACACTCTCGCTCGTGGCAATAAAGCAGGGTTGTGCTATCCCCTCGCTCATGTCTGCCTTGGAGCACCTCTACCACGACAGTTCATTTGGCGACGAGTCTGTTCGGATCGGCGTGTGCAGAGTGGTTGGGTTATTGGATCGCGGCAGCGAGTAACTCAGCGCATCTCGCGCGGTTCGAGGTCTACACCGGGCGAGGGTCCCAGCGGAGCGCATCGCGAGTTTCGCGCGCCGCACGCACAGGCTTCGGGGCCAGGCGTCTCGCCGTCACGGCCGGCTCGAGCATGGCAGAAGGTCGGGGCACGGCGCACGGACGCGTGCCCGTCTTCATCGGAGACGACTTCGAATTGTTTTCTGAACAGTTGGGCTGCTATTTCGACGCGAATGATGTGGACGATGAAAGCAAGCGCAAATCGATCCTTTTCAAGGGTTTGTTTGGTGGGGCATGCATTGGTTAGGTTGTATTTCCCTGGTGAAATGTCCCGCACTCCCTCCCCATCTGTTATTTTCAATCTTTCCTTCTTCACACCATCGTTTTGTTCAATCCCTCTGCTACTTTCAATCATTCCTCCTTCACACCATCGTTTCACCAAAATCGTATCCATGTGTAGTTTCAGAGAAGATGTTGAAAGTATTTGTAGACATATGGACAGACGAGGCGCCATCCCATAAGCTCCCTGGAACTACGTTCCAGGTGAGCTAAAAAAAAAAAAAAAGATTTTTTTAAAAACGCACATTCAACATTGTGATTGGTCCAAATGAAGATCTTATCAAACCCCAAAATGTACAAAGAACACCTCAACCAGTGTTCGTGCAACAGCTGTCGCCTCTTCTTATGGTAACGAATAAGCCTCAAGGTAAAGCTACATGGATCTTCTTGATGGGCCAAGATGAGGTCCATCCCAGGGTCAATGTTGGGCGGGTTCCCATCAGGCCGGGGCGACTCTCCGCAGGCAGGTTGTCAGGTCTTCCCAGGGTCTGCCAGCTGGGTGCATTGAAGGTCGCAACAACATCACAATCTATGATCTTTCGTGGCTAGGCCTGATAAAGATGCACCTTTTTGGTCCAAATCACTGCTAACTCAGAATTCATTTGACCATTCAAACATTCCATGGCTATAGCAACAGTGCACCACTTCACATGACTATTCACCTCTTCCTGATTATACATATTTCCATTGCAACATACAACAGTAAACAGAAAAGGAAAACCTGCCCGATAACTACAACGTTCTATGTATGACATCACGTGCCAAAAGTTGGACATCTTTGTGAGTGCAATCACATTCTGGTGGCGGTCCATTTTGGGGGGAAATTACAGAAATCAATTTTTTTTTTTAATTAAACTTTTCAAAGAAGGCCTGAAAAATACAAAACCATACGTTCGTATTTCCGTATATAGATGCTGCGATTTCTGATTTGATGTTGAAATTATTGTTGGCAAAACGTACTTGTGCAATCCCTTCATTGCAACCTTCAAATCTCCAATCTATCCTTTTGTTTTCACACTTCATTTCACAACAGAGCTTTAAAAAAATAACAAACTTTCAATTGTTCGTCTGCTTTCTCAATTAAACTGTCCATATCAGCAATCATACAAACAACCTGAGCCTTCATTCTCTCAATGTCAACTTTCATCTGTTCCTGAGTTTTCCGTATTTCAACTTTGACGCTCATAATCACGTCATGTTCATTTCCTCTGAAAGATCATCAACTTTAGTGACCTCGACTAGTATTGCCAGAAGCTACATACATGTCTATCAACATGTAGCGTCACCGACACCAAATTTGTCAAGTGTATTTCAAAATCGCACTTGTACTGACACCAAGTTGTCGTGAATAAATTGTCATGCTTACACCAGATTGTAAGAACAACTGAGGGAGCAATCTCAATTATCAGGTAGCCAAATGACAAATTCTGTCAAGATGATAAAGTCAACAATTTATATGGGAATAAAATATGGAAAGAACCACAAGAAGAACAAGTTAAACGCAAAAGAGCACACACATGTACACGTTTAAATCTAGCAAACAAAGTAGTGGACATAGATGCAAAGGTTATGCAAAGAACTTCTGCTGAAGTCCACATCTTTAAATATCAAAACACAACATGAACACATGGACAACACGTATGGGAAATGAGAATGATTTTTGGCCCTCATCTCTCCTAGAGAGTGAGTGTCTCAATTTGCTCTGAGCACAGGTTCCTGAACAGAACAAAGGGAGATGAGGACGGACTGAATGAAAAGGAAAACGTTTCACATCACAGTTCTTGCAGTGAGAAGTGGGCATTCTATCACGAGCCAAACTAACACAGGGTGAGCAAAACAGGCTTCCACTCATCAAGGCTCTGAACCTCGCAGTTTCCAAGTGATCATCGGTTCCCCACGAGGCAGGAACGACACACTCCGGTCCTCATAATCCAACTTGAACCTCAGACAACTAATTCCCTTTTTATCACAAATTCAAGCAGAAAGTGAATCGGGTGGGTCTGCTTGGCAACAGGCAATGTGATATCACAACACTATCCACACCCACTCTGTGCATGGGTGGAATCTCTTGTTGGCCCGGGTCCACTTTCTCACCTCGTGCTCGCCCAGCTCAAGGGTAACTCATATCTTCCACCCATGCTGCTCCCAAAAGTACACTTCATCCACCGACTGAGTATATATTTGTGATCCGTTGAGCCGGTAACGAGTTTATACTCTCAACGCTCATGGGGTTTGTGGGGAAAATATATGAAAGAGACAGGCAGGTCCAGCACGATAACAAAACACACAACTTTAAAACCAACTAGAATTCACTCGAAGGAGGTTCTGACTCATGCGGTCATTTTCTCTTTGTGCAATACACCGCTTGGGGCAGGAACCTAAACTCTAGCGTGGCCGCAGTGCGAATAAACATAGTCCTACACTAATTTTCATTGTATATTTTTCTTTGTGAGCTCAAAGTTGAACTCATCTGAGACAGTCACAGTCTGAAACTCTGTGCCACATTTGGCGATTTTAGCTGCTGTCGTCATCCCAAATATTCTGCCGAAAAACAGACAAACGCACAGACGCACAGGATGGGATGATCGCAATATTCTCGGCCCACGGCCAGAGCGAGCATCAGTAATAAACATTCCTAAGTTCTACATAACATATATTTCCCACAACGAGACACCATTTTCACGATAATGATAATTGATACCGTTATTGTCCTTTGCCGAAACATGTATGCGAATAACTACACGTGATGACGGACATTACCATCCTGACTGTAATTCATGGACCGGTGTTTGTACGTTTGTTTGGGGGTTTGTTTGTTTACCACGATACTTCTCCTACAGTTCTGGGCCAATTGCATCAAGAATTGCTAGATAGAATCAGCATGACCCAATTAATGTATAAGGGTGTTTTTTTATATTTGCTCGTGATCTTGGAGGGGGGGAGGGGAGGGGGGGACGACGAAAATTCTCGATGTAAATGTGTATGTAGCGCCCCCTCCAGGTGGGTGAGGGTATTACAAGACAAGTCTCCACCATTTACAGTACAGTATTCCTGTCCGCACGTTTTCCTGTACGTTGAGGCGTTTTGAATTATAAGCAGTCGGTATGTTTTTGGTTCATGCACGTAACCCAGGTTTTATTTTTTATTTTTTGCGTATAAAGAGCTGTCACTTGCCGAAACACCGCCCAAATAAAGGTATGCGTCAAAAGAACGTGTTGTATGCTAGGAACAGCAAGATCACCCGTTGGGCGTACTCTGCGAGTACAACATAACATATAAACTCAGGACAAATTTTTAAAGCCATTTCAGTCTAAGGAGATAAGCAACAAAAATATTAGAGAGAAAAAAACAGGCCATGATGTGGTTGTGAAAATAAATGTTTCAATCTCTTAAAAAGCAATAACTAAGCATCAAATAGGATATTTGTGCCACTAAAAATCAGCAACATGTGTGCGTGCATACAATGTGTCAGCGCATAGAGCTATATGCCTGGTGTTGGCTTTATGGGCTTGGGATCCTAGGGTCCCGAGTTCAAATCCCGCTTGGCTGTTAAATTAATACCAGGTGGGGTTGACTCAGCCCGTCATCCTTCCGAGGTCGGCAAAAACGAGTGCCAGCTTGTTGGTATCCTATGTCGGAGTGGCGACCCATTCAGGATTGTGCCCAATAGCCCAGGAGACTGCTTCGGCAGCACCAACGCTCTGCACAGAGTATGGTCCCAATGGATCGATGGATGGATAAAGCTATCGATTCAAATGAGGGATTCATACTTGCACAATAATTATATAAAGGGTATCCCACAATATTAAATCAGCTTCCCCACCTTCCCAGTCAGCAAAGAATCATATAGATCCCCACCAAATTTTGCATACATGATGGAGGTACCCAGGGTCAGGTCATGGATAAAATATAACCTCATCCCATCGCTTGTGAGAGCTTACGATTTTCACATGTACATGTGGCACAATGCAGATTGTGTACTGACCCCTACTGGAGAGAGGGGGGGGGTTACTAAAATTGACCAATCAACCACACCCTGTACCAATAACTCCCTTACATAAACCGAACAGACGTAATATTTAACCAGCAGGCAACTGTGGCATGACACATTATCCAGAAGCATAATGCAATACAAAGAAAGCTTGCACCATGCATTCAAAGTTGAAACATACCCACATTGTCAGCCGGAAGAGGGGGATTATTGATGGCAAGCTCATAGGGAGGCGGGGGGTCATCAGGCGGTTGAAAGTCTGGAGACTTATAAGCAGTGTAGGGTGGTGGAGGTTCGGCAAACTGGAATGCCTCACCCTCACCATCATCCGATAAGTGTAGTGGGGTGAAGCCTGTACCGAGAGACTCGGGTCCATAGTCGAATGCGTGGATACGACCACGACCTAACCCCAAGTGGTGCACTGTGTGAGGGAATAAAAATAAATGAACAATACACCACTCAGTTGTCAAGATTTGAAATTAATAATGAGGGGACGCAAAATGGTGTTCTGCTACCTTGAAGCAACACAAAAGCAGCAAAAGTGAAGACACTCCAGTAGTAATGCACTTACAATTGGCCCCGATGAGAGACTCGATGTGCTCGCGTCGTCGCTGCCGAAGACGATGCACCATGAACAGTAGGAGGGAAAGAATGAGGAAGGAGGAGATGCAGCTTACAATAAGACGCATGCCACTTGCCATCCCATCCAAAAAGCTGCCACCGGCTGCACACATGAGAAGAGAGGTTGGTTCACAAGAAACTTCAAACGAGTCAAGTCAGTCACCAATAAAGCACTTCATTAACTCGAATAAATCTCCACTTGGAAGTTTGTAGAACGAATCCATTCAACAAGTGTAGAGTGAGAACAAGAAAAAGAGACTCGACGAACCTGCCAATCAGCCAGCTTTACAATGAGAACGCCATCATGCCATTGTCAAATCAGCGACACATTTATGTATCAAACGACATTGCTGGAAATTGCTTATACGACTTGTTTAGGAATAACATCCACATTGACAGGCTGCAAAAAAGTACATTTTATTAGATTTTAAAACAACGCTTCCAACAAAAATAAATGCAATATAATACCAAATTCCCTTTTGGATGAAGTGCCCTTAAGAGTGCAAAAGCTGAAGCAATGGGAGTCCATCAAATCGACTCGGCCTTCAATGCAGGGGAAAGAAAAAGTCTTTCTTTCATAAAGCTTGGAACAAGTGTGTACCCTCAGGAGAGCCAGAAAAGAACATCTTTCGAAACTCAAGTCCGAACTTTCAAACCTCTCTCCCTCCAGAAATCCTGGTGGCATCTAATCAAATCTGTTTCTGGTGTATGTTCCCCCTCCATCCCCACCCTTACCTCAAATGGGCACACTGCCGATTCCCCACACGAAAAGGCTGAATGCCTAAAACTCGGCATATGCATCAAAATCTTGTGTCCAAAACCCAACGCTTTCTCTACCCACCTTACCCAGTCACACCCAACTGTCCCTGGACTGTGTCCTTTTTCCTGACAAGGTGGAGAGCTTGCTGTCAAACCTCGACTCAGATTCTGCAACCGGTCCAGACGGCATCAGTCCACGTGTCATAAAAACCTGCTCCTCTACTCTTGCTCACCCTCTCTCTGTTCGATTCACCCTCTCATTTGCCCAAGGTCATCTGCCATCTAGTTGGAAATCAGCAAACATTACTGCCCTGCATAAAAAGGTACAAAAACAGATCCCTGCAAATACAGACCAATCATCCTTCTCCCAATCATCAGCAAGGTTATGGAATCAATCATCACTTCAGACATTAAATCCTTCCTCTTCTCCAATGGCTTGATTTACGATCATCAATTTGGATTCAGACCACGTCACTCAACCCTGGACATGCTGCTTCTGCTCTCCCAAAAATGGATGGAAGTACTCAATGCCAGAGATGAAATCAGAGCCATATCCTTGGACATATCATGTGCTTTTGACATTCTGGCACCCTGCCCTGCTCACCAAACTCTCTTCCTTCTGGGATCCAAGGCCATCTCCACTCATGGCTCCCAGACTTCCTCTCCTGTCGCAGTCAACGTGTGGCCCTAAATGGAGTTCTCTCATCCCCTCTTTCTGTCCAGGCTGGAGTTCCTCAAGGTAGCGTTCTAGGCCCTGTTCTTTTTCTGGTTTTCATCAATGATCTCTCCGACTCTGGAAAACCCTCTTTATCTCTTTGCTGATGACTCCACCCTGTGCTGTACCATCTGTCGTCCATCAGACCGGCAAACAGCAGCTTCTTCACTCACTGCAGATCTGGATAAAATCACAAAATCACAAACTGGTCCAACATGTGGATCATGTCTTTCAATCCAGACAAATCTCACACTCACAATTTGTCTGTCCGAAAGGACCATTTGGAACCCCCCCCCCCACCCCTCCACTTTCTCGACAATCCTCTGGAAGAAGTCTTTTCTTTCAAGCTTCTCGGTCTCACTATCTGCCATGATGTTTCCTGGGAAAGCTACATTTCCAACCTGGCCTCAAAAGCCAGTCGCCGACTGGGAATCCTCCGTCGTGCAAAGTCCTTCCTCAACCCACCTAAGCTCCTGACCACTTACAAAGCTTTCATCCACAGCCTGATGGAGTACTGATCTCCCCTCTGGAATGATGCTCCTGCCTCTTAACTTTCTCCGCTTCACGTTGTGGAAACCAAGGCAATTTGGATCATTGGTTTCTCCCGCGATGAGGCTGAGTCTTTGGGCCTCTAACTCTCTCACCACAGGCAAGTCGGTAGTCTTTCTGTCTTCTACCGTCTCCTCGCCGGTCTCCCCCCCCCCCTTTTCTCTGTCTGCGATTTGTCCCCACCATATTTCTGCAGGGCACTCAAGATCCGCCAACAACCCCCTGATGGTAAAACTACCAAATTCATGAATCACTGCTCACCTTCACTCTTTCATTCCTCTTTTTGCCCACCTTTGGAATAAACTCCCTCACTCTGTTCAATCAAATTCTTCCTTCCAGGCCTTCAAAACAGCTGTTCACCACCACCTCTTATCATCCCCCAACCAAATCCTCGATCTTTTCTACCCCCGATAATCCACCCAAGCCCACCTCCTTCAAATTCCCTGCTTTCCTTTCTGAAAGTCCCTGTAATGTCCATCTTGTATTCCCCATGTTCCATGCCCCATCCCTCTCCCTTCCACAGATCTCCTATTGTCTCTGTTCCCCATGGTTTTGTCCTTCCCACTCCCGCCCCTCTTGTCTCATGTCCCCTTGCTGTGCGTTGTGTGTTCGCTCTCATACGAGCCTCGACAAGGTATACAAATTTTTTTTTTTTTAAGTTAGGCTGTACATTTATATTACCAATGTGAGTAAAGGCAACATCTCAAAATAAAACCCTTTCCATGGAAACCCTTTCCGTAGATGAAAACATGTCTCAATTTCATCCAAAATGGCTGCCGTCCACGCTGGGGGATTTGGCGCACACTTTTCCCAGGAAGCCACAGGGATGTGCAAAACTTTCAGATGCCATTTGGTAACCATAGCTTTTGGTTTTTGAGATGCTTCTTCCTCTTGAAAATTTGTTACGGGACACTGCCTTTGAGACCTGATGACCACCTCCTTATACTGGGTGTACAGGTGTACAGGTGTACAGCTCATAGCAAATGATACCTTGTGATCATGGCCTCAACACTACCAGAGTCAAGTTTGCATATTAGGGTATCTCCACATTTGTGACACTGTCCTTCCATGTGATCCAGTGAATTTGTCTCAGGTGCCATGGGGCAGGTTTTGAGTGTTGGGATCTCAATGGCATATCATCGAGCTGAGAACAAAACTTCCCAGTGAATTTTGGATTTAATGGCCATTTTGATTCTGTGCAGAGATCAAACTCGTTTTCACAGTGCACAAAAAGCTATGAAGCCTCAATGAATGTGGTTATCAATTACTGCATACACAGTTGTCTACTGTGACTGTGCTGCCAACATATTGAAACCATTTGACTGAATCAAGTGAGGTGCCAGCAATGTAGACTTGTGGGCCATGGGAGGGCTGTCTGAATGTCTGCTAAAGAATCTCAGCTTTCTTTTTGTTAATTTTTAGACCAAAGAGTGAGGGGAAGCTGTTTCAAAACAGGAGACAAACTCTCAAATGTAACCAAGATTCTCAATTAGGGCTGCATCATCAGAAAATGATTCCAACACGCACATTTCCCCCCCCCCCCCGCCTCTATCACCGCTATGGCGTGCATGGCGTGAAATTGCTAGGCTCCTTAACCAATCGCGCGATAACAAGGCCTTGACAAAAATAAACATACAATTGTTCCTATATGTATACGACTTCTGCCCTGAACAATGTTCGGTCCTCAATGCTCGTATTCCCGTCATGTGTGATGACAGACCTCCATTGTACTTTGTTCACTGTACAAAGCTTTAACGTCCTGTTCTCTGTACGAAGCTTTAACGTCCTGTTCTCTTCATTGTTGATATTTGTTGGATGGGATTCCATTGTATGCCTGGTGTTGGCTTAATGGTTAGGGTGGTGGGCTCAGGATCCAAGGATCCTGAGTTCAAATCCCACTCAGCTGTTGAATTAATACCAGGTGGGGTTGACTCTGCCTGTCATCTTTCCGAGGTTGGCAAAATGAGTGCCAGCATGCTGGTATACTGTGTCGGAGTGGCGACCCGTCCAGGATTGTACCAAATAGCCAAGGAGACTGCTCAAGCAGCACCAACACTCTGCACAGGAGTATGTTCCCAATGGACGGATGGATTCCATTGTTGATGTTCATTGCACTGTTCTCTTCAAGAGACATCGGACCGTGTCGATCACATGCGCATCTTTTCGCACCATTGGCCGGGTCAGCTCATTTTGGCTACCTGTTTGGATTTTTTTACCCCTTTTTTTGCGATGCGCTGCCTGAAACGCGCTGCTCCGGCACATGCTCTCATACCTGACCTGACCTGTTTGGATGAAGATCAATAATTTGGTCGTCTGCAAAATCTGTGGCATGATTATGAAAGACTAGTTGGGATAATGAATGTAGGATGATTACCGGTACTTCGTTCAAGATGGTCAAGCCACAAAACAAGTGGCTACTTTCCTTGTACGATTCAAAAATTATAAAAGCTACCTCTGATGAGAAAACTCCATCAAAACCACACACAATATCACATATATCAACAAAAGGTAACCGTTGCTGTCACAAATGTATGCAGTGTCCTTTACTGCCGCAAGTTTAACTGTGAACTTCAGAAACAAAGACAATAAGCTGATAAATACATCGGTGGATCCTGTAAAAAAAAAAAAAATAATTGAATTGCGTCATTTCCCCAACATTTATTCCCACAGTAGCACAAAAAGTCCCAAGACGATATTTTGACCAAAAATAAAAAGGAGAAAAAAAAAAAGAGACCGTTTTGTGCAAACTATTCCGAGTAAGCAAAGCCACAATTAAACGTCATCATTGGTGCTGCCAAGTAGCGATGCTTCGTTCCACAGTCATCGTTTTAAAAAGGTCGAGGTTTGTGTTGCACTGCCAAAACATTGATCGCATTTCACACCGTGCGCAGCAAATCGGATTCCCAAGCAATGTCACACGACTTGATGACTGACACCCAAAGTCTTAATGCCATGACTGCAATCGTCTCGTCCTCAATCGTGCGGAGTGGGCTGGAAGGCAACGACAGAAGAAAAAATTGCCATTTAAAAGCATCCTAATTTAAAAGTCTAAACCAATTTTGAGTTTCATTCATTATTCTGATAATAAGAAGTGAAGTTAAAGCTTTGATAACGATGCGGAATTGGCACTTTGATGAACATTCCTCATTTCTTTCGCATCTTTATAAAGCTGCCCACGAGGATGTATTATGGATTCAGGAACTTGGAGAGCAGTTTTCCATACAAATGCTGGAAGAAGAGCAAAGTGCAACGAGCACAATGATGTGGTATTGTGCAACATAAATTTTGTTTTATATGTTGTGATGTTTAACTGAACAAGATAAAAAGATGTGCTTCCGGACCTGATGTGAATTACACCGCATTGTGTTCTATAAACGTCTGAATTTTTGTCACATCGTCGACAATGCTTGAGATAATTCATTTGTATTTCTTTAGATGATGTACTGTTTTATAAACACGGCACTTTCAAAATGACTCTATCCACCTCAAAATGCTTAGTGCGTCATTGCGTGTCTGGGATAAGGATTGCTACTTGGAATGGCTCACCAAGCTTCTGAAAGAAGCCAAAATACTTGGAAAAGAAATGCTTAGTGCGTCATTGCGTGTCTGGGATAAGGATTGCTACCTGGAATGGCTCACCAAGCTTCTGAAAGAAGCCAAAATACTTGGAAAGGTACCTGAGAGAAAGGGCTGTGCGTCTGCATAATGAAAGACTTGGGGGAACTTTCTCAGCTCGACGAACGGGCACCTGCTCGTACTGCAAACTCCTGAGTTTGTGGGTCGGTGCAAGGCCCGTGTTAGACAACTCCACCCCCCCCCAAACCCAACCCCCACGACGGATTGTTACCAATGAATGGACTGTGTATCTGGATTAGGTTCTCATTAACACTGATGGGAAGGACTTATCTGGGGCTTGTTCATGTACAGAGTAAGCCTAAAATGATGATTTTACTCTTAATCATGTTTGGAAAAGGGGGTGGGGAGGGGGAGGGGGAGGATTTGGAGCTGTATAAGCTGTCAGTGCAGTTATAAGTATTGGATATATTTATGTTTGGTCCCGAGGGTGGAAAATAAATTTTATTAGATTTTGTTTTTGTATACATAATCGAGGATCGTGCAAGAGCAAGCACAATGAACAGATCAGGATGTACCAGACAAAAACAGGAAGCAAAACACGCATACATGTGCTGGCCAAGATGGATACGGAAGGAAACTCCAAGGAGGGAATACTGGAAAATTGGGAGGGTTTAAGTGCGGTTAACAAGGGTAGAAAACATCATGGGGTTGGATTGGGAACAATCTGAGATGGTGGTGATCAGCTGTCTTGAAGAACTGGAGGGAAGAATGATATTAAAGACTTTGTGCAAGTTGGTTCCACCAGTGGGGGGGGGGGGAAGAGGACCAAATGAGTGGAGGTGATCAGTGATCCTGAATTTAGGTAGTTTAACCAGAAGGGGGTTTATGGTGGACCGTGTGAGCCCTGCAGAAACCTGGAGGGGGTGGAGGGAGGGGGGGGCGAGGGTAAAAAGCACAGAAAGAGCAGAGGGTGCAAGACCAGAAAGGAGGCGATACAAGACAAAGACCACCGACTCAGCTTAAGAGATAGGCCCATAGGTTAATAATCACAAAAAAGGCACTCAATGAGCAATCCATCACGAGTCAGAAGCAAGCAGTCATTTGACAATAGCACAGTTAAAGTGGCAGAGCAAGGATGTGCCCAGACAAATGGCGACTGGCTCAGATAGATAATGGCTTTGGACACTTGAGTAACCGTGAGATTGGCCCTCAAGAAATGAGGCACATAGTTATGAAGGTTTGTGAACCTGATGTCGAGAGAGATGATGAGACCACAACAGATGAAGCAGATCAAAGAGGTGACGTCACTGAGGTCGCTCATGTTGTACGCTGCTCGGGCGGTTCTCCCTTTGGGGCGAGGACCTTCTGAGGAGCTTGCAGTTCTGAGGTTAACCTTGGTGTTGGCTTAACGGTTAAGTTGGCCGTCTTGGCATCTTAGGGTCCTGAGTTCGAGCCCCGTTTTCCACTGAATTAACACCAGGTGGAGTTGACTCAGCCTGTCATCCTTCCGAGGTCGGCGAAATGAGAACCAATGTACTTGTATAGAGGCACAGCATCAACGGCATAGTCACGCCACAACAAAATGAGGAGGAGGAGGAGAAGAAGAAGAAGAAGGAGAAGGAGAAGAAGAAGAAGAAGAAGAACAGAGGCTCATTTTCAGTGTGGACCAACTCCAATGTCCAGTGCATTCTTTGTTCAAGCATGCTGTTCCTGCAAAGCCTGCATTCCCATCAAGTCATTCGTCAAGCTGGTAACCTACCTCAGTGTTGCAGTGGTGATTGTTTGTGGTGAGAGCAATGTCAACCGTTATGCCTTGCACTGAAACGTTTCACAAAGCACCGTTTCTTGATCTCACTGTGCTCCACAAAACTTACAACTTCTACTTTTGCTGCTGCTTTGTCATTTGGTTCACAATTTCCTTCATTATAGATTGGTTGAAACTTCCTCTTGCTGCTCTCTGGACCATCAAGTCGATCATCGGTTGCTTGATGGAATGTCTCAAGCTGTTCACACAGTGTGACCACCGCCCTCCCTGGCTTAAGAATTCAGAGATTGTTTTAGTGTGACTGCAAAGAAAATCAGAGAACCGTCGATGGGATTTTTGTCCTCAAGACAGCTTGGACAGAAATTCATTGTATTGTATTTTTAATCCATGGTCTAGGCTCATGAAACAGCAAGGACACAACATAACAAAGGAAACAGCAAGAGAAAGGGAAAACACCAATAACAAGGCAGAGGAAGAAGGTAGACAGAGATGGACAAACAAGGGATGCAGGTAACGATGAGGGTTAAAGGAGAACGCAAGGTGTGGACAAGATGGATACCCAAACAAAATTTTGTGAAGGTGGTCGTGGTTGAACGGGTATAGAAAAGATCATGGCTTTGGATGGAGGATGACTTGAGATGGCAGTGAACAATTATCTAGAAGACAAAGAGGGAAGAATGAGAACGAAGAGAGTGTGGAAGGCTGTTTTACAGGCAGGAAAAGAGAGGATTAAATGATTGGAGGTGGGCAGTGGTTTTGAATTTAGGCAGTTTCACAAGGAGGGGGATGCTGGTGGACTGCATACATCTTGCAGATAATTGGGAGGTGTTGGGGGGGTGGGGGGACAGAGCATGGAAAGGGCAAAGGGTGCAAAACCAGAAATGAGGAGGAAGATGAATGAGAGACCACAGATCTGTCGGGGATGGCGAAATGATAGGCCCATTGACAAAGCTTCACCGTGAGAGATTCCAATGATCTTGAAAGCCTTGGTTTCCACGGCATCAGGCTGAGCGAGATGTGAGGCAGGGGAGCTAGCCCAGAGGGGAGAGCAGTACTCCATCAAGCTGCAGATTAAAGCTTTATAGGTGGATGTAGCTCAGGTGTACCAAGGAAAGACTTTGCACGATGGAGGATACCCAGTCGGTGTCTGACTTTGGAGGCCAACTTTGAAATATGGCTTATTCAAGGGAAATCATGACTGAGAATGAGACCCAAGAGTTTGAGTGACTGAACCTCTTTGAGACAGTTATTGAGAAAGTAGATTGGAGGGTTTGTGGAACAGTCCTTTCAGAGTGTGTGTGCAGTATTTCTCAGGATTGAAAAGCATATTCCAGGTGTTTGATCAGTTTGTGATTTTGTTAAGATCTGAGGAGAGGGAAAAGGCTGCTGCCTGTCTTTCAGAAGGATGAGGGTTGTCACGGCAGAGTGCAGAGTCATCAACAAAGAGATAGAGAGGATTATTGCCGTTCCCCAAGAGGACAGAGATAATTGATGAAGATTGGGAATGAGATGAGACCAGAACACTGCTTTGGGGTACTCCAGCCTTTTTAGGTCATCTCTTCGATCATGACCTAATAATATGGGTGTCGATGTCCTTCGATCCGTCCGTCCATCCGTCCGTCCGTTCACAATTAACTTGAAGTGGGATATCTGGTCATTAGTGATCCTGATAGAGGTCGATGAGACATACACGATGGTATGACTTTCAAGGTCACCGAATGTCAAGGTCAAGGTCACGAGGCCTTTGAAGTTGCGAAAATGACGATTTTCAAATTCTATCTCCTCCACCATTTCTCAAGCGATCTTGAATTTGATTGTAGCATATGAATCTATGGGACAATATCTAAATTTGGTCAGGACGGATTTTCGATATTCGCTTTCGTTTTCGTGTCATGTGACTTCAAAGTTGGCAAAAAATGCGAAAATGACGATTTTCAAAATCTATCTCCTCCTACATTTCTCAAGCGATCTGGAATTTGATTGTGGCATATGAATGTATGGGGCAATATCTAAATTTGGTCGGGACGGATTTTCGAATTTCGCTTTCGTTTTCGCGTCACGTGACTTCAAAGTTTGCAAAAACTGCCCTACCTTCAGGAGGCTATATATTCTCTACTGGGCATGGTAAAAGTTAGTGAATGGTGTCATTGCATAGCAGCTGACCTTGTCTTTCATGTCCATTCAAAAGAATACCAATATCTTCGAATACGTGCACGTCACGTGACTTTGAATTTTGCGAAAACTGCTTCATGTAGTTGCAAAATGACGATTTTAAAAATCTATCTCCTCCTACATTTCATAAGTTATCTTGAATTTGATGGTGGCATATGAATCTATGGGACAATATCGAGATTTGGTCAGGCCAGATTTTCGATATTCACTTTCATTTTCGCATCACGTGACTTCAAAGTTGGCCAAAAATCCCCCCTGACCAGAGAACACTACACCCTAGTAACAGGAACTCATGCTTGTTTCTTGCAGAGATGACAGTCACTCCCGCACGGGTGGATAGTATTTTTTTTCTTTTATTTTTGTATACCTTGTTGAGGCTCGTGTGAGAGCGAACACACAATGCACAGCAGGGGGGGGGCATGAGACAAGACGGGTGGGAGTGGGAAGGACAAAACAGTGGGGAACAGAGATCTGTGGAACAGAACATTAGGAGATCTGTGGAAGGGAGAGGGATGGGACGGGGAACATGGGGAATACAAGATGGACATCACAGGGACTTTCAGGAAGGAAAGCAGGGAACTTGAAGGAGGTGGGCTTGGATGGATTATCGGAGGTAGACAAGATCGAGGATTTTGATGGGGGATGACGAGAGGTGGTGGCGAATAGCTGTTTTGAAGGCCTGGAGGGAAGAATGGGAATGAATAGAGTGAGGCAGTTTTTCCTAAAGGCGGGGAAAAAGAGGAATGAAAGAGTGAATGTGAGCAGTGATTCGTGATTTTGGTAGTTTTACCAGAAGGGGGTTGTTGGCGGACCTTGAGCGCCGTGCGGAAATGTGGTGGGGACAAATCGCAGAGAGAGCAGGAGGGGCTAGGCTGGAGAGGAGACGGTAGAAGACAGAAAGACCAGTGACCAACCTGCGGTGATTGAGTGAGAAGCCCAAAGTCTCAGCCTCATTGCGGGAGATGTCAATGAGTCAAAATGCCTTGGTTTCTGCAGCGTGAAGCCGAGAAAGGTGGGAGGCAGGAGCACAACCCCAGAGGGGAGAGCAGTACTCCATCAGGTTGTGGACGAAAGCTTTGTAGGTGGTCAGGAGCTCAGGTGGGCTGAAGAAGGACTTTGCACGACGGAGGATTCCGAGTCGGCGACTGGCTTTGGAGACGAGGTTTGAAATGTGGCTTTCCCAGGAAAGGTCATGGCAGATAGTGAGATCCAGAAGCTTGAAAGAAAGGACTTCTTCGAGAGGATTGTTGAGAAAGTGCAGGGGGGGGGGTTCCAAATGGTCCTTTCGGAGAGACATAGTGAGAGTGTGAGATTTGTCCTGATTGAAAGACATGTTCCACGTGTTGGACCAGTTTGTGATTTTATCCAGATCTGCAGTGAGCGAAGAAGCTGCTGCTTGCCGGAATGAGGGATGACAGATGGTACGGCAGAGGGTGGATTCATCAGTAAAGAGATAAAAAGGATTTTTCAGAGAGAGCATTGATGAAAACCAGAAAAAGAACAGGGCCCAGAACGTTACCTTGAGGAACTCCAGCCTGAACAGGAAGAGGGGATGAAAGAACTCCATTTAGGGCCACATATTGACTGCGACAGGAGAGGAAGTCTGCGAGCCATGAGTGGAGATGGCCTTGGATATCATAGCAAGAGAGTTTGGTGAGCAAGGCAGGGTGCCAGACCATGTCAAAATCACGCAATATGTCTAGGGATATGGCTCTGATTTCATGTCCGGCATTGAGGATCTCCATCCATTGTTGGGAGAGCAGAAGCAGCATATCCAAAGTAGAGTGACCTGGTCTGAAACCAAATTGAAGATTGTAAATCAAGCCAATGGAGAAGAGGAAGGGTTTAATGTCTGAAGAGATGATGGATTCCATAACCTTGCTGATGATTGGCAGAAGGCTGATTGGTCTGTAGTTGCAGGGATCTGTTTTTGCAGATTTTTATGCAGGGCAGTAATGTTTGCCAATTTCCAAGCAGATAGCAGAGGACCTTGAGCAAATTCAAGGGTGAATAGAACAGAGAGAGGGTGAGCAAAAGCAGAACAGCAGATTTTTAGGACACGTGGGCTGATGCCGTCTGGACCGGTTGCAGAATCTGAATCGAGGTTTGACAGCAAGCTCTCCACCTTGTAAGGAGAAAAGGACACAGAGTCCAGGGACAGACAGTTGGGTGCGACTAGGTAAGGTGGGTACAGAAAGCAATGGGTTTTGGACGCAAGATTTAGCTGCAAACACCAAGTTTAGGCATTCAGCCTTTTCACGTGCGGTATCAGCAGTGCGGCCATTTTAGGTAAGGGAGGGGATTGAGGGGGAACATACACCAGAAAAAGATTTTATTAGACGCCACCAGGATTTTGAGGAGGGAGAGAGGTATGAAAGTTCAGACTTGAGCTTCGAAAGATGTTGTTTTCTGGCTCTCCTGAGGGTAGATACACACTTGTTCCAAGCTTTATGGAAGGAACTGAGATTCCTCTCATTTGGGTTTGCTTTCCATGAGGCAAAGGCAAGTTGTTTCAGGACAACTGCCCCACCACAAGCTTCAGTGAGCCAAGGGCGGGAGGAAGGAGAGGACAACTGAAGACGAGATGGGATAAATCTGTGCATGAGGGAGAGCAAGTTTCTTTGAAAGAATTCCCAGGATGAGTTGATGTTGGAGAAAGTAGCAATAGGAGACCAGTCTCTACGTTCGATGGCTGCTTGGAGACCCTGCCAGTCGGCTTGAGTGAAATGCCAGACTCAACGGCGGTGAGATGGTTCTCTGAAAATAGCCAGAGATGACCACTTTGACAAGGAAGTGGACAGAAGAACTGATTGGAGCGGAGGAAGAACAGCAGATATTTTCCAGGAAATTTGTCAAAATTAGATCCAGAAGAGATGGAGTACCATTGGTTGAGATCCGGGTTGGGAAGTTGACCGATTGAGTCAGTCCCAATGAGTCGCAGAAAGCTTTTGCTGAGGTGCCATGACAGGTGAGAGAGGTACCCACACCTCGCCAACTGGCATGATGACAACTGAAGCACCCCATATGAGGAAGAGAGAGTTTGGATGAGGAGATAGAAGTTGGTCCATGTTTTCGGATCGAGAGGTGTCGATGGAGTCATCACTGTTTGGTGGATGGTACAGTACACATATAAACATGAGGTGGGAGTGGAGGAAGCCGTAGCCAGAAGTATTCCTGGGGATGTGGGAGAGTGAGGGCAGTGCATGGAGAGTGAGGAATAGAGTCTTTGATGAAGAGAGCAACTCCTCCACTCGGACGATGCTCAGGTCTGTCATACCGGAAGAGGGAGTAACCAGGGAGAGATATTTGGGAGTCAGACAGCCTTGACAGGGAGAGGAGAAGAAAGGGTTTCGTTGAGTGCCACATGTTGGCTACGGGAGTGGAGGAAGTAACACAAAACTATGTTTAAACAAAGCATGTATTCACCTGTGCTCATCACCATTGGTCTTACACCAAGTTCCCTTGGGGCTTTCGCTGTGCTTTCCATGGGATCAACTGTGGCTATGCTTCTTAAGCTTGGCATGCTTCTCTGAACTCTGACTGCACTTTTTTTTTTCTCCTCTGTCAATCCTTTCTGAGTTCAGACTGCCGCTACAACTACAGCTTCGCCTCTCGCTTCGTTCATTCGAATGGAGATGCGAGCGGTGTTAAAGATGCATGTGCCATGTCTTGTGGTGTCAGATTAGCGACTTTCCGAGCAGTTACAGGAGATCAGAGTTTTTGGTGAAAGACCACGTGACATCCGAAAAAACAATGGTATCATGATGCAGTCCAGGAAATTACCAGATTAAATGGCCATCAGATCTCTCACGTGGCTAAAGACCATGCCAAATGGAAATTTCATATTCGGTACGTCGAAACCCCATCTGATGACAGATGGGATGCGACAAAGAAAGATAAGAGAAAGCACAAGTAACAATAAAAAGACTTACCTGTAACAAATCTCCAGGTTGTTAATCTTGCTTTAAATTTCATTATTACCAGAGGTGGATGGTGGTTACGTTTTCACCTCTGTCTGTTTGTCTGTGAGCAGGATATATCAAAATGTTGTGGAAGGATTCAAATTAAATTTGGTGGACAGGTTGGGTGTGTGACAAAGACGACTTGATTAGATTTTGGTGAAGATCCCAATCTGGATTTTTTTTTTTTTTTGGACGAGATTCTTTGCTTTTGAAAGATGGGGCCAAAAACGATATATAGTATGATTTTTCAAAAAGTTGTGGACGGGTTATGACAAAACGTGGTGGATGAGTTGGGTCGGTGACAAGAACAAACCAATTCGATTTTCTTTAAAGTCCGGATGCAGATACAGCCGATAAGTGGGATACAAAATGTAATCTGTGCTGCCTGGCGGAGGTTTGCGCTCTACCGAGTCATTCTAGTTCTATGTGCACCCATTTTTTAACAATTTTTTTTTTTAAGTGTCAGAAATTCAAGGAACATTCAATGCACTAAAAAACAATTTGAGAAGAATTCTGAGCAGGATTTGTTCCGTAATTGATCATTGCCCAAAGGCTGTCCGCGTCATCATGCCACCTTCACGTTCAATAACCAATTGTGAGGATAATTGCACAAAAATACATGGGCACACTTCAACAGTAATGACACAAGTAAACAGTGAAGGTGGACCTGGATCAAGGCAGGTGAACTTGCAGCACTCGCGTGGATCAATCTGGAAACGCTGACAGGCTTGTGGCCGCTCACACAGTGCCGCCACGCAGGTCTCGGCCTCGCCTCGGTGACACGTGCAAGTGAGACACGGATCATTTCCTCGTGGTGTGAAGTCCTGGCCCTCCTCCACCACACCATCTCGAATGTCCATGCAGGTTTTATCTACAACATACCAGCACACAAACAGACAAACAAACACAAATGAAAGCACACAAACAACTGAAAAATGTATTGTGCTGGAGGAAGAACTACAAGTGAGAACACAAAAATTATGTTCACAGCTGTTATGCCCACAAAATGAGTGGTGACAAACTATCCAGATTAGCTATAACAAGCTCAAATGAGCTAAGATCCTCGTCCTCTTAATGATGACATCATAGAAACGAATACGACGTCATTGTGATGTATCAGGTTTGTGATAAATTATTTGTGCTAATGCCCAGCTTGATCCCTGCAAACAAAATTCAAACAGCTTGCCTAGTTTCGGAGATAATGGTATAGGCGATTTTCATTAGCGGCGATATTATGACGTCAACTTTTTTTAGGAAGAATTTCCAAAATCGGAGATGGTTACTGCCTGCACGTGGGCTTTCTGCATATACATGGCAAGTTTCACGAAGATCCGATGAAAACTCTGGGTTGTGAAACAAAAAATGTCAAAAAATAGGAATGTCATAAAAATTGATATGACGTCATAGTGATGTATCATATGTGTGGCAATTCATCTTTGCGAATGCCCTGTTCAATTCCCACAAGCAGAATTCAAAAAGCTTGCCTAGTTTGAGATAATTTTTTAGGCGATTTCCATTAGCGGAGATATTTTGACGTCATAACTTTTTTTCTAGGAGGAATTTTCAAAATCGGAGATCGTTACTGTCTGCGCAGGGTATTTCTACATATTTATGCCAAGTTTCAGGAATTTGATGAAAACTGTAGGCTGTGAAACAAATGAAACAAAAAACAAAAAATGACAAAAAAAATACGAATGAGGTCATAAAAATTTATATGACGTCATAGTGATGCATCATATGTGCGGTAATTCATCTCTGCTAATGCCCTGTTCGATTCCAGCAAACAGAATTCAAAAAGCTTGCCTAGTTTCGGAGATAATTTTTTTAGGCGATTTCCATTAGCGGAGATATTTTGACGTCATAACGTTTTTTTCTAGGATGAATTTTCAAAATCGGAGATGGTTACTGTCTGCGCAGAGTATTTTTACATATATACGCCAAGTTTCAGGAAGTTTTGATGAAAACTGTAGGTTGTGAAACAAAAAAGTCCACAAGAAGATGAAGAACAACAACGTGAGTAAGACTTAGAGATCATCCACGAGGATCTAATAAAAACCAAACAAGAAACATGGACATGAGTAGTACATTTAAAACGAGCACATCAGTAAGTAACAATCCAAAATAGCAGGGATGGCCAGATGGTGCCTTGAATTTAAGAGTTGTTTAACCTGGCAGGACTGATCACAGGATAATAAAATGCACAAAGAAATAATCAAGTGCATCACCAAGGTTGATGGGGGCAAGATTTGACTTTGCAACTGACATAACATCCAAAGTGCAATTGACACAACACACCTGCACAAACATGCCAACAAAATTCTGTGATGTTTTCTTATTACGAGCACTCACATTTTATCATCATCTTAAGTTGTGCATACGGTACTTCAGAAACTAGAAGCAGAAAGAGACCAGGGTGGTTGAGCAGTGAGATAAGGAACGCTATTAAGGAGAAACAGAAGACATTTATTAGGTATAAAATAACAGGACTGCAGTTAAATTTATATCACTATCGGAGTAAACAGAGGCAAGTTAAGAAAATAGCTCGACAAGCCAAAACAGAGTACGAGAAGGACATGGATAAGAATATTTAACATAATAGCAAGGCTTTCTTTAAGTATATCAGGGGAAAATAACAGGTTAGGACCAGTGTGGGCCCATGAGGAATAGCACCGGGAGAGTGGTTATTGATGAAAGCAAGATGGCAGGCATATTAAACAGGTATTTTTCTTCAACTTTTACACAAGAACAGTCAGGAGAATTGTCAATAGGTGGGAGTATCTATCACGGTGGTGAGGAAGGGCTTTTACAGAAAATCCAGGTTGGAGTGGAGGAAGTAAAGGAACAGCTAGGTAATCTAAGAGTAGATATAGGACGTGGGCTGTCCGCCACTATCTTTCCGTTTCGTTCCGTGAAAAGGATGCGACTTATTTTCACTCACAATATGGTCTAAATGATATTTGCTGTAACGTGTAAAAAGTTCTCCATGTGAACAACGCCCAAGTCTGAGCATTAATTAGAAGTTACACGCACTATTTTTCAAAGTGTAATCGGCGATTAACTGCGTACGTTGGCCGAGAAGTCGGCCAGCTGGCGTAGCAATATCAGCTGCAACCAATCAGCAGCCGTATTTTTGTAAACATGGGTACTACTTGTACTGTCATGGCAGCTTCCACGTCGGCCTTAACTTAGTGATGTCCCGAGCAAAATCCCAGGAGAAGTCGCCTTCATGGTGTGTTTTACATCCGTCATCGGTACAAGAACACAATGTATGTCCATTTACTGAGGTTAGATGGGGTAAATATCGTGAGTGCTTCGGAGAATGGCTAGATTTACCCGGGGAAAGGGGTGGCATCGCCCGGTCACGTTATCACAGCCATGCTGGCATTGGCTTCACCAACATTCCACCGAGTTCTGGTTTCCATCCGACGTGCTACGGATGGTTCACCGATAAAAAGAGACGGCTTGCGAGTAAGAAACGATGCTTGCACGCTTTTGAGGGAGCTACTGAAGTATCTGCAGTAGATGCTTCTGTTCAAAAGCCTGGTGTGCTGTCATCACCAAAGAAGAGTCTGCGATCAAGATCGGCATTGCCAATCTCTTCACAAGGCCACATCCTCCCACATATTAGCATCGTTTGCAAGAAAGAGTCACGTTATCTTAACCGAGTCCACGGGCCAAAGCGTGATAAACTAGTTAAAGCTAAAACGTTCACAGCAGGTACGTACCGAGCTATTTGTTATGAGCTGAATCAAATTTGATCATTTTGATTTGCCATTCTGGCTTTGTTAAAGAATAATCAATATTCTTCCCACATCTTAAGTCCTCAAATTATATTTCAGGACGTCTGATTGAAGCTGCCAAGCTGAAAAAAAGATGAAAGTGTATTGGTCCACACTAGGAGATCTGATTGTGTTGCTGCAGAAGTCAGTTACCATAAATTATGTTTTGTACAATACACAAGATTTCTCAGCAAGGACAGACGGCCGGCAGTCGGTACATCTCCAAGTGAAAGGTCTGACTACATATCACATCAGTTGTGCGAAATAATTCCTTCTCATTTCTTCCTGTGGGACCTTATTTATTCAAACTGACGGATGAATCACTTTTACTTTTCTCACAGCACCTTATATGAAGAAGCTTACAGAATGTTGTGCCAAGATGTGATACAGACAAGAATCATCAACAATGAAGAAGTATTCAGACTGACAAAACTTGAAGATACATTCCGACACAGTGTGATTGACATCGGACGCATCAGAAGTAACTTGGGGGAGGAATTGTCTCAGGCTCTCATTGGATTTCACATCCTGACCGGATGCGACTCGACAAGTTGTTTTTATGGTAAAGGAAAAAAGAACACCTTTTCAACCATGTCCAAAAACGAGACTTTCGTGCGAGGCTGTGCGAAGCTGGGGTCCGGTTTCGAGATAGCAACAGAAACCGTGACTTCATTGGAGAGGTTCGTTTGTGCTATTTACGGTCAAGAGTCAGCAGTGGATGTGAATGACGCAAGATACGGAGTATTTTGTTTGGCTTTGTCACCAGGAGAACAGTCTAT
This sequence comes from Eptatretus burgeri, assembly GCF_056783735.1. Lineage (NCBI taxonomy): Eukaryota > Metazoa > Chordata > Myxini > Myxiniformes > Myxinidae > Eptatretus > Eptatretus burgeri. Next base: position 32,865,315 of record NC_140976.1, on the reverse strand, counting down.
GCCACCTACAAATGACACCCTACACCAACATATTCTGCGTGCTAACTATCAAGCCGCCATACATAGACAGCAGAGATGCCAACTTTTGGAAATCAGAATTAGGGAGGATTTTCAACCGACACCAAATAATGTGCGCGAAGCGCACATCTCGAGCGCGGAGCGCTCGACCCTTGCGGCGGGGTCCAGGGCCCGCCTTAGGGCCCTGGAAGCTCTGGGGTTCTAGACGCTCTCTAGTGCCCTCTGAGCCCTATTTTGGAGCATTTAACATGTTAAGAATTCCCACTTTTTGAACAAAAGAAGGGGAAAATTGTGCACTTTTTAATGTTACATGTATGTTAATATTAGTAAGTTAGGGGACAATCAAAGATTAACAAAAAGCACAAAAGAAGCAATATTTTTCTTACCTTACTGGCTGGTACTACTGCTGCTTGCTTTTTCCATGGCAGCTTTGCTGAGTGACAGCTGTGTGGCTCTTTTAGCCCTTCTGATTATGTCTTTGCTGTATTCTCTCTGGTAGCAAGGGGTGCTACGAGCTAGTTTTTCAATTAAGAGAGCTTCCAGGATTTTGACACTCAAATTGGGACGAAATTCAGTATGATTCTTCCATACAAGACTGAGTACCCGCTCACATGATGCGTTCGAATGAGGAATGACCAAGATTCCCTTCATCACTTTGCTCAAATTAGGATACTTCTTGGCACCAGTGCAGGGATCTGTGAGCTGTGAAATCCGATGCCACTGCTCATCCACTCTCACTGTCTCAGTAGCAATTGTAGCTATGGAGGCGTCTGCCTGGTAGTGAGCGAATTCACTCTCAAGACTGTCTATGTCACTATCACCGCCACTGAACAGACAGGGGAATTTCTTGATGAAAAACTCCACACAGTCAAACCCCACTTCTTGGTGTAGCTTAACATCCAGCACCTGAGCATGCTTGGCTAATTCATCATCTAGCGGCCAGGTTTTGAAGATGTAATTGCAGGCTTTCACATAATATGAGCGAACTGCACTGAAGAAACCTTGGATGTCTGACTCACTCAGAGTGAAGGTGGATTTCTTGAGACTCCTTTGTTCCCTTATATACAGTTTGGCATCGTTCCCAATCATGAGGTCCTCATCATTCTTCTGATGATTTCTGTCAGAGAAGGGTACATTTACCAGAGCAACCGATGACACCGATGGTTTCAAAAACCGTACGAAGATATCTTTCAGAAGACCATTCAATTCTCCGTGCAGGAGATGAATACAGGGTTCGTCTCTTTAGAGCAGAAGATTCCCCTTCTCAAAAAGCTTGTTAGCATATCGAAGGAAGAAACAATAGAGTTTTGTTTGTGGAGACAAGAACATCCTGTTGACACGTTTTTCTCTAGATTCCTGCACAGTGTTTGAGGAAGATGCGCTTTTAGTTGTAGAACTCGTAGTACACTTAGCCGCAGGGTGATCACACTTGCGTTTACTGCCAGCAGAAGAGGTCAGACTCGTAGTACCAGATCCAATTTTACGTTTGAGGAGAGAGCTTGAGGTAGGTGCAGCCAAGGAAGAAGACCTCTGATTCGAAGGTTTTGCTGAGCTTCTATCAAGTGATTTGGCAAAAGCAGAACTTAACTTGGGTCCTTCTTTGCCTGTAGATGGGACTATCACAGTCTTTCTCGACTCTGAAGGGATCTGCTTTGTAGATGAACGTGATGAAGGGCCGGTGATGCTACCTGCTCTCAGCATTGGTTTTGGTGCTGTCCCTGCTGTCTTCTTCACAGCAGATACTGCAGTGGTAGTGGTGAATGCTGCTCCACTAGTGCTTGATCCTGCAGTGCCAGTACTGGCAGTAGATACAGTGCCGTCCTTCTTGCTCGTTGTTAGAGTCTTGGCTACAGTTGGTTGCATTTTTCTTCGTACTTCTTCTTTGAAGAAGAGGCGAAGTGGCTCCCACTGTTCAATCAGCCTGTCTAGGCACTGACCAAGGGACAGCCACCTTGTTGCGACATGCTTCAGAATCTTGTGTGTCGGGGCATCACAGAGTTCTTGCAGTGCTTTCACTCCTTTGACGCGTTTACTACTTTTGTCCAAGTAGTAGTAAATATCGATGAGAAAGTCATCTAATTCAATGGGTAAGGCCTGAGCCGCCTTCTTGGCCGTATTGTGCATCATATGGCAAGGGCATCCCATGATGTAGCACTCTGGATTTTGTTTGTGGATATAAGCAGCGACTCCTTTGTGCTTGCCCACCATGACAGAGGCATTATCAGCACAAAAGGAAACACAATTTCCCCACGGAATTTTCCTGTCACTGAACTCATGATCAAGCAGTTTGAAAATGTTTTCTCCAGTGGAATCTTGTTTGCACGCAGGCAAACTTAGCAAACCTTGCTTCACAATCCCAGCACTGTTGTCATAGTACGAAATCAGGACAAGATATAGCTGGGCATCACCACTGTCATTGCTACCGTCTGTAGCTAGGCTAAATGGAGCTAGTCTAGCAATATCGGCAATAGATGAAGCAGTAACATTTGACAACTCACCAATTACACTGGTCAACAACAAATTTGTTGTCTGCATTTTTTAAGCTGATTTAGGACGAATCTGATGCGCTGAATCCAAAACTCACATTAGTTTTGTTCAATCAGGTCAAGTTTTTGAGATATGGCCACATGTCGATTTTTACATTTTTGTTCACATGTACGCATGTGTGGAGCATTTTAGAAGAAGTTGGTGGGGGTAAAATGTCATGTCAAATAATTGTTTTGATTGGAAATAATTATTTTAATGACAAGAAGTATTCAGGTACGATAGTTCTGGGTGATTATGTCGAAAAGGGATCAGTTTGAAGTCATAAAACCTCAAAATCTTCCAAAAATTGGTGAGGCAAAGCATAAAGTTCGTGGATCAAAACTAAAGTTAATGGGGCAGATTTTGTAATAATGTGATACAAAAAAGTTGTATTTCTTGAAATAACGAACTCTGAAGAATGTACAATACCTACATGCGCCAATTTATCACATGCGCTTCTGCTCAAGCTTGGAGTGCCACAGCACGAACCCAAAGATTGGAGACTGTTCATTGACAGCAGCAAGCGATCACTGAAATGTGTTCTGCTACACAACGGCAACCAGTTTGCCTCTGTACCCATCGCTCACTCGACTACACTGAAGGAGAAGTATGAAGCGGTGAAGTACGTGCTGGAGAAAATTGGTTATGATCAGCATAAGTGGTTTATTTGTGTTGACCTGAAGATGGTGAACTTTTTGTTGGGACAACAGTCTGGCTTCACCAAGTACCCATGTTTTCTGTGCATGTGGGATAGTAGGGACCGTGCTCAGCATTACACGAAGAAGGACTGGCCTGTGCGGGAAGAATTGGTGCCATGCAAAGAAAGGAACGTCATCAACGACCCTCTGGTGGACAGAGACAGAATACTCTTCCCACCGCTGCACATCAAGCTCGGCTTAATCAAGCAGTTCACCAAGGCTCTGGACAAAGATGGTGACTGCTTCACTTACTTGTGCCAGGCTTTTCCAGGATTGACCATGGAGAAGTTGAAAGTTGGCATCTTTGATGGTTCTCAGATCCGTCAGCTCATCAGAGATCCAGAGTTCAAAAACTCAATGAACGAAGTGGAACTGGAAGCGTGGAAGACATTTGTTTTGGTAGTGAAGAACTTTCTTGGCAACAATAAGGCCAGAAACTACGCAGAACTTGTCAACAACATGCTGACTGCTTTCAGAAACCTGGGCTGCAACATGAGCATCAAGATGCACTACCTATTTTCACATATGAACCGGTTTCCTGAGAACCTGGGTTCAATGAGTGACGAGCAGGGGGAGAGATTCCATCAGGACATGAAGGAGATGGAGACCAGGTATCAGGGTCGCTGGGACGCAGTCATGATGGCTGACTACTGTTGGAATCTGAAGAGAGACCTCCCTGCCGCTGAACATTCCAGGAGTTCGAAGAAACGGAAGTTCAAGCCCTGAAGTTTGAACAGTGGTGACGCAACATGCAATTTAATTGTACTTACCTTTATCAATGCCCACCATTCAGATGACAGTAATCGATGTTTCTATCATGTAATCAATAAATGTTGTTGGCAAAACATTTTTTTTTTTTTTAAAACATGTTTAGGATGATATGTGTTGACAAAAATCAGCTGATAATGCCACAAAAATGTAATTGATTTTGTCACAAGATCTGATTTTTTCAAATCAACTTAGCACAAAAACCTGACCTGATGGAGAGAAACGGATGCCATTTCCTGATTCAGCAGTGCCAGAATACCCTAATTCACTTGTAGAAATCTAGACAACATTCAGAAAGTAAAAAATTGTTGACCAGTGTTCTTTTTTTCTTCTTTGTTCTTGTTCTTTTTTTTTCTTTTTTTTTTCTTGATTTTTGTTCTTGTTTTTTTTTATTTTTTTTTTTTTTGTTCTTGCACATCTTGCACATCTTGCAAGTTTTTGTTCTTGCATATCCATACTTTGAAGCAACTTTTGAATCTGGAAACATCTTTTGAAATAGAGGTTCAGCATGATCTGAGACTGATATGGGCAAGTTATGTTCCACAATAAATCCACTAAAGAGAAGTTCCGCTCGGGTAACATCCTCTTCCTCGCTTGTCCCTTGTTTGGTGAAATAATTCAGAAGTGTACCGGTACTCGTGCTCGAAGATCTCTCCTTTGCAATGTCTGTGTGCCGTTTGCTTCCAACGTGCTTCCGAATATCATCGCGACCTCCGTGCTCAACTGAAATATCAACGCTGCATACTGTACAATACGCATGATGAATTCCTCTTTCAGACTTTCGAATACACGGGTATTGGAGACTGTATTCGGTCTTGTACTTCTGAGACCATTTCTTGGTCTTCGTAAGCTTCTTTTCTGCCATTTCGTAATCAACATTGAGGGCTTGAAGCATCGGTAACTTTGAAGTCGATGTTCCACAGCTGCAGCGCGACTCGTAGAACTCTAGCGGCTGTTAAACACCGCACGGTGGTCGCGACCGCCGGGCTGGTACGGGGCCCAGCTGCATGCAGTGAGCGTATCGCATGCATATACACTGTGCATACATACCGCATGCACTGTATTGCACACATACCGCATGCACTAAATCTCAGTGCATGATCGCATAAGCGAGATCCAGACCCAATGTTTCGCTGCTCCTCATTTGAATTTGCAATTTTTTACGTACAATTTGGTAGCAGCGAACGTTATGGAGTTACCACATGCTATACGCAGCAGACGATGCTTTTCATTCAATTCTCATACTAGTACATTCTGATTAGTGAACAGTGCAAAAATATCAAAATTTCGGGAGGATAAGGATAGTGATCGTAAGGGCGGGAGTTTGGGTGAATTTTCGGAAGCCTCCCGATGAAATCGGGAGGGTTGGCATTGCTGAGACAGGTGCTATCCCCCTTGATCAATGCTCCTACTCCAGTTGGCCATGGCTGGCGAATGACAGGGGACGAATTGTCATTTCTGTGGATGACACAAGATCCTGCCCCACAAATGATCTTGCAGGTGGTCAACTGTGCCTGTAAAATGTCAAACTGCAAAACAGGACAGTGTTCGTGTCACTCCTCTACCTTGTCCTGCACAGATATATGCAAGTGTCGGAATTGTGAGAATAGTTCGAAAACACCGACCGAAGAATTATTCGAAGGGGGGAATGAACAGGATGATGACGACACCGATGATGATGCTGATGGCGGTTAGATGAAAATAACTAATGCACGGATTCAGTATAACTAATGCCACATACCACAGCTTTTCGTCGACATCCATCTTCCTGGTCCTTCCAGTAATCATCTAGTCGTGGCATGGCATTTCAGTAACGCATTGCCTTGATGTAGCAGCTATTGTCTCTATGACAAATAAGGTTCATTTTATTAGGTTCATTATCCATTCACTTAAGGCTCAGTAAACAAATCCCGAGGACCAATAAGGTTCCACCTTGCCATTGCGAGATATTGATAATTTTTGATTTGGTTTCCCACCGATGTGTGAATTTCCATTCGTGTTTCAGTGAGATTGACAGATTGTGATACAAGGCTTAATTAGTCATAGGAAGATAATTAAGAATGAATTAGTAATTTTGTGAAGATGATTCTGTGTAGTCTTCCCTTAGCAGAATGTGGTGTAGGTTAGTTAACAGCTTCGCTGTTCACATTTCCATTTCTGTTTGCACAGAAAGTGTACAAGATGAGAATGTTATCCGTCTTTTAATGACGAAGTGCCTAATTACTGTCAGAGTATGATGGTGATAATCCATTAATGTTAAGTAAGCAGGTGGTTGTATCCGTACGCGCAGTTTCAAATCTCTAGGTCAGTCGATGTGGAAGATGAAGCCTTGTCAATATCGAGATAATTAGTGATAATAAAAAGATTTGATCGCGCTCAGGCTAAAGTAACGATTTGTATTGTTTATATTTTCCACATTGGCCACCCCAGGACCACGATATTTCCTAAAGTGGAAGATAGTAGTACGTTCTGTGGTCTTCAGTCATTTCAGACATCTCGGTCGGTATTGGAGGTAGATACAGGCTCGTAAAAATGAAGGAATTCCTCAAAAATCGCTATTTTTCTGAATGATGCACCTTGTTGCAGTTTTCATTATCTTGACAATAAAGTGTTTACATGGTTGATACTTCTGATTCGTGAGCTATGTTGTTGTGTCTGACGCCCCCGTAGAGTTGAGGCTTGGGATATGTATATTCGCCGAGATATACGATCGGCAAAATGGGGAAAAACGCCAAAATGACACTTTTCGCTCCCTGGCGACCAACTTCGACAGCTCACTGTGCCTTATTGGGCTAAGATCTCGTGGAGAACTTTTGTCCTGATGTCCACCATACACGTGTCTACAAGCAGCCCAAAGTTCACCTCTCACCCCTTCCTCGAAACGAAAAGTGTTTTTAGGGCCTTTTCATAGGAACTGCCCACGGCCTAATAAGGCTCCGAGTCCAGATAATGTGTAACCGAGAGCATTGAGGGAGGTGGCTGAGCAGGTAAGCGAGATGTTAACGGATATTTTCAACAGTTCCCTGGAGTCAGGACAGGTACCGGAGGATTGGAGAGAAACAAATGTAACATCATTATTTAATAAAGGATCCAGAGAAGAATTGGGAAACTATAGACATGTTAGTTTGACTTCAGTTGTGGGGAAGGTTTTGGAGACATTAATTAAGGACCAGCTGAGGATTTTTTTAAAAAAATACAAACTAATTAAAAGTAGTCAGCATGGGTTTACCAAAGGTAGTTCCTGTTTAACAAATCTTTTGGAGTTCTATGAAGCAGAGTCTGATTGGGTACATGAGGGAAAGGCAGTGGACATAGTATATCTAGACTTTAAGAAGGCATTTGATAAGGTACCACATCAGAGGTTGTTAGCCAAGGTGAGGGCTTGTGGAGTGGCTGGTCAGGTAGCTAATTGGATTGCAAACTGGCTTAGTGATAGGAAGCAAAGAGTGGCCGTGAGTGGGAGAATGTTTTGCTGGGAGGATGTAAGTAGCGGGGTACCTCAGGGATCAGTACTCGGACCATTACTATTCATTATTTACATCAACGATTTGGACAATGGGGTAAAGAGTAAGCTTTCTAAATTTGCAGATGACACAAAGCTTGGAGGTAAGGTTGATAGCAGAGGGGGTGGTGATCAGATTCAGGAAAGTATTGATACTTGTAAAGATTGGGCAAAAGATTGGCAGATGGAATTTAACCTGAGCAAGTGTAAGGTGTTGGGGATAGGGAAGAACATGGGAAAGTAAGCAGGCAGCATTCCAGGCAGCTCCAGGTACAGCAAATAGGGGTTTAGGCTGTATTCGGAGGGGGGGTCGTTAATAAATCAAAACAGGTGGTATTACCATTGTAAGGAATTTAGTGAGGGCCACATCTATAATATTGTGTGCAGTTTTGGTCACCACAACTCAGGATGGACATACATGCCATCGAAAGGGTTCAGCGCAGATTGATTCCGAGCTAGACTCAGCTATGAGGAGCAGCTGAAGGAGACAGGGCTTTATACACTAGAAAGGAGGTGGTTATGAGGAGATATGATGGAGATGTTTAAGATAATGAAAGGTATCGATAAAATAAGGACAGATGAATTATTCAACAGAGTAGACAGAAAAAGGATCAGGGGCCACAGCCAGAGAGCAAGGAAGAGGAGAGTCAAGATGGTAGCAAGGCAGGGGGCTTTTACGCAGAGAGTCGTTAATGTATGGAATGGTCTCCCTGGAAAGAAAGTAGCAGCAGAAACAGTAGATAAGTTTAAATTAGAATTAGATAGGTACCTGGAAGTTATGGAGATAGAGGAGTAGAGGGATGTTGACAGGACTTTTAGGTAGCTTGAGCATTGATGGGTGATTGTGTGCATGTGTACTGAGTGCTGTTGGTGGGGGGTGGGGGCTCTCATCAAGAGGTGTTGTGTGGTTGATGTTGTGTTTTTTACCCAAACCCATGTCCCCTCCCCTGGAGAAAAAAAATATCTACAAAAACTCCAAAAAAAAAACATTTTGCATTTTCATATTTTGATCTTTTGTTGATGTGGCATAGGCATGATAGGCTGAATGGCCTTCACCTGTCTAATTTCCTTGTGTTTTCCTTACTTTATAACATTTTCAAGTGTGTGTGTGGGTTTGTACAAATTCTTTCACAGCCAAACAGTTGCACCAAGAGGCCTCAAAGTTTGGGTGTTACGACGTCAGAATCTGTGGAGATTTTAAGCAACCCCAAACAAAATCCACCCCCAACCCCTCAAGATAATTATCAGTAGGTGTGTTTGTGTAGTTCTGAAAAAAAAATCATACAAAAAAAACGGAGAGAGAATAGCAGAAATGAACAAGTTGAGGGTGTGTAGATCAGAACTGGCTGAAAATGATTCATCCATTTATCAACTACATCCTCAAATTCACTGTCCAAAGCTTTATGATGTGCACACACTCTTTGTATAACAATAAGAGTAGACAATGCACTGCCTTAAAAGCCCCCAAAAAAGGTCGGTGTCGTGAAAAAAAATAGCGAAGATGTTTACTCGCACACCACCTGCTCCCAATGAAGAATTTGAAGGATAGGAAGGTGAGGGTGACGAATGAGAGTGATGGTGCAAAAGATGATTATGACACCATCCAACGTTCATATATTCAGAGGAATAATGACGTCTTCAGTAAAACAGCAACAAATCCAAAACCCAGTACCATGAAATAAGAAACTCCGAGCATCTGACAGATGGTGAAGCAATGCTGCAAGAGGACTCATCTGGAAATTTCAACATTAGACGTAGAGATAAGATTGTCAGCACAATGGGTGAATAATGGGTCCACAGCTGCACCAAAAGAGGTGGCTCAGCTTATGTGGTCAGCAATAAGCTCCATCATGACAGGTTTGGAGTTATAACTTTCATTTGAGCAATTTTATAAGACATGACATCTGATGGTTGTATTACCTGAAAGCTACCTATTTTTTATGATATCACAGGTGGCTTCAAAAATAAAATGGTCCAAAAATATTGTACATCGCTCCTTCCCAATTCCATATCCAAGCGATGCATGATGTCATAATAGGGTACCGAAGGAAGGGGGTACTCAGTTTTTACTCCATTTGTTTTCTTGTTTGGCAAGGCAATATCTCAGCCATCCTTTGAGCTAGGAAGCTGAAATTTGGGGATGAAAGTGAATATGTGCTTTGGCAAAAATGGTATTTTTTAGATTAATCAATTAATTGAATAATTACTTAATTATCGATATAATCATTCCATATATGTTTTTTTTTTCATCAGGGCAATATCTCAAGCACATTTTGAGCGAGGAAGCTGATATTTGGACATCTACACAGTAGACAAGTGATTTGGCTGTAAAGGGTATTTTTCATTTATTGATGAAATAATATCTGGGAATAAAATAGATAATTCAAATAATATCTGGTAATAATCTAATTAAACTAGAAGGGCACTCGGTAGAGCGCATGCCTCCACCATGCAATGCCTGATCCATGAATACGTATCAGGCCCAATACATTTTAGAAATGTCATGCTACATATCGTTTTTGGCACCACCTATCAATGGTGAAGAATCACTTGAACAATTAAATAATTCTCATATCCAGATCCAGATTCGTATCTTCACCAAAATGGAATAAATTTGTCATGGTCACACACCCAACCTGTCCACCAAGTTTCATCCGAATCCATCCCCAACTTTTTGAGATATCATGCTCCATATTAGTTAGCCCTATCTCTCAATGGTGAAGAATCACTTTAAAAATTATCAGATCCGGATTGGGATCTTCACCAAAATTGAATCAATTCTTCCCTGTCACACAAACGTGTCCACCAAGTTTCATCCAAATTCGTCCACAACTTTTTGAGATATCGTGCTATATCTCTCGATGCTGAAGAATCGCTGAAAAAATTCCATTCGTCGGATCCGGATCTTCACCAAAATCAGTTCGCTCGTCACACACCCAACCTGCCCACCAAATTTCATCCGGATCCATCCACAACTATTTGAGATATCCTGCGCACAGATAGACAAACAGACAAACAAACAAGAAAAAGACATCGTGCAGAGTACGATACTTGCAAAATCCACCCCCCCCTTTCAAAGGTTGCCATGGATACATCAGATTGTCCATTTCATTAAGATTAAAATTCCCAATCTTAATCGACGCTCAGGTCAATCGGATAAATTTTTATTATTTTTCAGATTGAAATTGATGATTTTAGAAGTTTGACCATGAGTTAACCTTTGACCTCAAAAATAGTTGCTTTCCCAATTCAGTGATGGACTATACAAATCCTGCTCAACATCCATGTTAATAGGATGCAAATTGACGATTCTTCAGTTGAAAATTGATGATTTTAGAAGTTTGACCTTGAGTTGACCTTTTATCTCAAAAATCGTTGGTTTCCCAAGTCAGTAATGTACGAATGCAAGCCGCTGTTTAAATCTTCAAGTCAATGGGATGAAAATTGGCAATTTTTCAAATAAAATTTGATGATTTCAGAAGTTTGACCTTTTGACCTCAAAAATAGTTGGTTTCCCAATTAAGTGACAATGTACAAATCCTGTTCAAATTTCAGGTCAATGGGATAAAAATTGACGATTTCAGAAATTTGACCTCAAGCTGACCTTTGACCATTGACCTCAAAATCAATCAGCTTCTCAGTTGGTAAAGTTTCATGATGATCGTTTTGGAATTGTGACCTGTAGGCGATTGACAGACAAACAGACAGAATAACAAAATCAACTGACCAATATACTTGAAAAATCTTCAATTTCACAAGTAACAAGAAGACAACGTCATGCAGAGCACGATACTTGCAAAATCCATAAAACAAATTTGACCTCAAGAATAATTGGTGGTTTAATTCAATGACCAAATGTGCAAATCCTCTTCAAATTTCAAGTCAATCGGATGAAAATTGACAATTTTAGAAATGTGGCCTATGTTGTCCTTTTAGCCAATGAGGACCTCCAAAATAATTGGCTAGTTGAATTGAGTGACCTGAAATATAAATCCTCTTCAAATTTCAAGTCAATCGGATGAAAATTGAGGATTTTAGAAATCGCACCTTTGTTGTTGACCTTTGGCCGATATTGACCTTTTGACCTCTAAAACAATAGGCTTCTTCCTCATGACAAACTCCACCATGCAGTGAAGTTTCATGAAGATCGGTTAAAAATTGTGACCTCTTGGCGATAAAAAGACAAACAGACAGACAGACACAGACAGAATGACAAAATTGACTGACCGATATATTTGAAAAATGTTCGATTTTGCAAGTAACAAACAAATAAAGAGGGTTGAGAATATAACCTCCTTCATCTTCGGTGGTAGAGGTAATATCTGGTCATTTTGTCATGCTTTTAAGTCGCACACAAAATCTGACGTCCAAACTTCTTGCTTATTTGTCGCAAAATGTCATCAACAAGTCCCTCCTCTTAGGTCAGGAAGGGGAGGAACGAAACATGTTCAAGCACCAACATCACAAAACTGCCATTTCCTTAAATTTCCACATAAACAAGGGGTGCGCTTGGTACAACATGGTTTGACATGGTCAAGCAAGAAATCACTCGCATTATGAAACAGGAAAAAGTGAGGCAGTAGAGTCTGCTTACTTTACTCACCCCTCTTGCAAAGATAAGGAGCAAGCCGATCACAGTTGTCAGCATACCAGCCATGCAAAGCATGCTTATGCAAGTTGGGGAAGTGAAAACATTGCAGCTGCCCACACAGCACTTCAGCATGTTCCGACAGATCCACGCTAAATGTGGGAACGTTGCTTGGTGGCAAAACCACTTCATGGCGAGTTTGCAGCATTGTAGGTGGTAGCACTGGAGCTGAGGATAAGGATAGACACAGTGGATGAGATTGTGTTTAAGAATCAACCCTTTTCTCCAGCACTGACGATCCTGGCAAAAGAAGGCTTCTCAAGCCATGGCAGTCGATTGATGCTGCGGTTAGCGGTGAAGCAGCTGACAATGCTTTATGCAGTGGGTGGTTTGGTGTTTATGACAGTGTGCAACTGAACCGGTTTTCCCATTTAATGTTGATATATATTATCCCGGCCACAACTTAAACTTCTTCTTAACTACAGATAGGTACCTAAAGAGAAAGGGTGTGTGGCAGGACCTCACGGTGGTCAGGCTCTTTACAGCAAGTGATGGTGTGGCACAGGAGTTCATGATTCCTGTTAAGAGTTTCTATATTGTTGGTTGGAATGTTGCAGGTCTATTTTTTTCAGTTAGTTCTGTTCCTTCAGATTAGAAAAGTGTTTCACTTCCGTTAACCATGAAAAATATTTCAATAATTTTCTGCTTGGGTGTATTTGCTGAAGGCTTTGGCATAATGTTTATCGAGAATTGAAAACTGCCTTTGCCAGAGGTTTAGCAGTCACAGGCCTTTACGTACTGTCACCTGCATGAGGCCCATAATGCCTATTGGCTCCAACCTTTCGATATTTGATGATGCTTTTAACAGTTGCTTTGGTCGTTTTACACTGAACAGAAAACTTGTAGGGAGGGCATGGCAATTGTGAATATAACACTTCCGAAGATGTTTTAGGCTTTCGAATGGGTAGAGAGTGGGCATGCGCACATACAAACACTTGCTCCATTATAGGCAAAATAGATAATTACTCACCTCCTTGCCAGTGACCTTCAAGGTAGTTCTTACTGTGGTTCGTAACAATATATTGATACCCAACCCAAAACCTAGAAAACATACACACAGGAAAAAAATTTTTCCAAACAATACGGCCAAATGAAGCATTGTCATAAGATTCCATTTCTATATGCATATTTTAGGATGTTGCTGAAACCATTAAAAAAAACTTTCAAAGAAAACTTATCGAGAAAGAGTGTTAACGCAAAATGTCACCCTTTGAAGGTACCAGAACAAAATAGACAGAAAGATTACTAAATGTGAAAAATAAAGTTTCTAATTTCACACTAAACTATTGGCAGCCTTGTGACAAGTGTAGAAATTAACATTATACAGAGTATGGGTCATTTAGGCAGCATTACAGTTACAAATGCAAGACTCAAGAAATATTTTGTCGTTATGAGTGCACACGATTATTTAAAACAGGTACACATTAAGTGGTATCTACTATTCATTATTGCAAAGCAATATATATATATATATATATATATATATATATATATATATATATATATATATATATATATATATATATATATATATATATATATGAAGAATGCTTCCGATGTGGCATAGGATAAAAACAGCAAATAAGCTTTCCTTAACGACAGACCCATCAACTTACTTCCAATCATCAGTCAGGGCATGGAAAATTGTTCCTTTTCTCAAACGGCCTCATCTCAGATCACAAATTTGGATTCAGACCAGGTCACTCCACCTTGGACATGCTCTTCAACACACCCAACAATGGATTAAGGCCCTCAATGTCATACATGAAATCAGGGAAGTCTCTCTGGACATACAAAATATCTCAAGCTTTTGATACAGCATTGTGCCTTGCCCTCCAAACTCTCTGCCAACGCCCCCCCTCCCCACTCGGGTCCGGCAGCGCCCCCCCCTCCCCACTCGGGTCCGGCAGCGCCCCCCCTCCCCACTCGGGTCCGGCAGCGCCCCCTCCCCACTCGGGTCCGGCAGCGCCCCCCCCTCCCCACTCGGGTCCGGCAGCGCCCCCCCTCCCCACTCTGGTCCGGCAACGCCGCTCCTCTCCACTATGGTCCGGCAACGCCGCCCCCTCTCCACTATGGTCCGGCAACGCCCCTCCCCCTCCACTCTGATCTGGTCTGGTGTCTCTGCTTCACACATGTTTCTCCTAGATATTGTAGAATCCTCAGCTTTCAATATCATTGGCATCTTTGAGAAAGAAGAAGCACAGTTTTTGTTGTTCTCTCATTACAGACAGGTCTGTTTTCCATAAACTACCCCCTGCTCTTTCATCTCTTCATTGCTCTTTCATCTCTTCGTTCCTCCGTCAGTCCCTGCAGGTCACACTTGTTCTTCCAGCAACCCTCTCCTTGTGAGAGTTCTCAAATCCATGCTGACTCCTCACCATTCACTGTCCTCCCATGCTTCCGGAACTGCCTTCCTCAGTTTATTTAATCCCACTCTTCCCTCCAGGGCTTGAAGTTGGTAATACATAACCATCTCAGGTCATCCGCCCTCCCAACCCATGATCCTTACTCTCCCCTAAACCACCCTTCAACTTGCAGGTTGCTAAATTTCCCTCTTTGTTCTCCAAATATACTTTCAACCTCTTCCTTGTTACTTCTGCACGTTGTCTCTCTGCCCCAAGGTCAGTGCACTGCCTTCACTCTTCCATAAGCCTATATTTTGTATGAAAAACAAACAAAACGAGAAAGACACTCGGTTGAGCGCATACCTCCGCCAAGCTGATTCGTTTAGGTTTTGTATCCCACTGAGAGGCCGGATCTGGATTCGGACCTTAACTAAAACTTTATCGGCTTGTTCTCGTCATCAAACCAACTCACCCACCAAGTTTCATCCGAATCTGTACATACCTTTTTTGAGATATCGTGCTTTATATTGTTTTAGCCCCATCACTCAAAGGTGAAGAATCACTAAAAAAAAATTCTCAGATCCGGACACAGATCTTTACCCAAGACTGAATCAATTCTTCCTCATCACACACTCAACACGTCCACCAAGTTTCATCCGAATCTGTCCGTAGCTTTTTGAGACATCGTGGTTTATATTGTTTCAGCCCCATCACTCATAGGTGAAGAATCATTTTAAAAAATTCTCACATCCGAATGTTCACTGAAATGTAATCAGTTCGTCCTTGTCACACACCCAACCTGTCCACAAAATTTCATCCGGATCCATCCACAACTTTGACCTCTTTCCACCTTCAGTGGCAGAGGTAATAAAGCACCAAACACGAACGTAGAACAGATGTTAAGTAGGTTTTCGATTCCGTTACTTTTTCCACAATTTAAATCAGCAGCTACCCAATTCTCTTTGGCCCTTTCCACACATGCATTACTTTAAACAAAGCAAGAACATAACCTGTCATACCTCCATCAATTATAACATGAGATGCCAAGGCCGACATTCCCTCTTATCCATGACTCATAGACCCGAGTCACGAGGCACTAGCAGAGGCGTTTCAAAGGTATATTTACTTGGAAAATTGCACGCAGCACCCTACTGTGAATTTGCAATTGGTCACTGGCTTTGACACCAATACAAATTGATATTATGGACCCTGTGCATCAAAAAGCTACATATAATCAAACAGTTTCAAATGGAGCACCTCACCATCATTAGAGCATTTAAATTGCATCAGATGTGGTAATAAATGGGAATTGTTGCTCCCAACTTGACGCTCGATGACAGACGCCATTTGCATTTTTGCCGTCTCAATCGCTACCCCGTATGGAATCCCATGCAAGCACGGGCAACTCAACATTGGAATAACAATCTGCTAAGATAGTGGCGAAGATATTAATCAAGAAATGTGACAATAAATGGCATAATGCCAGCAACTACACATTTCCGGTCTGAAGCGTGGAAGAAGAAAAGGAAAAAGGTCGTTTTTTTTTTTGTTTTTTTTGTTTTTTTACAGGCAACCTTATCTCACAAAATGACCAACTTGTGTCATGACGGATACAGCACGACTGGTATTCTGATCTCGTCAGCTTTTTCTGGATAAAATTTCCCTTCTTCGATAAAAACTCATTCAGCACTTGTTCTCATCCCCAAACATACCTGCCCTGTTCACGTCGTGGCGACGCCCACTCTACTCCCCACTCCTGGCTGATGATGTAGTGCAACTCCAGATGGCTGGTAAGCATGGCCAGATATCCTCCAACCTTTTGGCACTGCTGGACAGCTTCCCAATAGCTTTCTGGCATACCAAAAGCACGATAACAGCTCGCTGTGCCATCATAATAGTGCCAACCTTGAGGGCACTTTTCTATGGGAGGAGAGCGGGAGAGAGGTGGGGGTTTTAGAAAACACTGTCGTAGACCTCTCTTATTACCAATAACTTTGACGTTGACTTATCTGGATGGTTTGACCTATCCCGTCATGTCACCTTCCTGAGTCGGCTCACAGAATGGCGTAGAGGTATGCACACTCGCCTCTAAGATGTCGAGCCTGGGTTCAAATCCCGATGCAGCTATAAAACTGTCAGCCCTGTATTTCACAGATTCAATGTGTGTGCCGTCCCTCGGATGGACGTTAAACAGGTGTTCCATCTGCCAGCATTCGTTTGTGGATGTTAAAGATCCCACATTGTCAATGGCGAAGAGTAGGACAATTATTGCCAGCACCCTGAACACATTACAAATTCCTGCCATAACCAGCAGAGAGCACTGCATCAGCAGCACAGCCGTGCCCTCAGCAAATGATGCCCGCAGCCTTGTGCTGCATATAAACGAAGAAGCAGCTTACTGCGTTACACATCAGAACCACATTGACAGCATAAAGCACAATTTTCACCAAACCTATTTCTGGCAAATGTAAAGTTTGTGGTACACCAATTGGTAGACATCCAGATTGATGAAACAACAAGCTACATTCATTTGCTGTAAAAATCCAATTCATGACGGTTGATTTGCCAATATCCATGAATGAACATGAACAGAGTCCTGCATGTACTTACACAATTATATATCATAAAATCAGAGATTGCAGACCCTCGCTCAGACTGCCTTTATGTGGTGTATTTTGTGTGGCGTTTGTGTACTGTTGTGTTACGTAATTAATGAGACATAACTAGAACTACCACTTTATAACTGCTGGCAGTGATGACAAGGTACCAAGACGTCCCGCTTTGATCGGATACCTGACCCTGACCCATGACGTTTTTCTTATTTCATGATTCAATTTAATTTAGAATGGGATTAAAATTGAATTAAATTCAAATCAAATGGAAGACCAAGTAGGTACAGTCCTGCATTGGATTAATCAGAAGGAACCCGAACAAGAAGAAAAAAAAAGATTAAGTCATCAGGAGTAACCTGGATAGGATTTCCATTTCAGCTGATACTCCTCTACCCTCAAACCCATCCAGGCACAGCCAAGTGAGTGTTATTCAAAAAATTAAATAATTCTGGCAGCTCGACCATGTGTCCGATCAAGTTGAAATTCAAAACGTGTATTCCCCATGTCCACTAGATCATAAATGTGAAGTTTCACGTCAATTGATTCAGCAGTTCCAGAGAAAACTTTATTTAATATTTTTCTTCAATCCAATATGGCTGCAAACTATGTGATCGATCAATTATTCCTTAACACACTTGTACACCCACGTCTTGGGGAACACTTGTGTGAAGTTTCCTCTCAATTTGTCCAGCTGTTCTGGAGAAGATTCTTTTTTATTTGTTTGAGGGTAAATCCAATACGATTGCCAAACCAAGTGACCAATGACATGTGTGTGAACCTTTTCTTCCTCGTGGACAGGCGGTCATATGTGTAAACTTTCACCTCGAACTGTTGAGCCACTTCAGAGAAGAAGATTTTTGAAAGTTTAAAAAAGAAACAACAAAAAAAACAACATGGCTGCCGAATCACGTGACCGTTGACGTCATGAATTTTTTTCTGTGGACCATTTTATTCCGAGATGACCCTCAACACTTTTCATACTGATCGGATGTGGCATTCTGCAGATGCAATTATGACGTTATAACGAGGACAACGATGAAGTCATAAAAACCTCACATTCCCCATAAGGAGTACTTGCTTTGTGCCAAGTTTCAATTTTTTCCCTGGTGTGGTTTCAGAGATACAGAGGTCGAAAGTTTTTCTGTTTTTCAAATATGGCTGCCACACCATGTGACCTAAGACATCATGATTATCATTAAAACATTCGAAATGAGTAGTGAAAATGGTGAAAATTTAGTCTCAATCCGAAGAGCGGTTGCGGAGAAAAACACGAAAGTTCTGTGTGGACAAACAAACAAACAAACAAACAAACAGACAAACAAATGGACCCAAATGCAATACCCTCTCCTTTGGTGAGGGTAATTAGAATCAATGGAAATCTCGACATGCAAGCACGTGAACCCTTGTATTGTCCAATGTTGATATCGCAGACTTCTTAAAATATCCACTATTTTTTAAGTCCTATCTGGCACTCAAATCACCAAAACAAATTGACGCTTTCCGCAAAATTGGCAACGTGATCCCATCTGGGCAGGTGTTTGGATTCCATATCATAAATATATTTAACAAAACTAGTATCAATAGGCACACCCTTTAACTCTAACATCATAACAAAGAACTTAACCCACCGGACATACCCGTCCGGGGCTCCCAGGCAAGCAGTTCTCTGTAACCAGCAGTCATGAAAATGACCATATTTGTGGTCGCTGGTCCTCACATTGACCAGATTTCATGGCTGCTGTTCACATTTAAAAGGTGGTCACTTTCTGGGTGGTTAACAAAGGGAAATACATCCGTGTATCCTGTGCCTAAAATGAGAGGTGGTCACTCATGCCAGGGGTCTTTCAAGACAGGATCCACCATTTACTTCATTTATACAGGGTGGCCGTAAAGTCTGGAAACATAGATAATATTATTTCCCAAAATGGATTGGACGACGTGGCCCTGTGGAGTGGGCTGTACGGTCGCCAGATCTGAACCCCCTGGATTACTTCTTCTGGGGTATGCTGAAGGCGCAGGTTTATTCAGTGAGAATCAGACACGAATCATCTGAGGCAGCGCATCACGGATGCATGTGCAGGGATTGATGGAAATGCTGCATTAATGCGCCGCGTTCATTGCAATTTTACACAGCACATTGAACTGGGCATTTCTCATGAGGGACAACACATTGAACATGTCATGTAATGTCATTAATCCATTTATAATGAATATTCGCCTACGCTTCCAGACTTCATGGCCACCCTGTAGAGGGAGAATTTAATCTCATATTCTATATTTACATTCAATTTTTCTTGAACATCTCTGAAATATTTTCATGAATAATAAGGGTGCCTTACACTTTGGGGGATCGTCTCGTACAATAACTCATTAAAAGTGTAGTTATTTTGGATAAGGCTTAGAATGAACTGGTATGTACAAAGCGGAACAGCCCGATTATGGAAGGGGGTGGGTGGGTGAGACACTTATTCAAAAGTACACGTGTAATATGCAATGCAATGCAACCAGATAGCTGAGGACCCCATCGTGGTAATGTACTTGCACATCAAAGACCTTAAATGTAAACTCTTCTTCTTCTCCTCCTCCTCTTCGCCTTATAAGGGTTGAGGTCCAAAGACACCACACTTCTGTCTTGCCTTGACTACAATACTCCTCCAACCCCCCTCCCCCTCTGTCCTCATCCAACTCCCTCCACTCACCCCTACCTTAAGTATATCCCTTCTCACACAATCCTCTCATCTTAAACATGGTCTACATCTTTTCCTCCTTCCTTGCTCCAACCTATCCGCTCTCTTTGCCATTCTCTCAACCCCTATCCATTCCAACTGTCCAGCCCATCTCAGTGGCATTTCACAAATCTCCCCATCAAACTCATCTGCAAACCAATATCATCCCTCAGTTCATCCATCCTCCTTCCTTCTATCCATGCTCGTCGCTCGCACAATCATTCTGACCCAGTTGTTCTCACAAACCTGCAGCCTCTGTCGTTCTCTCTGTCAGTGCTATTGTCTCCAGACAGGAAAGGTAGACCAGCATTACACATGACATTGGAAGCTTCCCTTTCAATCTTGATATCTTTTTGTCTGCCATCCTCATTCATGCATTCACACCCACCTGAATCCTCTCCGCACCTCTGCTTCGGACTTACCATCCCCGGTCACTATTCCTCCCAAATACTCAAACCTATTTCCCTGCCTGATCTCCTTTCCCTCTATCTAACCTGATATTCATTTCTTTTCTCTGCAGCTGTGGTCCGACCCAGATCGTCACCTCGGTCTTCTCCATACTCATCTTCAGCCCATGCTTCCCAAATGCCTCCTTCCACTCCCCCAGTACTTCCTGCATCTCCCGCCCACTCTCCACCACAACAGCCAGATTGTCCAGATACAGCATGCTCCTAAGCTCTCCCTCCTGCTTACCTGATCCATTACCATGATAAACATGAGTGGGCTGAGAACACTTCCCTGTCACCAACCAGTATTTATGCTGAACTCCTCAGACTTCCCAAGACCAACCAAGACTCTTCCCTTCATTCTCTTGTACATCCCTTCCACCAAACTAACTTCTGCTTCTGGCACTCCCATCCATCTCAGTGTCACCATCACCATCTCTCTTGGGACACTGTCGTAGGCCTTCTCCAGGTCCACAAATTCCAATGCCATCTCACTTTGCATCTCCAACCTCTTCTCCACCAGCCGTCTCAGCATGAACATCCCATCCATTGTCCCTCTACCCTTTCTTACAGCCTGCTGCTCTTCTCCAATCTTCATCTCCACCCTCTTCCTTATCCTCCTGTCCAGAATCATCTCCAGCATGTTCATTACATGACTTAGGAGTGCAATGCCTCTGTACTTCCCCAGATCTTGAACATCGCCCTTCCCGTTCCATATCAGCACAATTAACCCTGTCCTCCACTCCTCAGGAATTGAACCCACTCTCATACATACGTTCAAACAGCCTCTTCGTCCAATTGACTCAGACTCCTTCTGCTGCAATTACCATCTCTGTACACACCCCATCAATGACTGGCACTCTTCCCCTCCTCATCCTCTTCAATGCTGTCCGCATTTCATCTTCCGTGATCTCCACCGACTCCATTTTCTCCTCCACATAACACAGTAGCTCCAGCTCACCGTTGCTTCCTTCCTGGTTCAACAGCTCTTTGAAATACCCTTCCCACACCTTAAATACTGTCCCCTTAATGACTTGATACACCAATTCCAACAAGTCATTTTTAAAGTTTGGCTTTCCTTCTGAAAATCAACACCAACACAAATGCATATAATTAAATCCAGAAAAAAATTAAATAAACGCTGAAGTAGGGAATCAAGTTTAGTGCAAGACTGAACTTGAAGATTGAATTCCAACAGCTTGGTGGCACAATTGTACAACATACTGTGGCCTTGGCCAATATGGCTGAAAGATGACGAGTGTGTTCGAGAGTTCTCCGACGGTCCCTGAAGACCTTTCGGAGCCAGCCTGTCTTTGCTCTGGTAGATCCATGTCCCTTCTGTTGGACCTGAAAATATGCATCGTCATGAAAAAAAAGACAAGGGAATGAAGCCAGCATGTCTCAAAGCAGATGGAATTCAGAAAGAACTTTTAAGACTACAAAGAAGGCCAAAATAATCTCTACTTTCTTTCAGCAAAAACTTAAAAAGGGTAAACTGCACTATTTCAAGAGTTCAGAACATCGATAATGGCAAAGCAATAAATATAAAATCCAGACATTAACTTCAGGTTAACAGTTTTATGTGGGGGGAGAGGTAGAGGGTGTGTGTTAGGAAACACTGACATGTCAGGGAAGCGAGTGTGATGCAAAATCATGTCAATACGAGTGCTCAAATTGGGCTCTTATGGAACTGTACCCGAATCAGCATAAAAATGCTGTTTTGCCAAGGCCTTCTTTGAGACAATGGATGAAATCAACAGGACGTACCTGTACATACATACATACATACATACATACGGAGCATGCGCCATGGCGTATCGCTGCGTCCACTTTCCACCGGTACTCCAGATACCGAGCCCATCCCCATCTCTGAGGGATACGACATTCCATGCACCCACCCACCCCGAAGGGACCACCTCATGTAAACCCGAGGAGACGCCATCCGGTGGATGACGCCTCAGCACCACCCCACCACACACCCCCTTTGTGTGCTTTTGTGGAGTGGTGTTTTTGTGGTGGCCAGAGTGCAAATCCTGCCACCAACCTCCTAGTAATGGTAACCCACTGCAGGACAACGTCCACAGACGCAGTTGGGCACCAGATATGGATGGCCATTGTCTCACAAGGAGCTCCTCCACCCTTTGACAGGTTTAGTTTTTAGTCCTGCTGGGTGTCCATATCCAAACACCCTCCTCACTAGGAGGACCTGGTTGAAGGAGCCGTTTAGTCACCAACACAGGTAATTTAACCGCCATGGGAAAAAACAAAGATAAGCTGACTTTCCGCGCATTCACCCTTCGTCAGAGCAAAAGAGAGACAAAGCTCCGATGAAGGGTTAACACCCAAAAAGTCAGCTTATATTTGCTTCCCATAGTGCTTTGAGTACCTCTACCATTGTCCTGCTGATTTCATCCATTGTACTACCCAGACCGCCGATGCAGATAGACACTAGCTTTCACCGAGACCAGTACTGTACTTCATTCTTATTTGAGACAACAGGTTTAACTCGATCAATGAACTTCCCAAACTAGATCTCCACAATGGCTCCTCTTCTGTTGTAGAACTAGTAATGGCTGAGTTGAAGGAAGAGAAGCAAACCCTTGCACTAAAGCCTTATCATGAGGGATGCCAATCATTGAGAACGTATTGGACTACAGATCGTCACCACGTCACCCAACATAAGTTCAGAGGAATGAGAATAAAGTTTTCCATGAAGCACCTCGCCTTGTGTACCCACAAGCCAGGGATGTGGTACTTAGCAGGTCCACACTACTTTCATCAAGACTAAAGTGCTTCATGGCGACTCTTGATCACGTGATGGCCAAATGAGAAAGTAGAATCACACTTACGAGACACATCGACATGCCAAGGATAAACACACAAGCATACTTGCAGCCAGAAACTTTAATCAAAGTTAAGCTCTTGCATTTATCAAAGGAAAAGGGTCACAATGGTACATAAGAAATATTTAGTTGGATTTTTGTATTACAATCCCTTTGGGGTGGGTGAATGATAAAAGAGGGACTGATCAGGAATAAGGGCAAAAGAAATAATCAAAACCGTTTTCATGAGGATGGTGCATTTTTTTATTTAATTGAAACTGGAACAAATTTTTGTTCTCAGGCTTAATAACACAAGGTAGATTCCGAGAGCAACCGAGGATAAATCAAGCAGTGGTAATGACCTCCGCAACTGAAGGTGGACAGAGGTTATGTTTTCACCACTGTCTGTCTGTCTGTTAGCAGGATATCTCAAAACGTTGTGAACGGATGCAGATGAAATTTGGTGACAGTGAGGGTGTGTGTGAGATAAGGGAGAATTGATTGGATTTTGGGGACGATCAAGATCCAGATCCGAGAATTATAAAACTGGTTCGTCACCATTGAGAGATGAGGCAAAAACAATATATACATATATAATATAAACAGGACATCTCAAAAAGTTGTGGACGAGTTATGACAAAACAAGGTGGGCGAGTTGGTTAGGTGACAAAAACAAGCCGATTCGAATTTGGTTATGGTTCGAATCCAGATCCGGTCTATCAATGGGATACAAAACGTAAACTGTTCACCCCGGCGGAGATACGCGCTCCACCGAGTGCCCGTTCTAGTTTGATACGAGTTGATAATAAATGATGCCTCGTCTGCAAATGCAAAGGTTAATTTTTAAAAAGGGGAAAAAATGAGTTCCAGAAGAGAAGCTCACAGAAAGCAAGTGAAACCAAAATGCATTCCACATTTTTTTTTCAATTAAATAATAGCCCTCATCAATGATTCCTCAATATTTTAATCGATTCATAAAATAAACATTACGCATTGCCTTCTCTTCAAACCTTTGCAATCAAGTTCATCGCTTCCGTCTTCACAAGATGGCCGTCCATCACAGTACAAGTTCAGAGGAATGCACTTGATGTTACCACCCCAACAGGCGAACTGGCCCTCTGGGCAAGAGGCTTCTAAAGCACAAAGGCACAAACGCAAGGAAGACAAACAAATCGGAGGGTTGTAACTTCTGCAAGAATCAAAGGAAAGCCAAGTACATTGCAATATTAAAATAAAAATATATTAATCGTTGAGACGACAGCTGCGTGCAAATGATGAATCACAAAACAACCTTTTGAAAATATATTATAATGGACGATGCAACCCCATCTCCGATGCCTGCACTCGCCACCCCATCTCCGATGCCTGCACTCGCCACCCCATCTCCGATGCCTGCACTCGCCACCCCATCTCCGATGCCTGCACTCACGACACCATCGCCACTACCTGCATAAATGGACATAAACTCATGCATGATCCAACATGTGAGAATGTCGTAAGTGCAGGCATCGGAGATGGGGTGGCGAGTGCAGGCAGTGGCGATGGGGTAGCACCTTCCATTCATGTCCCATGAAAGGGACATGAACCAACATGCATGAACAGACATGACAGACCAATTGCTTAACCCCACTTTTTGCTTCACATGCACGGAGTGGAAACAACAAACAATAAGCACTTGTTGCGTTTTGCAGTAAAGAGCTCCTAAACTTCCACGTGAACTCTACAATATCTCGCGAGATCTTTCTGACGTATCAAGCACATACATTTAAGACTAACAGCGAGCAGTAGTGGCTCTTATAATTCTAACTTACAATTAAGCAGTGGATGGTTGACTTGATAGTGCAGTGAGCAATAGAAGCAGTTGCAATAAATTTACAAGGATGGCAATTATGAAGAAGAGGACAAAGTAAGAGCAGAACTTGATATTACAAGTTCGGTGAAACACAGTGATGCTAAGAACCTGTGCTTTGTTTAGCACCTGTGAAAGAATACCCCTCAATTTTAACGCAAAACAATTCAAAATGTTCTTGAAGACATTTTCACAAAGTTTCCAAAAAATTCCACTTTTATAAAAAAATATTTCATTAATAACATGAACAAAATGGCAAGCAATTTTCAGGTGCATGATTGATGTATAATGCATTCCTATACCTATACCTATAAGGCATTCCTATACAAAAGATAGGTCTTACTCACCAGCAGAACCACTTGCAGCAGCACGGCCTGGAAGCAAAAAAATAAAAAGACAATGCGTTAAACATTCAAATTTTTATGCGAAGAA
The DNA here is from genome assembly GCF_056783735.1 of Eptatretus burgeri. Lineage (NCBI taxonomy): Eukaryota > Metazoa > Chordata > Myxini > Myxiniformes > Myxinidae > Eptatretus > Eptatretus burgeri. The sequence goes on along the minus strand of NC_140976.1, from coordinate 32,839,923 downwards.
CATGCCAGCTCCAAAGATATCCGTGAATGCATGATGGTCGATTATGGTTATGGTCCAGCCTCAAAATCTACAGGAGCCAAATGGGTGGCCAGCTATAAATGTGGGAGTCCCACAAATATGAACACAGGTAAGGAAAAGCTAGCTGTTGTGACCAACTCACAAATTGTTACCAAGATCAAAGCCACCTTATGGTCACCAAAATATCTACAGAATTTGAATTTTCAAACGTCAATATTTTCACACTCAGGTCTCAGCAATCGGTGTCTCCTGAAATCTCAGTGCTCACGATCGACAATTCGGCCTGGTATCATGTCACGAGCGTCTTGAACTGGTGAATGCAGATTCAGCAGACCCACTGCTCACATGGTAACTGTTGACAAAATGTGGCCTCTTCCTGGGCTCCTAAACCCTAAATGGATTCCAGCGCAAGCGATCAGCAACACCAAATACATTTCTCACCCACAAGATCATTGCCAAAATTTTCTAGGATGCAGAGATTGCTGCTGCTTCACCATAAGCCTCACAAAACAAAATGCCTTCAAGAGTCCAGACACATATGTTGCAGTTATTGCCATTCCCTTAAACTAGAACCCGACTGGAAATCTGCATTTCCGAGCCTGCATCATGTCATATCTGCTCTCAGACCCAAAATATGTCCAGCTCGGATTGGCTTCCATGTCTTCACGGTCTGAGTCCACAAGTTCTTTCCATGGCAAAGGCAAGAAGAAAGCTTTCACAGTCGATGCTTTTGTGGAGTTATGAACCAATTTAGAATTACAACAATAGACAGCTTCATGACTCGTACAATTACTTTGTCATTTGTAAGGGCAGACATCAAAAATGTCAACGACGCATGATGCAACGTTTCCTCTTCATCATCGGAGCACGGCACACTCCCTATAAAGGACACCCTCTCTCAACATTGGAATTGTGAGTCATCAGGCTGCGAATCACAGGAGATCCATAAAGCAATTGATTAATGTGCACCGTCTTCAAGCGGCCACCGATGGGAGGTGAAAGATGATGAACTAATTACTGCTTGCGGGCGACTTGAATGCAGCTGCAGGGATGCTTTTGCACCAAGTATAGTGTTGCCTGCATGACTGGGCAATGTCAAGCATGGACACTTTATATATTCATACTCAGTTGGCTTGTATCAAGCTCATGCAAACTTATGGAATGTATCAATGCCATAGCAACTGTGGTTCAGAATTGTCACAAGAGAATTGTGACGATTTTGATGAAGATGCTCAACATGCCATTGATGTTTAATATTGTAGCAATGCACTCTTCATGCGCACAATTGGTGGAGTAAACGTTTCACACAAACAGAACCACCATTGAACATGTGATGATAGTGGAATGAGAACTCCGTATGACACATCTCAGGTTTGCACATGACACCGCGGCACGTGGATTTGTATACAGTGTGGGAGCTGCTGCCTACGCAGCAACAACACTCTGATGGCAAGCAGCGTCACCCAGCATCAAGGAATATCCGAGTGGAACAGGACACTTGCTACCCACAATTTAGGCAGAGATTTGAAATTTGTTCAGGGTCTCGGCGATAATTAACCGACTTTGTGAAAGACACCGGAGGATCTTCAACGTCCAGCAATTCATGCTACAAATATTTTTAGCCCCGCGATTAAAACGAGAATGGCACTTGGTAGAGCACACACCTCCGCCACGCAATGCCTGATCCACAAGAACATAGCGGGCCCAATACATTTTTGAGATATCATGCTATATATCGTTCTGACCCGATCTCTCAATAGTGAAGAATCACTTTAAAAATTAAATAATTATCGTTTTCAGATCTTCACCAAAATCAAATCAATTCGTCCTTGCAACACACCCGACATGTCCACCAAGTTTCGTCGGAATCCCAACACAACTTTTTGAAATATCATGGCATATGTTGTTTTAAGCCCGATCTCTCAATGGTGAAGAATCATTTTTTTTAATTATCGGATCCGGATTCGGATCTTCACCAAAATTGAATGAATTCTTCCTTGCCACACACCCAATGTGTCGACCAAGTTTCGTCATAATCTGTCCACAACTTTTTGATATCATACTATATATCATTTTTGGCTCGATCTCTGGATGGTGAAGAATCACTTAAATTCTAGTAGCCGGATCCGGATCTTCACCAAAATCTAATCAATTCGGCCTCGTCACACACCCAACCTGTTCACCCAAGTTCCATGGGATCCGTCCACAACTTTTTGAGATATCCTCTACACAAACAAACAAACAGACAGAAAGGAGTAAAAACAAAACCTCCTTCACCTTCACTGGTGGAGGTAACTTGAAGGGCACTCGGTAGAGCGCATACCTCCACCCACGTAATGCCTGATCCAAGAGAGCATATAGGGCCCAATACATTTTTGAAATACCATGCTATCCAGTACTATATCGTTTTTGGCCCTATCTCTCAATGGTCAAGAATCACTTTGAAAATTAAATAATTCTCGTATCCAGATCCAGATTTGGATCTTCACCAAAATCGAATCAATTCATCTTTGCCACACACACAACCTATCCAACAACTTTCATCCGAATCCCTCCACAACTTTTTGAGATATCCTGCAAACAAACAAATGAAATTGCTCGTTGAGCAAGGAATTGCCGGAATAACTTTCTCATGTCTCCATGATCCCTGAAAAAACAAAAACATGGAAATCAATTTGGTTCTTACTAGTCGATAGTGCTACTGTTTAATGAGTTATAGCACTTAGTTTGGTCATGATCATAACTTGGAAGTCAATCGCACTTGAAATGGCGTTTTTAATCGCAATTTTAAAGTTTTGACCCGACCCCCCCCCCCCCCCGGTGACATTCGACCCCCAACAGCGAAGAAGGGTGTTGGTGTGACACCCCAATGAGACATATGGTTGGATGCAGAATTGGAAGATGCACATTTTGGATTTGGTTTGAAGTCAATACGACCATTTTAGCGGACGTTATTGCGAAAATAAGAATTTCGGTGACCTTGACCTTTGACCTAAATTCATCAAAAACGACAAGTGTCTAAGTTGGACCATGGCCGATGTCTGTACCCACTTTGGTCATGATCGCTGAAACGGTGGGGCTGCTACAGGGTAAACAAACGACAAGTGTCTAAGTTGGACCATGGCCGATGTCTGTACCCACTTTGGTCATGATCGCTGAAACGGTGGGGCTGCTACAGGGTAAACAAACACACAAACAGACAGACAGAAACACAGAATGACACACACAACCAAACAACATAATTGCCGAAATCCGAAGGATTCCAGAAATTAACAAACAGACAGAAAGGGGTGAAAACTTAACCTCCTCCACCTTAGGTGGCGGAGGTAATTTTCAAGGTGCAATGGATTGCCCAGGGAGAGTTGATCTTGCGAGTCTCCTGACGTCACATGCGGTATATCTGTAATCTAGTCTCCCCATCAACATAGCTTCAAGGCCTGGGAGGTGACAACCTGAAACGCAGTATCCCGATCCACACCAAGAGTGGACCAATAAAATGCCCCTCACAGGCCACCCAAGGACGTTCCTGCACCATAAAAATCGGAATCGGACCATCGAAGCTCGTTTGGCCCCTGTTCTCCGATAATGGGTCCACGTACTGTTGTACAAGGGAGAATAATTTTGGTACCCGGGGTTGTTAAAGTCGCGTTTTTGTTGTTGACTTGTGGTTAATGCAAGCCAATGCATCAGCACCAAGGTTTTGGATCCTACACATCCCCTAACCTAGTTTGAAATAACACGAAGGTACAAAACTTTATTTCGATTTTTTTTTTTTTTTTGGCTGAGTGGTTAGCCTTTGAATTTGCACTTTTTATGTCGTTTCCTTTGAATAGATCAGATTCATAATTTATTCATTCCTAATACAACCTGCGGCTGCTGGTTGCATCATTTCTGGGATCACGGCTGTGTCACTGATGCAGTGCCCCTGTCACCAGTAAGCTGGTACTCATTTTTCCAACCTCAGAAGGATGACAGGCTGAGTCGACCCACCTGGTGTTAATTCAATGGTTAAAAACAAAACAGAGGCTTGAACTGAAGACCACAAGATCTAAAGCCACCAGCTACCTGAACCGTTAAACCAACACCAGGTTTAGATTTACAACATACCGGTATGATCCCTTCCGGGGAACTTCTCAGCCCATCAAAGCCTACTTTGTTTGGTATGACTCGGACAGGATTTGAACCACCGACCTCCCAGACTCAGAGAGGACGCTCGAGCACCGAGGCTGGTAGAGATCGACCGACGACAAGACCGGAAGTTATTGAACTTTGAGCATGGCTCACTTTTCGGCCTTCTTCCGTGCTTCGTAAACACAAACACAACATACTGCGGGGCTTCATGCGGAGAATAGGTCACCAAGCTGTGGTGAAATAGGCCGCACCACGGTTTCCATTAACCGAGCTCCTCTAACAACGAGGAGTCCATTGCACAAGGGAAATGTGAGTGCGACCCGCTCTGGTGCCAAACGTACCCACAGAGCAGGCGACGAGAGTGAGGCCCAGCACAACGAGCGTGTGCGACGGCATCAGGACCTTCGCTGGACGACCAGCACTCGGGAAGCATAGCCGTCCGTCGGCACGGGAGAGCTGCCTCGTCTGTCTCGACCGATCCCCGACTGTCTAACGAACTGACCGACTTTCTGCACCCGACAACCGTCTATTCCGATGGCAACACCGACGGCCTTTCAGACCGCCAGGAGCCTGCTCGTACACTGGGCCTCAACGTTGCTATGGGAAGACTAGATCTGCGAGCGTCCAGCAGAGGGAGTTCGCTCGTCTCCCTCTTCGCGGCTACTTCGGCCTTAACGGGTCCCTCTTGGGTGTCAGTGAATTCGTAATGTGCCCCGACCTCGGTGGTGATGATCAGGGACCGTTCATTACTCCATCCCCGACGTACCTCACAGGCCGTGTAGTACCGGTTTATTGATGTAGAGGTTACCTGAGTGTATAATACACCGTACGGCATGCACTATGTCTAGTACACCGTACGGTTCGTTACTAATCTCAGGCATGGCCTGACATCGTGCCACCGATGGGAAAAAAAAAGTCTTCATAAACAACCGCAAGAGTTAATTTTCATCCAGCCACCATGTTGGAGGAAAAACACACCATCTACCAATTACGTACCACCAAGGCCTTTCATTACACCACCACCACAGCCTATTTTCTTCATGATTAAAGAAAAATGAATGAGGTTCATGGGAGTACCTTCGATTACTACCTGCAGAAGAGATTGGAAATCATCACCTTTATTCGAGGAGCCAATGAGCACGACCTTTATAGCAGCAGCAATTACTCCCCCCTCCTTGTGGGCCAGATAATGTTTTCGTCCAAAGTCATTCACAAGCCGGCTGGCCAGGCATGACGTTCGACCAACGGTGATTTTTGGTGAGAATTTGTAACTTGTTCATGGTGCCGGAGACGAGTCGAAGGAGACGGTGGGATCTTTAACCTTCACCAACAAAATGATGGCAGATGGGGCACCCAGCTTAACATCCCTCAGGAGGGATGTTATGATGCTCAACATCCCGACGCACTTCATGATCCAACACTCTGCTGGCAGCGTCCCGATCCAGTAGTTTCCGTCGAGTCAGGAATCACTCAGCTGACATTTCAAGATCACAAACAAAAGGCAGATCACGTTTCCTCCCAAGGCCGATGTTTTGCTACTCTTTATACCATATGCAAACAGAATGCTTTGGGGTGGTTACGTCTTCCCTTTGTGACACAATTGTTCATGTTTTGCTTTATATGGAGGACAAAGAGGACCACACCAGGTCCAGGTATACACACCTCCATTCAGGAACACAAAGGACAACAACACAAACAGTTTCCATCACTGTAGAATCAATTTGTCATACTGGGGAGTGGGCAGGCATTTGTACATTCACCAATGAAGGGGAAAAAAATAAAAACCAAATGTGATGGAAGCATTCTACGACAGTCCATGCAATGCAGTCCAGTCCACCAACACTACCCAGTTGATAATCACAAGTTCTTCCTCAATGTGAGTGTTGAAGGTCATTCCATCAGTATTAATAACGACTACGTGCGTGCAAACAGAGGACCATATAAATACACTTTGTCCAATGGTGCAGAGAGAGAGATAGCGAGAGAGATATAGCGAGAGAGAGAGAGAGAGAGAGATAGCGAGAGAGAGAGAGAGATAGCGAGAGAGAGATAGCGAGAGCGAGAGAGATAGCGAGAGAGAGATATAGCGAGAGCGAGATATAGCGAGAGCAAGAGCGAGAGAGAGAGAGCGAGAGAGAGAGAGCGAGAGAGAGAGAGCGAGACAGACCCTGAGTCACAAAAATGACAAAATAACCATCATCATCAAAATGGCTGTTGATCAATGTACTTTGCCATTTTATCAAACCTCTGTTGAACTCCATTCCACACCTTCTTTGCTTCTTACAATTCCACCGATCGTTAAACGATCACCAAATCCAACATCAGCTGAGCGAGTGAGTTCACAACAAACAAGACTTCGTCCAAACATCTTATGAAGTTTATAATGCAATTGGTGCCAAATTTACAGTGGTGGGGAGAGGGAGGGGGTGAAAAGATTCCGAGCAATCAAATCCTTCAAGCATCTGCACCGAGTCGTGCCAACTGGGCGAGGAACTGTTCAGAGGTGACAAGGTCACTACAACCGTACACAACGCGGCGTCCGGGTTTACTTCGACCGTACTCCACCACGTTCTGATACTCCGTGTAAGTACCACCACCCACCACCACGACCACAGCCTCCTGGAATGGAGTTTTTGCCCTCGAGATGTTCGGTTCGTTTCCATGGATCAGCTTTGGGTCAAAATACCGGAATTTCTCGGTCTCCGGTCCACCCTTCATCTCCATCAGATTATCGAGCAGGTAGGTAATTGGAAGTTTGTGCTTTTTGAGCACCAAGTTCTTCACACCTTCCATGACAAACTGGGATCCGGTATTCACAAGACGTGAAAACATACCGATCGTGCTGGTCCCCCCTCCACCGCAGGTGCTCGGCGCCGCAGCCTTCTGGGACAAAGACTTCCATCTCCTAATATAGCGGAAGGGTGCGGGATCACAGCCAGCGAGACGCAACGACTGCTCCAGCTGCTCCAGCTCCGCCTCGGGTATATACAAGTTGGACAAGTAGTAGATGATGAACAATCGCATCTTGTCTTCAGCTTTTCCCGCCTCGGGATCTTCGACTATGTCAGAAATCGGTTTTTCCAAACCGGCTTTTGCCATGATCTTCTCCTCGCATTCAAAGTAGAGGTCCAGTTTGCGTGCTTTGATCCGTTCCAGAAGAGCAGTCGCGAGGTTAGTGTGGATGTCGATGAGCCGTTTCTTCTCCAGGAGATCGGGAAGAGAACTCACTGCAGATGTGAGGCGGGCACTGTTGTCACTGATAAGACCCATGGTCGTGTCGTCCTCACCGTCAAAGCCCAAACTCCCCTTGAGTCGTTTCACGTCCTCTTCTTGGGCACGGTACGAGTCCAGTTCTTGTTGAATCGCATCAGCCACCTCAGGGAAAAGGCTGAACTTGTGTTGTTGCCAGAAGCGGTCGTTCTGACCGAGGTCGTAAGTGGTGCGGGAGCGAGCTCGAGCACGCGCCGAGGGCACCTCCGCTCGGCCGGGTCCGCCGTCGGGCAGAGTCACCCTGTTCAGCTGAAGATCCATGGTGTCGTGCACCAACGCTTGGTACGTCCAGCTGTGGTGCAGCGGATTGGCCAAGTCGACGGCTCGATCGGCCAAAAACAGCAACGGTCTCTGGAAGCTCAGCTGCGCCGCAGACAGTCCGTCGGACGGCGACGACGTCGACGTGAACAAGCTGCTGCGGGCATCTCGCAGGTTCTCTCGGAGACGTTTGTCCAGCTTCTCGGCCACCATCTCGGCGGCGTTACCACGTGGGCAGCGAATGATGGGCACCGCGCCGAGGGTCACAAAGAAGCAAAACAGACCGTCGGCCATTGTATCCGTGGCAACGGCGATGTCCGAATCGCGGGCGTCTGCGCGGTTCAGCTCGTGGAAGGAAGCGGCGTGCCGGGCGCGGAGCACGAAGAGGTCATCCTCGAGACAAACGAAGTCGAGGTGCTGGTCGAACACCTTGCTCACGCGGTTCACGGCACCTGCCTGCAGAGCCGCGCCGGCCATCTCTTCCAACTGGCCACGGGGCACGGCCGAGAGAAAGTTGAAGTGGTACGAGTCGTACAGGTGTCCCCTGAGATCCTGGCAGATACGTTCGACGTTCTCCGAACTTGGAGCGACGAGATACACGGCGGGCACGTCGGGGATGGCGTCCCGCTCCGAATGAAGCAACAAATGAAGGGTCACACCGAGCTCTCGGAGCTCCCTCACGTTCAACAAGGGCGAAATAACATCTTGGCCCGCGCGATCGTACACCAGGACCTTCCAAACGGGCTCCGACGACGCGCTCTTGCCCACGGGGACGTTCATGTTGAGGAAACGCCGCACGGCCGCCGCCTGCTTCTCCCGAACAGCCGCCATCGTCGCGTGGCAGAGCGATCGGTCGATTGCCGAGTGCATCGATTTTAGCGTGTGGGGGGAAAAAAAAAAAAAAAAAAAAAGAGAAAACCCGTCTCTGATGTCGTCATCTAATTTATTATCGTTATTATTACTACAACCGGTTGAGTTTTCCACCGACTGTGATTCTACGTACTTGGTGCGTTTAAAGTGAAAAAAATCTACTGAGCTGAAAAAACCAACCCGAACGTCGTGCCCATTCGATAATACACCGCCTCAAATACTCTCGTTATTTCCGCACCACGACGCTGCAAGTGCAGGAGCCAAATAGCCGGAAATAAGATAAATAAATAATGAGTGTAGGAAATTTTAAGGCAGGTTGTCTGTAAGTAGCATGTTCACGCGTAACCAAACAAAAGTCAACCAACTACGAACAAACTTGGTTATTTGGCTCGAAGTGAAAGGTCAAGGATGAGAATCCAGCCCTGTTAGTTTCCTGTCTCTGTTAATTATCTCACACTTTCCTCAACAGGTCGCGAGGAATTGGATGACGAATAATAGTCCATTGTCACTGAGATGGGAAGAAACGGTGTGTGTGTGTGTGTGTGTGTGTGTGTGTGTGTGTGTGTGTGTGTGTGTGTGTGTGTGTGTGTGTGTGTGTATACACACCGCGTGTAAGTGCGTGCACGTGAAAGTTTGTGTTGTTGACTGCTACCTGCTCACGTGGTTGGGTTTCAGATGCAATGGAGGGACCGACCAGGTCTTAAAGTATCCACCTCTATTTGTGTCTGTGTGTATGTAACATTTCTGTATTTCACATGTGCAACATGTCACGTATGATATGTGTATATAACATGTGCAGCATGTCACATCTATGTGTATATAACGTGTGCAACATGTCACGTATTATATGTGTATTGCACATGTGCAACATGTCACATATATGTGTATAACGTGTGCAACATGTCACATATATGTGTATATAACATGTGAAACCTGTCACATATGATATGTGTATTTCACATTTGCAACATGTCACGTATGATATGTGTATAGAACATGTGCAACATGTCATGTATAATATGTGTAAATAACATGTGCAGCATGTTGCATATAATATGAATGTGTAACATGCAATATGTCACGTATAATATGTGTGCATAACATGTGCAATATGTCGCATATAATGTGTATATAACATACATGTGAAACATATCACGTATGTGTGCATGTAACGTGCAACACGTCACATTTAATATGTGTATATAACATACATGTGTAACATGTCATGTATAATATGCATGTATATAACTTGTGCAATGTCACATATAATGTGTGTATATAACATGCAATATATTATGTATAATTGTATACAACATGTGCAACGTCATGCATAATGTGTATATAACATGTGCAACATGTCATTTATGTGTGTATATAACATGAGCAACATATCATGTTTAATATGTGTGTATACCATGTGCAATATGTCGCGTACAATGGGTATATAAATAACATACATGTGCAACATGTCATGTGTGTATATAACATGAGCAACATATCATGTTTAATATGTGTATATAACATACATGTACAAGATGTCACATATATTGTGTTGCAAAAACATGTGCCATATGTCACGTATAATTGTATATAACATGTGCACATGTCACGTATAATATGTGTGTATATAACATGTGCAACATGTCACGTATAATATGTGTGTATATAACATGTGCCATATGTCACGTATAATTGTATATAATATGTGCAACATGTCACGTATAATGTGTGTATAGCATGTGCAATATGTCACGTACAATGTGTATATAAATAACATACATGTGCAACATGTCATTTATGTGTGTATATAACATGAGCAACATATCATGTTTAATATGTGTATATAACATACATGTGCAAGATGTCACATATAATATGTGTTTATATAACATGTGCCATATGTCACGTATAATTGTATATAACATGTGCAACATGTCACGTATAATGTGTGTATATAACATGTGCCATATGTCACGTATAATTGTATATAACATGTGCAACATGTCACGTATAATATGTGTGCGTGCAATATGTCACGTATAATGTGTATATAACATGTGCAATATGTCATGTATAATATGTGTATACATATGTTAATGGGTATGGGAAAAAAAGTCTGAAAAAGCAGACGACAGACGGTGGGACGGCAAACTTATAGTCCCCTCCAGTAAAACTGGTAGGGGACCATTAACATGGTGGACCACGGGAAGGTTGTCATCTCCCACTCCGACAGGTTTGGTGCATGACAAGGACGAACTGATTAAACTTTAATGAAGATCTGGATCCGGATACTGGAATTAAGCATGATTCTTCACCATCGGGAGGGTACCTTTGAGCCTTTGCATTACTTTTTACAATATTAAGACCAATATGGCTTTGTCTGATCCAATAACAGTTTGAACTAGAGGGGGAGCACTCGGGAGAGTGCAAAACCTCCGCCGCAAATACTGCTGGGTCACTCAAGTGAACCTTATATCTTATTCATTAAATATGATGTCAACAGTGCTGAGAGTTATAGTTCTTTTCTCCAACATTTTTTTTTTGGGGGGGGGGTTGGAAATCACTTAAAACATGTAAAAATGCAAAAAAAAAAATCGAAAGTTTGTTGAAAAAAAAAGTTGCAAAAAGTTTTTTTTCTCCAACAATTTTTTTTGGGGGGGTTGGAAATCACTTAAAACATGTAGAAATGAAAAAAAAATTTTCTCTAACTATTTTTTTTGGGGGGGGGAGCAAGTCCAAAATATTATGGCATGATCTTTGGACCATACCTAACCCCCCCCCCCCACCAAGTTTCGTCGAAATCCATCGAGGAGTTTTTCCGTAATACTGTTCACAAACAAACAAACAAACAAACAAACAAAAAGTGGTGAAAACAGTAACCTCCATCCA
>NC_140976.1:32818487-32823487 GCF_056783735.1 Eptatretus burgeri | reverse complement strand
GGCAGCGGCCGCGGTGTATGACACCTCCCCTACCCCTCTCCACCAAAACCCTTCCCCAACCCCTGCCGAAACGGCTCACCCAAGCGCACCCGACATGGCCCAGCTATTCACCATGCTGGCAAAAATGAATGCGGAACTGATCGAAAAGATGGATACAAACGCAAATGAATTTATAAACGAAATAAAAAGCATGAACGAAAAGATCGATGCGAATACACAGCAAATGAAGGAAGAAACGAAAAAGCTGCGGGGTGAGACGCAGAACATGGGCCGATGCCTGCAGGCGGGCATGAAGGCCGTTAGCAGGGAACTCAAAATGGCGACTCCACGTGTCGGAGCGAACGAGCTGGAAGGGGGTGCAACGGCTGACAGGCCCGCGGTGGAGGCGGGTAAAAAAATAATTCGGGGGGCGTGTTGGGCGAGGGTCGTGACAGAAGAAGCGACGGTGACCGAAAGGGAAAAATTAAATGGGGAGACCAAAACGTGCGAGACGAGACACGAGGTGACGACAACGGAAATAATAGTTGAGACAAGGGAGGTAAAGGGTGAAGAGGTGACTGAGTGGGCAGAGACACGGGAGATGGGAACGATAGAGGGAAGACTGCACGATGAAGACGGGGTAAGTGACGCACACACACACACGGAGGTAGTGGAGGATAATGGGGGTGAGCTCGCGGACCGTGCAGGGACCCGGTGCGAGCAGCGGGATAGCCTCCTCCAGGAACGAGGGGAGGGAGTATTCCCCCTTGAGGCGAGTCACGACCAGGTGGGTTCGGTCGTGCTTTGCGAGGTTGAGAGGAGGAGTGCTGCGAACAGGTGCACGGAGAGCTTGGGGGGTATAGAGGCCCCGGAGACCCTTGTGGGGACACAAATCCCCAGTGTGGTTGTCCCTGTGTGTGTCGTGCAAGGCGTGAGTGCGTCCCCGTGTGTGGAAGCGACCCCGTGTGTGAGTGGTGTGGTGGCGATGGTGCCAGGGTACGTGCTTCCCAGCACGCCGTGTGTGGATGAGGCACCGTGTGTGAGTGTCGCCGTGTGTGTGGATGAGGCACCGCGGGTGAGTTCCCCCGCGGGTGTGAGTGAGGAACGGTGTGTGGATGAAGCACCGCGGTTGAGTGCCCCCGCGCGTGTAAGTGAGGCACGGTGTATGAGTGAGGCACGAGTGAGTGGAAGGCCGCGAGTGAATGGAGCACCATGCGTGAGTGAACGGCCGAGTGCAAGGGAGACCGTGTGTGTGAGAGAGCGGTATGTGAGGGAGATGTCGGTTGGCATGCGGGAGCACGCAGCCGCGTCTCCCGGTGTGAATGTAATGGAATGGAGTGTGAGCGTCGTAACACGCAGGTGTGCGTGGGTTGAATGGCGACGACGGCGACATGTGAGGAAAGAAAGCCGAGTAGCGGCTGTAGTTGTTTCGGGGATCGTGCCGGGTTCACCCAGCAGTGAGCACGAGGTCCGTGCTGTGCAACGCACGAGGCCCCCACGTGCTCGCTTGCGAGAGTGAAGTCCCGGTCCGGAAACGCCAGCGGTGGATTTGCCGATCCCGCGGACGGACAAAGTTTAGGCAGGATTACGGATTTGGACCGGACGGGTTCTCCACGCGATCGTGTGTGTTAAGCTCCAACGGGCAAAGCACATGTGTTCGCGTGGGGAACCCCTCGAGACGTGGGGCTTGTGTTTTTTTTTTATGCGCACGGTGACGTCATGGCTGCACGTGGGATTGGAATCCGGCAGGAGGGGAATCCCTGCCGGATGGTACCGTCCAAGGAGGGACGAGGTACACGTGCAGCTGCATGACGTCACGGGCAGGTGTAAAGTGCGCGAGCTGTGAGTTGCCGCGCTGGTGATGCGCATTAAAAAAGAAAAAAGAAAACAGTAAGCCTCACTTTCGGGTGCACAGGATTCCTGGGCAAGGGGTGGAAGACCCCCTTGACCTGGGCACAGGATGGAAACTAGTTAGGGGGAAGGGTTAGCTTAGCTAGACCGACTTCATGGGGCAGGGGTAAGTCCTCATGGAGTCCGTGGAATGGATAAGGTAGAGGGATTTAGTGAGCTTTAGGTTGGGAAATAAAATGATTTATTTGGAGACAGTGACAGACAGTGAATGTGTAGTGGGGACGTAGCTTAGCTACGTAGTGTTAAAAGGAACGTGCTGTAGTTTAAGGGACGACGTGGGAGCACGAGTTAGTTAGGGGATGTAGTTAGAAGGATGGCAGAGTTCAGCGGGGTGTGTGTTGAAGAGTGAGGTGAGTACATGTTGAGTGAGTGAGGCCAGCGGGTCTGTGTGAGTGGAGCGAATGGGGACTGCATGGTGCGATGAGTGATTGGGGGGAGGAGTGACTCCCGCCCAAGGGACCCCCGGGGTCAGTGTAGAGTGAGTTAGGGGGTTAGTTAAATTGAAAAATGGAGGTCGTTTTGTTGTTGGTGTGAATGTAGGCTCGAAACCCGTTTGGAGGGGTGCAGGAGCCCTGTTGACGGGCTGGGAGCGTGGCTGCGAAAAGTGAGTATCGCTGAGTGGGTACCCCGGGCACCAGGCTAGTCGGCCGTGGTAGGCCAAGGGCCCATGGGGGGCCGGGATAGCGTAGTGGGCACGGGTGCGCCTGCTGGGTGCGGGGGCCCGGGGCACCATTAGCCGCGTGGGCAGTGTTGTGGGCACGGGTGACCCTCGGAAAGGGGCCTGGGAAGCCAGCCTGCCACGTGTGCATTTCAGGGGAGGTGCCATGGGGGGCACTCCCCGGTGTTAGGGAGCTGGTAGGCTCGGAGGCAGTGTAGTGCCCGGGGGTGCCATCGTCGGAGAATCGGCAGAGGGTCGTGCCTGCCAAAAGGAGCCACGTGTCCCAGCCATGAGACCGTGTGAGGGCACGGGAAGAAAATTTGGGGGGCGAGGCCCGAAATTGTGAGGACACCAACACAGGCGACGGGAATCTGGGTTGATAGAATCAATAGTTTAAGCGAGAGGCGCTTGTTGAAAGCCCCGGGGTAGTTTAACAGTTAAATGGTTGGGGTAGATAGGAAGTGTACCCCTCCGCACCATCCATCCCCTCACTCTCGTTGTGGGCCGCTGGACCCACTTTGGTTATAGATCGCTGAAGTCTGGGGAGGCCATCCTGAGGCTTGAATTGGGCCTCGACAAAGGACGCTAGCTCTCCCTTATTCCCCTCCGGGAAGGGAACGTAGGGGTTGGGAGTAGGCTAGGTGACAGGATAGGTTAGCCGAACAAGGACAGTACAGGGGGTTAGGGGACGATTTATAGTGGGGAAGTAAAAATAAAAACAACAAAAAAAAAAGTTGGGGCTAAATTGGGTTTGACAAATTAAGGGAGTGGGTATAGACAATGACAGGCAAAGGCGATAGGTGGGAGGGAGACAGGTAGGTAGGTCCGAGCCCGCCTTCCGAGTGGCCAGCACCACCGCACTCCCTCCACCAACCTCCACTGAACGGCAAAGACTGGCCAGCTTCATCTGCTGGCTGCGTTGCTGCAAGGCAAAGGCCGGCCCACTTCATCGGCAGCCGTTGTTTTGCTGCAACGCCTGTGCCGGCCCACTTCATCTGCCGGCTGGCTGTTTTTCTTCAAGGCTTGTGCCGGCCAGTTCATCTGCCGGCTGTGTTTGCCTGCAGCGGCCTTCTTCTGCGGGCTGTGTTTGCCTGCTGCCTTTGCCATGCCATGCCCACTGCCCCTGTTCACCAGCCCCCGTTCAATTTTTGCTTTGCCCCCCCCCTGTTCATTGCCATGTGCGCCAGGATCAAGGCAACAGTTTGCAAGCTGCAAGCACTGCCCTGTTGGCAGCTACAACACGGGCCTGCAGTGGCGGCCCGTGCACCGTGTTTGCGTCCATCCATTCATCCATCCATTCGTTGTGTTCATTGCGTGTGCCACTTGAGCTGGCACGGAGACTGCATTTGTGCAGCCCGTGCACCGTGTTTGCGTTCAGTTCAAACCATTCATCCATCCATTCGTTGTGTTCATTGCGTGTGCCACTTGAGCTGGCACGGAGACTGCGTTTGTGCAGCCCATGCACCATTGTGGTTCACTGCGTTCAGTTCAAAAGGGAAGGCCTTGGACTGCGTGTGAGCAGCCGGCCACGTTCCCTGTCACCTGCATTGTCTGAGTCAGAGACTGCATGCGAGCAGCCTGGTTCCCTGCTAACTGCTTTCTTTTTGCAGAGTTCAGTGATCCTGGGTCATGGTTTAGTGTAAAATTTGTAAGTTAAGGTTAAGATGTACTGTACATATGATTGCGCCCCCGGCATGTTTGTCTTAGCGCCGGCAATTTTATTTAAGTCGTCCGTGTGAGTGAGTTTGTTTAGGTAGTTACTCAGCCCTCAGGTTATTTATTTTGGGGACACGAATACCATGAATGTCGCACTCAGGGATCCGTAGGTAAAATGTACTAGGGGAAAACTACACATGATGGCACACGGAAATTTGACGACTCGGGACGAGTCTGTAAAAAGGGGAGGGGGTAGTGTTGTGGTTGACGAAATTCACAAACCACCATTCAGGTCCCTTAGGTGAGATATCTCGGTAAGTATATGTGTAGTTAGGCCCAAACCCGTTGTCTAGAGGGAATAAATGTCATTCATGCGGGCTGCGACTCTTCAGGATAGCCGTTTTTCTTTTACTATCTTCATTTTGGACCAGCCGCCATTATTACCACCACCAACCACGTCTCAACAGCCATCACAACAACAACCACCAACCACAACGCCGCTTCACAATAACAACCACCAACCACAACGCCGCTTCACAACAACCACCAACCACAACGCCGCTTCACCACAACCGCCACGACCTTTACCGTCACAACTCGCCACCATCGCATCCACACCATCTCGCGCCACTCGTGGGCGCCGATGCTGGACTCGTGTAGGGCGCGCACCGAGCAGGGTGTTCCAAAAACATCACGGACTTTCCGCAGAAAACGGATCAAAAACGACTCACGCCCACTTTTGTTCCGTCCAATCGGTGAGCGAGGGGCGATTTGGCCCCGCCTCCAGGGCGTTGGA